>NW_005356944.1:885871-888381 GCF_000412655.1 Myotis brandtii | reverse complement strand
CCCCCCCCTCCCCAGCTCACATTTCTCTCTTTCGGCCTCTAGAAGCTGCTCTGGCTGCTCTATGACCTGGGACATCTGGAAAGGTCAGTAGGGGGAAGTGGCCAGGCTGGGCCTTCGGGGCCAGGTGGCGAGGTGGAGCCTGGACTCATGAACTTTTCCCAGGTACCCCATGGCGCTGGGGAACCTGGCAGATCTGGAGGAGCTGGAGCCCACCCCTGGCCGGCCAGACCCACTCACCCTTTACCACAAGGTGGGGATATCTCGGGAGGGTACAGAAGGGAGACCCAATAGTGGCTGGGGTTCCCTTCTACCTGGGAATTGGGAGGAGGCACATGAGAGAAGAACTTGGTGTGTATTGGGCGTTACCACCCGTTTTGTATTTACCATGTACATATCCAGTGCTGTCTGCCTCATTGTCCCTCCTGGAGTGTAACAGATGTCAAATGTGGGAGCATTGAGGAGGGGGTGTTAACTTGGTGGGAGTGGAGGTAGAAGGGACATTGGGCTGGGCTTGGAAGGCTTTGGTGTTTGTGTAGGAGTGTGTGGGAAAGCCTGGGAAAGGGAATGCCCTGAGCTTGGAGGATGGACCCCTCCCCTTCCCTAGGCTTTGTTCTGCATTCTGGCCCAGGCCTCACCAAGCAGCCTTGCAGACATGGGAGGAGCCAATGGTAGAGTGGATGGCAGGGGGTAGAGGTGGAACTGGAGATGGGACTCTGGGCTCTTGGCTATTTCGCATTCTGGGTGTGATCTGATGGGACATTCCTGCCAAACGGTACAGCTGGGGGTTGCCTCCCTGAGGGCCCTCTGCTCTATCCCTAGGGCATTGCCTCAGCCAAGACTTACTACCGGGATGAGCACATCTACCCCTACATGTACCTGGCTGGCTACCACTGTCGCAACCGCAATGTTCGTGAAGCCCTGCAGGCCTGGGCCGACACGGCCACTGTCATCCAGGAGTGAGGATCCTTCACCCCCGACCTGTCCCACTAGGGCCTTAGTCCATCCTTTCTTCCTCTTTCGCCCAATTTCCACTCATCCTTATCCAGGAGTGAGGCCTGGGTCCCAAGCCCCCTCCCTTCCTCTAGTCTGGGCAGCCAAGGCTACCATCACCCAGGAGGTGGGGATCCCTAATGAGAGCCCCACGCCTTTCCCTCCCTCCCCTCTCCTCCTAATTGCCAGCCACCATCATCCAGCAGTAAACCCTGCACCCCCTGCCCATGCCCCCCTCCTCACTCTGGCTCTGGGCTGATACAGACACCGTGATTTCGGAGTGAGGGCCCCAACCACTCACCCAGTCCCTAGATGATCAAAGGAAAAGAAGGGCTCCATTCATCCCCCCCCCCCCCCCCCCCCCCCAACCACTCACCCAGTCCCTAGATGATCAAAGGAAAAGAAGCCTGGGCTCCATTCCCCCCCCCCACCCCATCCCCCGGCCCCGGGGTTCCCAGCATGGTCGAAGCCCCACGGTGCCCTCCTGCTCCCACAGCTACAACTACTGCCGGGAAGACGAGGAAATCTACAAGGAGTTCTTTGAAGTAGCCAATGATGTCATCCCCAACCTGCTGAAGGAGGCAGCTAGCCTGCTGGAGGCTGGCGAGGAGCGGCCGGGGGAGCAGACCCAGGTGAAGGGCTCCCCCTGTGCCCACCTTCCCACCTGGTCAGGGCTCCGAGTCACAGGACATGGGACTGCTGCCCACGGCGGGGGCTGAGTGAGGAAGGTGGCCCAGCACACAGAGCAGCCAGGGTTTGAGGGAGCTGAGGGTATCTTGGGGGTTTCTACCCCATTCCTTCAGGTAAATGGGGTGAAGCCCATCTCTTTCATGCCAAGACTTCGTATTCAGTTGAGGGGGGTGGGATGGAGGTAAGGGGCGGTTCCCTCTTTTCTCTGAGTCCTGGCTGAGAACTGGTTCTATAACAGGAAGGCGGCTCTGAGAATTCTCCCCCGATGCTCACCTCTTAGGGAGCCAGGCCTCTGCTTAGATGAGCGGCTTGGCCGAGCCTCTGATACAGGGTGTAAGGGGTTCTCAAATGTGCCTGCTTTCCCTCTTGCCCAGGGCACCCAGAGCCAGGGCTCTGCCCTCCAGGACCCAGAGTGCTTTGCCCATCTGCTCCGGTTCTACGATGGCATCTGCAAATGGGAAGAAGGCAGCCCCACGCCCGTGCTGCACGTGGGCTGGGCCACCTTCCTTGTGCAGTCCCTGGGGCGTTTCGAAGGACAGGTGAGGGCAGCTGTGCAGGGGTCTGAGGAGGACGGGTGGTGACCGCAGCTGCAGAGGAGCCAGAGCCTGGGCGGCCCTGAAGGGGATCTGCTCATCCTCTGGGTGCATGCGACAGGCCTCAACCTGCTGGCCGAGGCTGGGTCCTGGGGATCCAGCCACTGGGTTGCAACCTTGCCCTCAGCTCGCTCTCCCTACCCGGCCCAGGTGCGGCAGAAGGTGCGGATAGTGAGCCGGGAGTCAGAGGCCGCCGAGGCCGAGGAGCCCTGGGGCGAGGAAGCCCGGGAAGGCTGG
>NW_005356944.1:884466-885530 GCF_000412655.1 Myotis brandtii | reverse complement strand
CAGAGGGTCCAGTGCTCACTTTCCAGAGCGAGAAGATGAAGGGCATGAAGGAGCTGCTGGTGGCCACCAAGATCAACTCGAGCGCCATCAAGCTGCAGCTCACCGCGCAGTCGCAAGTGCAGATGAAGAAGCAGAAGGTGTCTACGCCCAGCGACTACACGCTCTCCTTCCTCAAGCGGCAGCGCAAGGGCCTCTGAACGGCACCCCGGGACTCGCAGCCAGTCCGGGGAGCCGGTCCTCAGTCCCCCTCCAGGCCCCGCCCAGCTCCCTCCGCCCCAGCCAATGGGGCCGCGGCCCGGCCTCCGGGCCCCACCCCTACCCGGAACCCGGGTTCGGTCCGGACCCAGAGTCAGACTCTACCCCGCGCTCGGCATTGGAACGTAGAACCCGTCCCCAGCCTCCCAGCTGGCGATGGAAGCTTCGCGGGTCCCCATAAGGCCCCACCTCAGACCGCGGTTCCGGCCGCAGCCTGACCAGTGCGCTCTGGGTCGCCCTCGCCCTGGGCTGAAGTTTCACCCCGCAGTCCAGACGCGCAGGTCCCGCCTCCAGCCCGGGGACCTAGGACCCGACCCGGCTCGGAGAGCGTTTCCACACTCAGAATTCTGTCCCTCGGAACCCAAGCCCCGACCCCACAGAATGAAGAAGGGGCGCTCCCAGGATTTGGAGCTCCCAGCTCCCCCCGCTCCCTCTCCCACGAGTCCGGGACTCGAAACTCCTCCAGCCTGTGAATCCCGAGCTCCGCCCCTTCCCACCCACGGGCTCCAGATGAGAGCAGCCCCCTCCTCCGACCCTCGGAACCCTCCCTGGGCCCGGCCGTCTCGGGGGACCCCGGGGGGCATCTGCAGGGGCTTGCCAGTGGGTGAGGGGAGCCTGACCTCTGTTTTGTACATAGATTTATTTTTCAGTTCCAAGGAAGATGAATACATTTTGTTAAAAAAAAAAAGTACATGTCTCTTTCATTTGGGAATTTGGGGGGTGGGGGTGGAGTGCCCTCTCTTTCCTCTGCCTTCGGGCTCGCCTCCTGTAGGACGCAGGGACCGGCGGCTCCGCGGGGCTTCGGGGCT
>NW_005356944.1:875385-884050 GCF_000412655.1 Myotis brandtii | reverse complement strand
CCAGCCCCGCCCCCTCCTCATCCCGCGGCTCCCACTCTGTCCCATTAGGCCCGCGACACCGTCACGTCCGAACTGGCCGCGGTCAAGATCGTCAAGCTGGACCCAGGTGAGGGCCGGGCCGGGCCTCCGCGGGAGGAAGGGCAGGGAGCCTGGCGCGAGGGGCGGAGAGTTGACACTTCGGAGGCCCGCTGAGAGGCAGTCCCCGGGGGTGGTGTCCCCGGCACCTGTCTGGCCTGGAGGGAGGCAGAACTCAGGGGTCCTTTGAAGATGAGGGCGCTGAGTTAGGGCGACGCCTCTGAGCTTCTCCCCCCACCCCCAATGCCCTGTGCTCCCCAGGGGACGACATCAGCTCCCTCCAGCAGGAAATCACTATCCTGCGTGAGTGCCACCACCCCAATGTGGTGGCCTACATTGGCAGCTATCTCAGGTGAGGCTGCGCCCCTGCCCACCCCAGGCAGCCCCGTGTGGCCCTGCCCTGTGCCCACCGGCGCTGTGTTCCCCCAGGAATGACCGCTTGTGGATCTGCATGGAGTTCTGCGGAGGGGGCTCCCTGCAGGAGATTTACCATGGTGAGGGCCAGGACTCCAGGCCCCATAGGGCACGGGCTGCTGCTGCTGCTTTTCGTCCACAGTCTCCATCCCCCCCTCACCCCCAACCTGTGGCAGGAGGGGAGAGCTGGGGCCCAAGGCTCCTCCTCGCTGGCTGTGTGACCTTGAGAGAAATAACTGCCTTTCCCTGGGCTCGGTGTCCCAGACCGCCTGTGGCTTCCTTGAGGGAGGGTGGCCTGGGAGGGTCAGCAGATCCCCCAGACCTCCATGCCAGCTCTTACCCTTCCGTTTCAGCCACTGGGCCCCTGGAGGAACGGCAGATTGCCTACGTCTGCCGAGAGGCACTGAAGGTAGCTGGGCCCATAAGGCTGCTCGCACCCCAACGCCCAGGAGCTGTGGGCAGGGAGCCCAGCTGGCCAGTGTGGGGGGTGGAGTGCCTCAGGCAGGGCTGGCGTGAGGGGCGGTGGGTCGTGGGAGAAGGGGCCCCAACCCTGTTGCCGGAAGCAGCCCATTTCCCTCTTGGCTCAGTCACTTCCTGTTTGGGGAGAGGGGAGGAGGAAGCGGCTTGGGTGGGGGGCCCCGTCCTCAGAGAGGGCTCAGGAAAGGTGGGATGTGCTGCGTAGCTGCTCTCAGGGGCTCTTCTTGGTCCCCAGGGGCTGCACCACTTGCATTCTCAGGGGAAGATCCACAGAGATATCAAGGTAGGGGTCTGGCCTTGGGCACTGGGGGCGGGAGGAGGGAGGAGGAGGCTCTCGGGAGCTCCTGATGGGATTCTCTGGTCTCCGTTCCTGCAGGGCGCCAACCTGCTCCTCACCCTCCAGGGAGATGTCAAGCTGGGTCAGTACCCCGGGGACACGATCAGGGTGAGGGTTCTGTGGGAGCTGCGTTCAAGTGCCGGGTGTCCTTGGGCAAGTCACTTTCCAGCTTGGGCCTCAACGTCCCCATTGAGAAAAGTGGAAGAGTCTTCCCTTCCTACTCCAAGCTGATGTGGTTGGGTCGGCATGGAGTCCAACGTGTGGCCTGGCACTTGGTCAGCAACTGAAGGTGGTTGGCCCTTCCCAGGAGGGGGCCCTGGCCTTGGCAGCTGTAGCTGAACCTGGTCTGCCTGTTGTCTGAACCCGCCAGCTGCATCCTGAGTCTGAGCCGTAGAGGTGGGTGGGGCGTGGCAGCCAGAGGGCGGGTTCCAGGAGCTCTTTCTCCCTGCAGCTGACTTTGGGGTGTCGGGCGAGCTGACGGCATCTGTGGCCAAGAGGAGGTCTTTCATTGGGACTCCGTACTGGTGAGGCTGCGTCTCGGGCTGAGGGGGTAGGGGCCACAGGTGGGGCACCCGGCCATCCCATCTGTGACCCCACCTCTAGGATGGCCCCCGAGGTGGCCGCTGTGGAGCGCAAAGGTGGCTACAACGAGCTGTGTGACGTCTGGGCCCTGGGCATCACAGCCATTGAGCTGGGCGAGCTGCAGCCCCCTCTGTTCCACCTGCACCCCATGAGGTCAGCTGAACACTTGCCCCTTGCCTGACCCCTGGGGCCCTGTTGACCCCCAGCCCTGACCTTTTGCTGTCCATAGGGCCTTGATGCTCATGTCCAAGAGCAGCTTCCAGCCGCCCAAGCTGAGGGACAAGACTCGCTGGTGAGGCCCATGTTCCTTGCTGGGCCCCCCTGTTCAGTCAGTCCTCAGGGGAGCAGAGGAGCCATCTGCCAACTCCCAGGGCGCAGCCTCAAGAGCCCTGCCCTCTGGTATTCTGCAGACCATCCGTGGGAGGGGCCTGGGGCGCATCTCGGGGCCATGGCTGGTGTGGACAGTGGTTGTTGTTGGAGGAGCTTCCATGTCGCAACAGCAGTATTGCTCAGGCCGGCTGCCCCGGGCCTCGGGCTGGCCCTTTCCTGGGCAGGCCCAGCAGACTCCTCTGGAGTGGCAGCCGGGGGCAGGGGGCAGTGGGCAGGATGCCCTGCCTGAGGGCTGACCTGGGTCTGGGGGCTCTTGTGCCCACTAGGACCCAGAATTTCCACCACTTCCTCAAGCTGGCCTTGACCAAGAACCCCAAGAAGAGGCCGACAGCAGAGAAGCTTCTACAGGTGGGAGGCAGGGGGTGGGGGCAGGGGCTCAATGCTTGAAAGCAGGGGCCTGGGGGCCAGAGACCAACCTGAGCCCCCCTCAATCCTCCAGCACCCATTCACAACGCAACAGCTCCCTCGGGCTCTCCTCACCCAGCTGTTGGACAAGGCCAGTGACCCCCACCTGGGCGCCCTCTCCCCGGAGGACTGTGACCTGGAGGTGAGTGGGGCTGGGGCAGGGAGTCTTGGTCTGGCCTGGTTGTAGGGAGTGCGGAGGTGACATAGGCCAAGGTCCCTTTAACTGGAATATGTCCAGCATAAGGAGCTTCCCTCCAGGTGAGCCACCCACTAGGAATCTTCCCTGAGCCGGCCTTGCCTCCTGTACTGTCCCTTGGTGGGTGCCCGCCCTTGACCCAGGCTGACCACGACCCTCCCTCGGCCATCTGCTCTCTGTGTGATCTTTGGCCAGTTATTTGCCTCTGTGTGCTGGTTTTCTCGATTATGGAGTGAAGGTGCCATTTAATCTCATGATGATCTACAGAGTCTGTGTGTAAAGCACATTGGAGGTGGGGCGAGGTGAGTGCCGGGTGTGTGTCCACTGTTTGTGTTCTTTCTTAGACATACGACATGTTTCCAGACACCATTCACTCCCGGGGCCAGCACGGCCAGGCTGAGCGGACCCCCTCAGAGATCCAGTGTAAGTCGGGGAAGGGGCTGTGTGTGGATTTGGGGGGCTGTGTGTGTGGATTTTCTGGGGGGCTGTGTGTGTGTATTTTCTGGGGAGCTGTGTGTGTGGATTTTCTAGGGGGCTGTGTGTGGATTTTCTGGGGGGCTGTGTGTGGATTTTTTTGGGGGTGTGTGTGGATTTTCTGGGGGGCTGTGTGTGGATTTTTTTGGGGGTGTGTGTGGATTTTCTGGGGGGCTGTGTGTGGATTTTTTTGGGGGTGTGTGTGGATTTTCTGGGGGGCTGTGTGTGGATTTTTTTGGGGGTGTGTGTGGATTTTCTGGGGGGCTGTGTGTGGATTTTTTTGGGGGTGTGTGTGGATTTTCTGGGGGGCTGTGTGTGGATTTTTTTGGGGGTGTGTGTGGATTTTCTGGGGGGCTGTGTGTGGATTTTTTTGGGGGTGTGTGTTTGGGGGGCATGTGTGTGGACTTTTTGGGGGGGCTGTGTGCGGATTTTCTGGGGGGCTGTGTGTGGATTTGGGGGGCATGTGTGTGGATTTTCTAGGGGGCTGGCTGTGTGAGTGGATTTGGTATGAGTGTGAGGGTAAGTTCTGAGTCTTCATTCCCCCCCTAATCTACGTACACTGGGCACCCCAGTTCACCAGGTGAAGTTTGGCGCCCCACGCAGGAAGGAAACGGACCCGCTACCTGAGCCGGTGAGGCTGGCTGTGCGGGAGGGGGTGCAGGGGTGGGCTGGGTGCTGTGCTGGAGGGCGAGCACCTCATCAAAGGGTCTTTGAATCGCTGGCCCTTGGGCCTGGGGAAGCTGTCCAAGCAGGTTTGTCCCGCCCAGGGACATGGGGGGCTGGGGGCTCCTTCCAGGGCCAAGTCCTGGACAGTCATCTGGAATGTGGCGAGGTGACCACACACGGCCGAGCCCCCACCCTCCCTTTCGGCACAGTTCTCTCTGCCTCGATCTCTGCCTGTCACTGGCTGCCTGACTCACGTCTCTGCTGCCTCGCTGTCTCTCATTATCAGCATCTCGTCACTCGCACAGTCTGTCTCTCTCTGCCTGGCTCTCTGGTGTCTCTGTCTCATTCTCCGCTGTTTGCCTCTTTCACCATCTCTTTGCCTCTCATTGTCTTCCTCTCTCTCTCACAAGCCTCTCGCCTATTGCCGTCTCCCTTTCCATCTGTCTGTCTTCTCTCTCTCCCACAGCCTCTTGATCACCCTCTCACATTGCCTTTCTGTCTCTCTCCCCATCTTCCTGCCTCGGTTTCCCCACAGTGGGAAGAGGAGTGGACCCTGCTGGGCAAGGAGGAGCTGAGCGGGTGAGTCAGGGCGGGAAGCTGCCGGAGAGGGCGGGGGCGCAGGGCAGGCTGCACCCTGACCGTCCCCTCCCTGCCAGGAGCCTGCTGCAGTCAGTCCAGGAGGCCCTGGAGGAAAGGTGAGGGCTGGGCCTGGAGGCGAGGGGCAGCCGGGCGGGCCCAGTCACAGCTCACACCTCATTTCCCTCTGATTTGCCCGCCTAGGAGCCTGACCATCCGGCCAGCCTTGGAACTCCAGGTGCGGGCGGAGGGAAGCTGGAGCTGGGGTGGGGACAGTGCTGTCGAGGGTGCAGCTGGGATGGGACCAGTTTACAAGGTGACCTGCTAACAGCTGGGCTGGGCCCCCGGACCCTCCCCCCAGGAGCTGGACTCTCCAGACGATGCCATAGGAACCATCAAGCGGGCCCCGTTGGGGCCAGCCCCACATGAGCCTCCAGCTGAGGACTCTCTGTCCAGCCCCCCAGGTGAGTCCCAGGCTCGGGGGACCAGGAAGCAGGCCCAGGGCAGGAGGGTGGGGGGCAGGAGAGGGCCTGGTGGGGGACGCTGGGCCTGGAATGTACCCTGGGCCTGTGCTTGCAGGAACCCCACCCCGACCTCTCTCGGGCTCGGACAGCCCCCCGCCTCTCCCCACCGCCTGGGCCACCATGAAGCACCAGGAGGATCCTGAGGTGAGGGGGCCGCAGAGGGACTGGGGAGATGGGAGGCCACGGGGGCACCTCGTCCTGACTCCGCCTTCCCTCCCAGAGATCGTCTTGCCATGGGCTGCCCCCGACCCCCAAGGTGCACGTAAGTGTCCGCCCGCCGCCTGCAGCCCCACCGCCCGCTGCCCGGAGCTTCCTTACCAGCCTCTTGCCTCCCCCAGATGGGTGCCTGCTTCTCCAAGGTCTTCAATGGCTGCCCCCTGCGGATCCATGCTGCTGTCACCTGGATTCACCCTGGCACCCGGGGTAGGCCGGGGGCGGGCAGGAAGCAGGAGCCAGGGAACCCCCCCGCTTGGGCCAGGGCTCCCGACTGACCTCTGACCCTGTACTCAAACTGCAGATCAGTTCCTGGTGGTGGGGGCCGAGGAAGGCATCTACACCCTCAACCTGCACGAACTGCACGAGGACACCCTGGAGAAGGTGAGGCCCGGCGGGCTGCGGAGGGTGGAGGGCCTTGGGGGGCCCAGGGTGCTGACCGCCTGTCCATCTGTCGCTCTGTGGCCTGCAGCTGATCTCACACCGCTGCGCCTGGCTCTACTGTGTGAACAACGTGCTGCTGTCACTCTCAGGTACGCATTGGAGCAGGCGGAGGGGGGGGCAGGCAGGGGGACACCCTGCCCGCCAGCGCTCTGACCCCCCTCCCTCCTTGGCAGGGAAATCCACGCACATCTGGTCCCACGACCTCCCGGGCCTATTTGAGCAGCGGCGACTGCAGCAGCAGGTTCCCCTCTCCATCCCCACCAACCGCCTCACCCAGCGCATCATCCCCAGGTTGGGGACCCTGGGGGTGCAGGGGAGAGGGGCGTAGCGGGGAGGCAGCGGGGCAGAGCCAGAGTTGGACTCTGGCCGTGCTCGTCCCTGGGACCTTAGATCTCAGACCTGCTGTGATCTTAGACCTGTCACTTTGCCTCTCTGAGTCCGTTTCCTCATCTGTCAATGCACTGAGAGCCTCCCCTCCCCTGACCCCAGGCCTGTTGGCAGGCGAGAAGGAAGTAGTGGATGTGAAATTGCTTTGCTTTGCCGATTGTGGGAGCTGTGGTTCTTAGGATGTGGGGCAAACGTTTACTGAGCACTTAGTACGCGCTAGGACTAGGTCTTAGGCTGGGCTTGGAGACTACGATCAAATGAGTCAGTCCTTGGGACTCAGTACCTGGCACTGAGCTGAACTGGGGGTGGGGGTGGGGGTGGGGAGGCCTCAGAGAGGGCAGGTGAGCTCATGGCGTTTGGAAGTGCACAGAGGTCTTCCCTGCAGAGGGAAGAGCAAGTGCGAATGCGGTCGGGCCCGGGAGGTATGAGGTGTTGGGCCTTTGGGAGGCAGGTGGAGTGGCCGGAGAGGGAGCTGCACAGGTGGCAGGGGGCAGCTCCCTTCGATGCCAGGCCCAGGATCTGAGCTCTGTCCAACGGGCAGCAGTGCTGTGAGCATTGTAGAAGGACCCCTCTGTATGTCAGAGGGAGATGACCTAGAAGGGCCCTGTGGCCACAGTGAGGCCCTTGGCTTTGACTCAGAGCTGCCGAGGGCCACTGCGGAGCTGTGTGCGCCGAGTCTTCACGGAGTCGCTCCAGCTGTTGTGTTGAGAATAGACCGGAGGGGATGAGGGTGGAAGCAGGAGACCTGTCAGAATCAGATGGGAGATGGCGGCTTGGGTTGGGGGAGCAGGGACAGAAGTGATAAACGGTCGGATTCTGGCTTTAATTTGAAAGTTGAACCAACGGGATTTCCTGACAATTGGTGGATGGAAGAGAAAGAGGAGGCAAGGTTCCTGGCCGGGCAACGGAAGGATGGAGCTGTCAGCAGCTGTGGGTGGAGCAGAGCTCCATGTTGTCACACTGAGTTTGAGACATGCAAGCGGGTCCTCTGTTGGCTGAGCGAGGTGGAGGCTCGAGGGGGTGGCCGGGCTGTGGGCTTGGCTGTTGTTATGACCAGGTGGTGGTGGACGCCTGTGGGCCAGGCGGGGCGGCCAGGCCAGTGGCTCCACAGCTGGGGAGATGCCCTGCCTGCAGCGGACTCGCGCCAGGACCACATCTGCAGCCCCGGCCTCGGGGCTTCCTGAGCTCAGTCCCCAAGCCAGTCTTTGCTGTGGCCCAGGACCTACAGGAAACAGGCCCATGAGAGCCCGTGTCACAGGCAGCTTGGGGGGTGTGTTTGGGAAATCACGGAGTCCCGGTGTCCGTTTCAAATGTAAAGAGCGGAGAACCAGAATGGCTTTGGAGGAAAAAAATCAAACACAGAAACATCTGCTGAAGGCCGGTTGGGGAAGAGAGTGGGAGGAACAAGGGGGGAGAGAGGAGTGAGGACAGGGGCAGAGAAAGACAGACGGACAGGCAGGCGGTGGCTTCCTCGGCGGGGCCCACATCCTGGCAGAGGGCACAGACAGTGCTGGGGTCCCTGGGAGGTGGTGGCAGCACTGCTGATGTGTAGCCCTGTTCCCCAGAGAAAGATACAGGCTCAGAAGGTCCCTTAGGGGCTTAGGGGACAGACAGTAACCAAGGCAAGGACCCCGATTCTTTCTGGGCACCAAGGTGAGCCAGCACTGGCCGCCCAGGGCCGTGGACTCAGCTAAAACAGCTGGGGGCAGGCCTTTTGCCTTTGCCCTGCCAGTCTTCGTCGCTGGGCCTGTTGGCTCATCCATGACCCGGGTCCTGTGGGGCCGGGATGGGATGTGAGCGCTGGCTGCCTAGTGGAGCTGGAGCTGCATCATCTCTTCGTTCATTTCTCCGTTTCCAGTGATTGGAAATAGGTGGGAAAGTAGTAACACGGGGTGATAACAGCTAGCCCTGTGTGAGTGCACGGGATGGGCCAGGCTCTGCTGTGTGAACCCACGGACTCCTCACTGGGACCCTACGAGGAGGGTGGCCCGTCATCCCATTCTACAGATGAGGAAATCGAGGCATGGGGAGGCGAAGTGACTTGCTCCAAGTCACACAGTTAGAGGTAATCCTGAGATCTGAACCCCTGGACTGGACGGACACTCCAGGCTGTAGAGGTGGGTGCTGCAGCCATGAGACCGGCTTCCGCCCTCGTGCCTCTCACAGCTGTGGCTCACAGCAAGCCGCTGTGCCTCTCTGAGCCTGAGTCTCTTCCCTGTAAGGCAGAGAAGATGACAGTACCCACCTCCTGGGGGTCTGTCGGGCCTCACCTATGGTGTGTGCCCTGGTTGTCACCCCTACAGACGCTTTGCCCTGTCCACCAAGATTCCTGACACCAAAGGCTGCCTGCAGTGTCGTGTGGGTAAGAGCTGGGCTGGACGGACCAGGGAGGGGTTTGGGTGCGGGCCCAGCCATGCCCACCGCCTGCCCCTCTTGCAGTGAGGAACCCCTACACGAGCAGCACCTTCCTGCTGGCCGCCCTGCCCGCCAGCCTGCTCCTGCTGC
>NW_005356944.1:850050-875287 GCF_000412655.1 Myotis brandtii | reverse complement strand
CCAGCAGGGGACAGGGGGGCTGGGGGAAGAAATGAAGACCTGAGCACCCCTGCTGCCCCCAGAACTTCTCCAGCCCCTTGTTGCCCAGCCCAGCAGGGATGCTGGAGCCGCTGGTCCTGGATGGGAAGGAGCTACCGCAGGTGTGTGTGGGGGCCGAGGGCCCTGAGGGGCCTGGCTGCCGTGTCCTGTTCCATGTGCTGCCCTTGGAGGCCGGCCTGACACCTGATGTGCTCATACCACCCGGTAAGCGGGAGGGCTGGGCGGGTGTGTGTGTGTGTGTGTGTGCGCGCGCGCGCGTCCACGGAAACCTGAGGGCCCTGAGCACCCAGCCTCCCTGCAGCTGGGCTCCCTAAAAGATGTCCTTACCAGTGGTTCTCAATCTTCTGGCCCTTTAAATACAGTTCCTCATGTTGTGACCCAACCATAACATTATTTTCGTTGCTACTTCATAACTGTAATGTTGGGCTGGGCGGGTGTGTGTGTGTGTGTGTGTGCACGTCCACGGAAACCTGAGGGCCCTGAGCGCCCAGCCTCCCTGCAGCTGGGCTCCCTAGAAGATGTCCTTACCAGTGGTTCTCAACCTTCTGGCCCTTTAAATACAGTTCCTCATGTTGTGACCCAACCATAAAATTATTTTTGTTGCTACTTCATAACTGTAATGTTGCTACTGTTATGAATCGTAATGTAAGTATCTGATATGCAGGATGGTCTTAGGCGACCCCTGTGAAAGGGTCTTTCGACCGCCAAAGGGGTCGCGACCCACAGGTTGAGAACCGCTGCCTTAGACCAAAGGGCTTGGCAGCTAAGAAAAAACTGACCAACGCTGCAGGCGCTGCAGGCACAGACCAACCGGGCAAGTTGGCTCAGAGGCTCCATTCTGAGCAAGGAAGCAGGACACGTGTGGGGGCAGCTCCTGGGAGCAGAGTGGGTGGCAGTGGGCAGAGGAGGAGGAAAGTGCCCTGAACGGAGGCCCTGCTGTGTCCCAGGCTCCGAGCCAGGGGTCTTACGCACAGGATTTCATTCTCGATCCCCACAACGGCCCTGCAAGGTTGGCATCTTCATGCCTGTGTTACGGATGAGGAGACCGAGGCTCAGAGATTCAAGGTCACACAGCAACTGGGTCCCAGAGCCTGGTTCTCCTGACTCCGGAGCCCCACCCTCCCCGCTCCCCGGGCTCCCCGCTGCCTCTCTGAGCCTCCGTTCCCCAGCTGTGCAGGGAGGTTAGGCATCCTGACCTCCCGGGTTGTACGAATGAAATGCACTTGGGGCCAAGGGCTGGCTGAGACTGTCCCCCATGTCCTCCTGTCAGGGCCACGGCAGGGTTGGTGGCTCATGTCTCCCTTCTCTGCCTATAGAGGGGCTCCCAGGCTCGGCCCAGCAGGTGGTCCAGGTGGACAGGGACACAGTTCTCGTCTGCTTTGACCGTGAGTGCCCTGGGGTTAGGGCTTCGGACAGGGGAGGCGGGGTGGTGAGGGAGGCCAACTGGGTCACCTCCCCAGAAGGGAACCACCCCATCCCCGCCCACCAGCCCTCTCCCTGTGCAGGCTGCGTGCGGATTGTCAACCTGCTGGGCGAGCCTACGGCCACACTGGCTCCCGTGCTGACCTTCGACTTCCCCATTGAGACTGTGGGTGAGTGAGCCAGACAGAGGTGGGGGCTGGAGTACCCCCGGCCTTCCAGCTGGCAGCAGGGCAAGGAGTCAGGTCCCCTAGCCCCTCTTAAGGGTCGTCCTGGTCACCTGCGGTCCTCGAGGACCCCTCTGCCCGGGGAAGCCCCCATCTTCAGGGCAGGCCCAGGGCTGATGGCAGCCCGGCCCCTCCCAGTGTGTCTGCAGGACAGCGTGCTGGCCTTCTGGAGCCACGGAATGCAAGGCCGCAGCCTGGACACCAACGAGGTGAGTGGGACTCAGGAGCCGAACCTGGCTGCCCTTGACCCAGTTGTGTCCACCTCTTAGGAGGGGACTCGCCAGAGTGGCCTCAGTGTCCCTTTTCTTCCCAGGTGACCCAGGAGATCACAGATGAGACGAGGGTCTTCCGAGTGCTTGGGGCCCACAGGTAGGACATGGCGCTTGGCCTCCCATTCAGAGGCCCGAGGCCAGGTGGCCGTGCCCACGTGTCTTCTGCCCGGCTCACCTCCGCTTCTCTCGCCTCCAGAGACATCATCCTGGAGAGCATTCCCACCGACAACCCGGGGGCTCACAGCAACCTCTACATCCTCACCGGCCATCAGAGCAGCTACTGAGCAGTGCAGGCCTAGCCAGTGGCACCCCCTCCCATGCCTTAGCTGCAGTCCATTTAGACAGAGGGACCCCTCCGAGGTCAGCGGAGCCCAGGCCCCCAGCTCTGCTGGGCTGAAGGGCAGAAGTAATCCTGAGAAGTTTGGGGGCTGCGGAGGGGAGGAGCGCCCCTCCCTCATCCCTGCAATAACTGGACCAGAGGAAGCTGCTGTCACCTCCCCGCCCCCCTCGCCTTCCCCCCAGCAGCCCAGGTTCTAGTGCCCGTGGCAGAAGCCCTGGGTTGGGTGGAGGCAGGCCCTGGACGATCCATTCCATGTTGTTCCACATTTCCTTTCCATTCTTCCTGCCGAGAGCCTGCCCCTGCCCCTGCCCCGTCCTGGGAACATAATATTTAAAAGAGAGAACTATATTGGTATTAAAGCTGGTTTGACTTTATTCCACTGGTCCTTGTGGGTCAGGGGGACCTAAGCCATGGCCTCACTTCCCTCCTCCTCCTCCCTCCCTCCAGCACGTCTTTCTGTGGCACCAGGTGCTGGGGGTGCACCAGGTGCTGGGCTGCACCATGGAAGGGCAGGCCGCCCGTGTTGTGGTGGCTCCCTCATGGGGGTGCAGGCATCAGTGACGGGGCGGCCATGGTTCCCACCGGGCCTCTCGGGCACTGTCTTTCTGGGCGCCCTTGCTCAGGATGAGCCCTCAGCTCTGCAGTGTGACCAAGGAGTCATGTAGATGGGAGGCGCCTGGACAAAGGGACTCTCATCGGGGCAGCCCTGCCTCATGTAGGCTCTCACCAGGCAGCCAGGGGCCGGGAGGGGCCGGCCGAGGGCTGCTCCACCCAGCCCCGGGGAGGCCTATGGAGCCAGCCTGCCATGACCTGCATTTCCTGCCCAGGCCTGGGGCTGCCTCCCTGCCTCCCACCTGTTGCCTGGGTATCGTGTGCTTGGTCAGGCCAGACCGACGGAATGTGGGCACCATCATCAAGCCAGACTTTGGTAAGATTAGCCAGTGTCCATTTACAAGTATTCCCAGAGCCACCCAGCCCCGGGGAGGCCTATGGAGCCAGCCTGCCATGACCTGCATTTCCTGCCCAGGCCTGGGGCTGCCTCCCTGCCTCCCACCTGTTGCCTGGGTATCGTGTGCTTGGTCAGGCCAGACCGACGGAATGTGGGCACCATCATCAAGCCAGACTTTGGTAAGATTAGCCAGTGTCCATTAACAAGTATTCCCTGGCCTTCTCGGTGCCAGGCCCTGGGCTCACAGAGGGGCCACCACCAACTGGGGACCAGCCCCCGTCAGGGGGGCTGTCCTTGCTGGAGCCTGCATCTCGAGGCCACACCCACCACCCATGGCTGACCTCGTGCTTTGCATTGTCCTTCTCCCCCATTTCCCTCTTAAGGGCTCCCTGCCCTGGGAGCCTCCTGTTGCCCCAGGCACTGACCAGAGCCTTTGGGCCAGTGAAGCCAAGAGGAAGGTGGCAGCTGGCCTTGCAGGAGGGTGGTGCAAGGCAGAACCAGGGCTGCAGCGGGTGGGAGGCCCTGGGTCTGGGAGAAGAGCTGGAGTTTGGCCCCACCATGTCCCTTCTGATATTCAAGGCGAGTGTTTAAAGAAGAACTTCTCTACACCTGGTGGGCTGTTGGAGGTATTTGATGAGTGAGTGGTGGGTAGATGGCAGCTTATGTGAAGAGCCCGTAGCAGCCCAGTCCCTACAGCCCTTGGCAGGGGCCCCAGGCAATCCCATGGCTGTCACACTGTCCCCCTGTCCACGCTCCAGCAGAGCCCCAGCTGCTCCGACTCCTAGTGACTGGGTTTCTCAGCTGAAATGGGGAGACAGCCCTGTGCACTGGGCGCCCTCGCCCGTGTGCTCTGATCGCTAAAGGGGCGGGTTCGGAAGGTGAGGCTGCCCCGCGTGGAGAGCATCTCAGGCCGAATGGTGGGCTGAGAGGGCTGCGCTTCCTGACTTTCCATTTCCTAGATTTCCTGGTGGAGGTGGAGGGTTAGCTGAGGAGCCAGTAGTGGAGGTGAGAGCCCCCGTCAGCAGAGGCTCCTGACCTCCAGCACCCAGGGAGGACGGATCTGCCCACAGAGCACCAGCGGCAGACAGTACCCCCTCATGGCAGGTCTCCCCAATCCTGGGCTGCCACCCTGGTCTGAAAAGGGGAGGTGGTTGGGGACTCTCGGAGTCTAATGTGCCAAAGAGGGGGTCTGGTAAAGCTAGCACCCTGATAAAATATCTGCTGATGGCAAAGGCTGGCCACGAGCCAAAGAAAGATCAAGAAGCCAGGAAATATGTGCTGAAAGACTAAAACTATAGCCAGCTCGGCTTCCTTCTCCCCCGTAACACTGCCACTGCTCGCACCCCGCCCTCTGACATCTGCCTGGTGCACTGGGCTGTGTGGCTCGGTTGGGTGGGTGTTCTCTCACGCACTACAGGTTCCATTCCCAGTCAGGGCATTTCTCTCTCCCTCTACTTTCTTTCTAAAAATCAATAAAAACTTAAATAAATAGAAATAAAATCTGTCCTGGAGAGCTTTCCATGATCCGTGCCTCCCCCCCTCTTTTTTTTAATAGACAGTGGTATTCCATTATATGGGTTTCCCATAACGTGTTAATTTACTGTAATTAGATCCCCACTGATGGGAATTTGTTTCTACTATTTTGGAATTAAAAACGATGCTGCAATAAATATGCCAAATGCCAGTGGCATCGTCAAGTGTCCATGAGGACAAATTCCTGGAGTGGCACAGCAGGGTGCCCTCCCTGGGCAGGAGCCTCTGGGATGGGTCGGATCCACCTCTCAGCCATTCCGCGGGTGAGTGCAGAGGTGGGGGCAGCCCAGGTGTCCAGGAAGCTGGCCCACACACCAGTCTGGTGAGGGTCAAGAGGAGAGGTGACAGCCAGAAAGGGGCCACGTTCACTGTGCCACGCCCAGCACCTGGTCACTGCCTGGCGCATGCTTTCCGCGGGAAGGAATGAGCGTGTTGTGAAGAGGAAGTTCTGGAGTCAGGCCCCTGGACAGGGTGAGCTTGCTGAGCCGTATTTTCCTGGGTGTATCATATCGAAGTCTGCCTGCAGGGCTGTCAGGAGTATTGAAAATACCCTAGTACACAAAATGCAACAACACAGATGCATCTCAGAGATGTATTAAAACAACGAATTGCATACAACTACATACAGTATTACAATAAAACTACACATGTGTTATACACATGTTGGTGATACACGTGTGTTAAAACTCCACTAGGTATTGTTTGGTGATACACATGTGTTAAAACTCCACTAGGAGGTCAGAAGAAGAAAAGGCACAAAATGCAAAATGCTGATCCCTGTGAGGGGAGCGAGGGTGGGTAAGGACCCCAGGAGTTTGCAGAAGGTATTGGTGATATCTTGGCGCTCAGGCTGGGTGGTAGCTTCACGGTGCTCCATTTATAACTCAGTTCCTAGCTCACCTAAGGCGCACACATCCTTTTGTGTGTATCAAATCCTATGTAATAAAAGATTAGGCTGAAATGTTTTAAAGTAATCACACAAAAATTAAAGCCCTATAATGGTTTAAAAAATGAAAACAAAAGCCAAGATAATCCTTCCCTAGATAAGGACCTCAAGTGGAGATGATGACATTGTGGGCAGAACTTTCCCAGTAATTGCTTCCTCCTATTGTTCCCTTTAAAAAAAACAGCTTGATGGAGAACAATCATCGGCATACAATACACTGCATATATTAAAATGTACTGTTTGATGACTTCAACACATACATACCACACCCGTGAAACCATTACCACAACCAAGATCAACATCTCCGTCACCCCCGAAAGCTTCCTCGGCCTCCTTGTAGTCACACCCTCCTGCTCTTCACCTCCCCATCCCCGACTAACCACTGGTCTGCTTGCTGTCAATAGAGATGAATTTGAATTTTTCGGAATTTATATAAATAGAATCATGCACTATGCACCATGTTCCTCTCTGACTTCTTTCACTAAGCACAATTATTTTTTTTTAATTATTAGTTAAGGTATTACAAATGTGTCCTCATCCCCTCCATTAAACCCCCATCCCCCCCCAGCACAATTATTTTTAGTTTCATCCATGTTGTTGCATGTATTAATTAATAGCCATTCCTTTTTATTGCTAAGTAGTATTCCACTGTATGGGGATATACCAGTTTGTTTAGCTAGTCACCTGGTGAACATTTGGGCGGTTTCCAGTTTAGGACTGTTACAAATGAAGCGGCTATCAACATTCATGGACCTGAATGTGTGTGGCTACATACATTCACTTTGGTAAATGCTATGGACAGAACAGGGGCACTGCAATAAATCTAACGGAAAGTAACCTCACAGGGTGATCTGATCATAAATTCTAATTGGGCAGGTCATGGTGGGCAGTCACCCCCAGGTCTATGAGAGATTGACCTTTGCCATAATCCAGCCCTGTCCATTGTTCTTGTGCATTTAGGTTCACACACCCTGGAAATGCTAGAGGTAATCCGCAGACCCCTCAGAGGTGTGACCACCCCCAAGGGAGCACCTTTTTTGTCCAGTATGTTGTCAATTTGGCTCAAATAGAACTCAAACTCTCATACTGGTTTGGACATGCTTACATCGACAATATTTTGGAATGGAAGGACTGGATTATATGGTAGGTGCGTTTAACTTTTTAAAAAATATGTTTTAATTAATTTCAGAGAGGAACCGAGAGGGAGAGAGAGAGAGAAACATCAATGATCATTGATCGATTGCCTCCTACATGACCCCTCCTGGGAATAGAGCCTGAAACCCAGGCATGTGCCCTTGACCGGAATCGAACTGTGACCTCCCATTCATAGGTTGACGTTCAATCACTGAGCAACATGTGAGCAACAGGGCATGTCTTACATTTTTAGAGCATGAAGCACATTTTGAAAACATTGGGTCATTAAAAACGTATTGGATAACTTTCAGGTTCCTGTTTCCCTCTCCAGCATTATCACTGATAACGTGTGCTGGGTATCCTTCCATAGCTTTCTCTATAATCATATAACCATATGCAAACATACACACATATATATGAGGTTTGTTTTACAAAGAGGAAATCATGTAATGTAGTCTATTTACCTGCTTCTTTTCTCATTTAAAAACAAAACAGCCCTAGCCAGTTTGGCTCAGTGGATAGAGTGTTGACCTGCAGACTGTAGGGTACTGGGTTCGATTCCAGTCAAGGGCACGTACCTTGATTGTAGGCTCCACCCTTGACCGGGCCCTGATCCAGGCTCATGCAGGAGGCAACCAATTGATGTGTTTCTTTCACATCCACATTTCTGACTTTCCCTCTCTCTTCCACTCTCTAAAAAAATCAATGGGAAAATATCCTCGCTTGAGGATTAAAAAAATAAAAATTTAAAAACAATCCTTATGTCAAAGTGACACTATTTATTTATATATTTATTTATTTAAGATGTTTGTTTTTTTAAAATATATTTTATTGATTTTTTACAGAGAGGAAGGGAGAGGAATAGAGAGAAACATCGATGAGAGAGAAACATTGACCAGCTGCCTCCTGCACACCCCCTACTGGGGATGTGCCCACAACCAAGGTACATGCCCTTGACCGGAATCGAACCTAGGACCCTTGAGTCCGCAGGCTGACGCTCTATCCACTGAGCCAAACCGGTTAGGGCTAAGATATGTTTTTATTGATTTCAGAGAGGGAGAGGGAGAAATAGAAACATCAATGATGAGAATCATTGATCGGCTGCCTCCTGCACACACACACCCTACTAGGGATTGCGCCTAAAACTCAGGCATGTACCCTTGATGGGAATCGAACCTGGGACCCTTCGGTCTACAGGCCGACATTCTATCCACTGAGTCAAACTGGCTGGGCAAAAAATAATATTAAACAAAAAAAACCCCACCACAGCCTGGCTGGGTAGGTCAGTTGGTTGGAATCTCATCCCATACACCAAAAGGTTGCGGATTTGATACCTGGTCAGGGCACATACCTAGAATGTGGGTTGGGTCCCGGGTCAGGCCATGTACGGGATAAAACCAACTGATGCTTCTCATATCAATGTTTCTCTCTCTCTCTCAAATCAATAAAAACATATCTTCAGGTAAGGATTTTTTAAAAAATGAATTCTGCTTTAAAACCAAAAACAAACAAACAAAACCCCAGCACATTAGTCCTTCTGGGTCAGGTGGTATGGGGTTAACAGCTTTTCAAGGCTGCCTAATTCCAGGTTATGGATATTTCAATTTGTTGAACCATTCACACATATATCTTTTTGTTTGTTTGTTTTTTTAATCCTCACCCGAGGATACTTTTCCACTGATGTTTAGAGAGAGTGGAAGAGAGAGGGAAAGACAGAGAGAAATATCAATGTGAGAGAAACACAACGATTAGTTGCCTCTTGCACGAGCCCTGACCAGGGCCGAGGCTGGGGAGGAGCCTACAGCCAAGGTACATACATGTCCTTGACCTGAATCAAACCCGGGACCCTTCGGTCCATATTTCGATGCTCTATCCACTGAGCCAAACCAGCTAGGGCCACAATATACCTTTTTAATATGTTTTTATTGATTTCAGACAGGAAGGGAGATGGAGAGACAGAAACATCAATGATGAGAGAATCATTGATCAGCTGCCTCCTGCACGTCCCCCACTGGGGATGGAGCCCACAACCCAGGTATGTGCCCTGATGGGGAATCAAACGGTGACCTTCTGGTTCACAGGTTGACACTCGACCTCTGAGCCACACTGGTTTGACAACCACTCACATATTTTAAAAAAATAATAAAAAATATATATATTGATTTCAGAGAGAGGAAGGGAGAGGGAGAGAAAGATAGAAACATCAATTTGATGAGAATCATTGATTGGCTGCCTCCTGCATGCCCCTACTGGGCATCAAGCCCACAACCAGGCATGTGCCCTATAAATGCAGAAGACAACACATTACCTTATATAATCACATGCGCTGCTTTGGGGGCAGATTCCCCAGAGAGGGATTGCTGCATTGAAATGGTTTATTATTTTCCTTGAAAGAGATATACTTTTTAAAAAATAATCCTCACCAGAAGATATTTTTTCAGGGAGGGAGTGAGGGGGAGAGAGAGAGAGAGAGAGAGAGAGAGAGAGAGAGAAACATCAGTGTGAGAGACACAACAATTCCACATGAGTCCTGACCTATGGTGAACCTGCAATCCAAGTTTGTGCCCTTGTCTGGGAATTGAACTTGCCACCCTTCAGTGCCCTGGCTGATGCTCTATCCACTGAGACACAATAGCCAGGAAGGGGTACAATTTTAATAGACAACAGAATGCTTTCCAAAAAAGACCTTCATATTAGTGTCAGCACATTTGTCTTCTCTTTTAATGATCATATACAGAGATCCTTCATTATCACCTTAATTTGCATTTCCCTACTAAGAGTGTTGGTCCCTTTAACATTTTTTGCTATTTGGACTTGCTTTTCTGAAACTTGCCTATTCGGCCTTAACCGATTTGGCTCAGTGGATAGAGCATCGGCCTGTGGACTGAGAGGTCCCAGGTTCGATTCCGGTCAAGGGCATGTACCTTGGTTGCGGGCACATCCCCAGTGGGAGGTGTGCAAGAGGCAGCTGGTCGATGTTTCTCTCTCATCGATGTTTCTAACTCTCTATCCCTCTCCCTTCCTCTCTGTAAAAAAATCAATAAAATGTTTAAAAAAAAGATGTACTATAAACTCTAAGCTGTAGTTAAAAAAAAAAAACTTGCCTATTTGTAGTCTTTTCAAAAATTAGTTATTCTGTGGTCAGGTATCTCAGTTGGTTAGAATGTCATCTGGATAGACCAAGGTTGCTGGTTCCATCCCCAGTCAGGGCACATACGAGAAGCAACCAATGGTTCAGTGGTTCCAAGAGATCAAATTTGGATTCTGGGGGCATGCAGGAGGCAGCGGATGGATGAGTCTCATCATTGATGTTTCTCTCCCTCTCCCTTCCTCTGAAATAAAAAAAAGAAACCAATGAAAGCATAAATAAGTGGAACAACAAGTTGATGTTTCTCAAATCAATAAAAATTAGAAAAAAAATTAGTTTTTAAGACTTCTTTGCATATTAAAGATATTAACTCTTTATCAGGTATGGCAACTGTTTTTGTAGCTTATTATTGTCTGTTGACTTTTATCATAGTTTCAATGTATCTGGTAATCAAGTACATCTTTTCTTCATAGTTTGAGTTCCCTGTCTTCATAAACTCTCTACCCCTGCATTACCCTGACAGCCTAAGTCAGCGGTTCTCAACCTGTGGGTCGCGACCCTTTGGGGATCGATTGACCCTTCCACAGGTGTCGCCTAAGACCATCAGAAAACACATATATAATTACATATTGTTTTTGTGATTAATCACTATGCTTTAATTATGTTCAATTTGTAACAATGAAAATATATCCTGCATATCGGATATTTACATTACGATTCATAACAGTAGCAAAATTACAGTTATGAAGTAGCAACATAAATAATTTGCCCTAACTGGTTTGGCTCAGTGGATAGAGCGTCGGCCTGCGGACTGAAAGGTCCCAGGTTCGATTCCGGTCAAGGGCATGTACCTTGGTTGTGGGCACATCCCCAGTAGGAGGTGTGCAGGAGGCAGCTGATCGATGTTTCTCTCTCATCGATGTTTCTCACTCTCTATCTCTCTCCCTTCCTCTCTGTAAGAAATCAATAAAATATATTTAAAAAAAATAATTTTATGGTTGGGGGGCACCACAACATGAGGAACTGTATTAAAGGATCGCGGCATTAGGAAGGTTGAGAACCACTGGAAGTGGTTTCATTGTTTCTATTCAGGACTGTGTAACATTAGCTAAATCTTTTCCCTACTGAACTGAAATACGACCTTTGTGGTATTTTTACCCATAAACGGGGAATCTACTTCAGGGCTGTTTCACTGACGTCATTCCTACATCACATAGTTTTATTATTGTCTTTTACACTGTGTATTATCTGGAAAGGCAAGTTCCTCCTCAACCTTGTTTACAAGTTTCCCCACTATTTTCCCAAATGATTTTAAGATGATTTAGTGAACCACACGTTGGGAGTCTAATGGAACTGCATATTTGTAAACTCATTTTAGAATTGACAAATTTACATTCTTTTCCGCCTAAGGTTATATGTTCCATCAGCTCAGGTTTTTAACCCTTCAATTAGCGTCTACTTTATAGCGACTTTTTTTTTCCAAAGAAAACAGGATGTCCTTTTCTACCTGTGGTGTCAACGGACCCCGTTTACGGACACGCACCGGACCCGCCCCCTACCCCGGTTCCGGGTTACGAGGGAATCGAGGACTGACGTCACTTGGCGCTCAAGCTCCAGACCCGGGAACGAAGGTGAAGCGAGGGGCGGAGGCGACTTTGCCCAGTCTACGCATGCGCACTCCTCCCCCGCCGTAAAGCTCATTGGCCGCGGCTTTTCCGCCGCGACCTCTCGCTTACTCCCAAATAGAAAACGCGACAGCCAATCTCCGGGTACTACGACGCAACCGAGTTTAAGCCTATCAAGTTCAGCCAATGAGAGCGCGCTTGCAGCCGACGTCATAGTTTGCCCCACCCTCAGCCCTCCTTCCTGGACGCCGAGCTCAGTTCGCGCAGTAACAAATGAAGTGCGCGCTGCGACACCTCCCAGCTCTCCAGCCTCGGCCGCCATTTCCTCGCCAGGCCTAACGGTCCGGCCAATCCCAGCGCACAGCGAGAAGGACGGAAGCTCCGCCAATCGGAGGCCGCCGATCCGACCCTTTGCCTCAGCCCGGCCCAATCCAGGCTTCGGCCCGTCGCCCCCAGGCCGCCCCTGCCCCCCGTAGCGGGCTCTCTCCTCCCTCTTTGTGCGTCTCCCGCCCGCCGCCAGCCGGGCTCCAAACATTCTGCGGCAACACAGTCGAGTCCCCTCCCCCCGGAAGGTTCGCTAAGGAGAAGCCACCGAAGAGGAGCCGCTGGTGTGGGTCCCGGGGGCGCCATGGCTACCGGAGCGAATGCCACACCGCTGGACTTCCCAAGGAAGAAGCGGAAGAGGAGCCGCTGGAATCAAGACACAATGGAACAGAAAACGGTGATTCCAGGAATGCCTACAGTGATCCCCCCTGGACTGACTCGGGAACAAGAGAGAGCTTATATAGTGCAACTGCAGATAGAAGACCTGACTCGTAAACTGCGCACGGGAGACCTGGGCATCCCCCCTAAGCCTGAGGACAGGTCCCCTTCCCCGGAGCCCATCTACAATAGTGAGGGGAAGCGGCTTAACACCCGTGAGTTCCGCACTCGAAAGACGCTGGAAGAGGAGCGGCATAACCTCATCACAGAGATGGTTGCTCTCAACCCTGACTTCAAGCCACCTGCAGATTACAAACCTCCTGCAACACGTGTGAGCGATAAAGTAATGATTCCACAAGATGAGTATCCAGAAATCAACTTTATAGGGCTGCTAATTGGGCCCAGAGGGAACACATTGAAGAACATAGAGAAGGAGTGTAATGCGAAGATAATGATCCGGGGGAAAGGGTCTGTGAAAGAAGGGTGTTTCTTGTACCTTGAGTGCGCACGCGCGCTGGGGAAAAGGCGTGGGGGGGCGGCTGAGCGGGAGGTTTGCTGTGCGCAGGCGCAGTGCGCTGCCAGGCTGTAGGGCCCGAATGAGAGCTGGGGGCGGGGGTCCGCAGTTGCTCTCTAGCCCCAGGTGGAGGGGAGAGGTGTGGAGGGGGTCTAGTGGGTGGATTGGGTCCTGGGAGTGCATGTCCCGAGGGTGTGAAAGAGTGAAGTCATGACGTGGAACCCCTTCCTGGTTGTAGAGGAGTCAGAGGGAGAAAAGTACCAAGAAGAGCTTTTTCGACTGTAAGGCAGGGTCTTCACTACGGAGAACGAAAGAGTGGGGAGTCTTCAGGACGTTGCTGGCTCATCTCCTGTGGCTCTTTGGGGGTTGGGGGGGGAATTCTGTTTTCTAGTTGGGGCTTCACCCGGGGCCTGGGCCCCCTGGGAAGTAGGATGACTTGTATGTACCAAATGTGTAGGGGATTTATGCTTATATATCAGGGAAGAAGGGTTTTGCTATTATAGTTTGTTCTTTTTTAAACTTACTTTTTTTGAGAGAGAGAGAAACATTGATCGGTTTGCCTCCCCTATGACCTGGGCTGGGGATTGAACCTCTGCATGGGTGACTTCCAACCACTGAGCCACTCTGGCCAGGGATTTTTTTGAACTTAAGGTGTCAGACACTGTACAAATGGCCAGGAAAATTGTTGATGTCAACCAAACTTTTGAAGAAAAAAGTTGTCTTGGGGGGGTGGAGAAAAGAAGGAAAAGGGAGACATGTAAAATTTTAGACAATAAATAAAAGAAAAAAAGAAAGAAAACATTAAAAAAAAAAGGTAGTCTTGAAGAAACTTGCTATAGATTTATGGAGATCTGGCCTAGTTAGAAAGGTTGGGAAGGTGGTGATGGGAGGAGCCAGCAGGTTGCAAACTTGTTTGGTTATTCAAGGATGATGTAGTATATTATATATTAATATATATCTTCTCAGCACTTTATTTCCCTAACTGAAACTTTACCCATTAAGATTTGTTACCTTGTTGCCCTGGTCGGTGTAGCTCGGTTGGGCGTTGTCCAATGCACAAGTTTGCCAGCTCCATTTCCCATCAGGGCACATGCCGGGATTTTCGGGCTTGATCCCTGGTGGGGGGCTTGCAGGAGGCAGCTGATCCATGTTTCACTCACAGTGCTGTTTCTCTCCCTCTCTAAAAATCAAACTATTCTTTTAAAAAAGGATTTGTTACCTGTTCACATCACAGTTTCTCTGAAATGTTAACTTTTTGGACTCAGGTCCACCTGTCTCTGATTTCTCAGGTTTGGCTTCCAATCTTTGCTATTTATGTTTTAGGTCAAGTTCTCAGTTTCATAGTCTGCTGAGCTACGTGTAATGTCCTAAGTATCCTGAACTGCTTCTTGGTAGTCATTCTGGTGGTTGTGTTTGCATCTTACGAACTTTATTTCCTTTAGACTTCCCAAGTAAGAAGCGGAAGAGGAGCCGCTGGAATCAAGACACAATGGAACAGAAAACGGTGATTCCAGGAATGCCTACAGTTATCCCCCCTGGACTCACTCGGGAACAAGAGAGAGCTTATATAGGTAAATACACGTTCTGCACCCAAATGCATTTTCAGATTGTTAATATTCTGAGCGACACTTTATTCGTTTAGTTTTGAGACTTTAAATTTTTCTATTTTGAGATAATGTATGGCCAGGTGTACTTTCATGACTTTGAAATAATTCTTCAGTTTTTGCTGTGTGGGTCCTGTATTTGCAGCTCCTTGTTATGGTCTGTTGGTAACAGCAGTGTTCTCCATGAGTACCAGGAAAGTAGAGGGGCCCACTTAGGAGTTAAGAGTAGCCCCCAGTTTAGGACCCCACACCTTCAGCTGCTGTTATTGCCAGTTGGTGAGGTGAGTGTCTTATGCCTCTGTGGACACGGCCCCAGTGGAGAACACTGCAGGTATTGTAAACCAAGTACCTTTTTCACAGCATGGCCTTTCACCATAATTTTACATTTCTCCCTTCCCTTAAAAAATGGTCTTTTACTTTTTATAGGTACTTTCTGAAAGGAAAAATACTCAGTTTAATCAAAAAGTTGTTCTGAAAGTGTTTACAGTTCACCCCCTTTTTATCATTTTGTTGAGTTTAACCTTTCCTTCAGCAATTTTTTTCCTGGTTTGGTCTTTGGAGAGCTGTCTTAAAATGAGGGCTCTTGTATTTACCACTAAAGAACTCTGCTGGGAAAGGGATACTACTTGGATATGGAATCTTAACCTATTGGGAACTTTTAAGAATTAATGACTATCCACATTGGAAATGAAATTAACCTCAAAATTACCTTTTTTAAAATACAAGGTTTTTAATGCAATTTGACCTTTATTTTTGTACCTCTGCTGCTGTCTCAAAATTCACTTGATAAACATTTCCTACTAACCAAATAAACACCCCCTTTGGAGTAAATTAGGGCAATGGTTTCCTACACCTATGAGGCTATGGCCTTCACAAATAAAAAGCTTCAAGGCTGGCTTGTTATTCTTGAGGATCATAGTGTCTTACATTTTTTAGACTGCTGAGAATTTTGAGGTGTTGGAATTGTCTAATATTCACAATATTTTCTTTCCCCCACTGTTCCTATCTACTCCGGCCCAGTCTCTTAAGTCTCTCTCATGTTAGACAGATCTGAATCTTCACAGCCTTGTGAAAATGTCCTTTGTGGAGCAGTATCCCAAGAATAACAAGCTGACTTAGAAAATGGGAAAACAAACTCATTCTTTACATCTCCAGTTCTCTTCCTGTGGAAGGAGTTAATGCACTGAGCCCTAAGGGCTATTTATAGCTAATTTATAGCTAGAATCAAAGTAGCTAGAATCAAAGCCTGGGCTAATGTAGAGTTCCACTCCAAGGAATATAGCAACCTTGATTTAAGTGCCAGCTATTTCCTCACATTAGACCCCACTATCCCTGCAGACCAGTTAAGAGAATTGTCACACACACACACCCATAGGAAGGTGGCTTTCACTTTTAGTTGTTCTTAGAACTTAACTGCCAAGTCAGAACTTTTCTGGCATAAAAGAGCTTAGGTGGGGGAGAAGGGGGAAAAAGCTTAGGAGCCATTGTCTTGTCTCACAGTACACACTGCCTTATACAGAATGCCCCCATGTTTTTTTAATATTGTAGATTTTACTTTCTTCAGAGTTTTAATGGGTGTGTGATACAGCCCCTGTGGGATGTATTTATTTATTTATTTGTTTGTTTGGTAATCCTCATCCGAGGATATTTTCCCATTGATTATTTTTTGAGAGAGTGGAAGGGAGGAGGAGAGACATTGATGTGAGAGAGACATGGATTGGTTTGCCTCCCACACGTGTTTTGGTGGGCTGGGGATTGAGCCTGCAACCAAGGTATGTGCCCTTGATCAGAATCGAACCTGGGACCCCTCAGTCTGCAGGCAGATGCTTGACCCACTGAGCCAAACCGGCTAGGGCTCTGGGGTGTATTTAAATTTAGAAGGGTATCTTGGGGTAGACGTACATTAATCCTGTCCTGGAGCTATTTCAACTTTAACCCAGCCAATAAGGCTTGCTCTTAAGCTGTTCAAAACTCTCAGATGCTACAGAGGTAAGAAATAAGTGGTGATTCAGCATGCTGAAGAAAGTGATTTGGCTCTTCGGGTCCTGTTATTTTGAGTAAAATCAGCTGGGTAGCATTTCCCTGGAGTCTGAATTTTGTGAAAAACCCTCATTTCTCTTTTTCATGTACAGTCTCATTTGTCAAGGTCAGAGGGTCACACATTCTCCTTGACCCACACCTTCAATCCTCTATACCCCTACTTTTACTCCCACATAAGGAGCAAGTCTAAAAATAGACTTACCATAACTGGTTTGTTAAGGTATATGGATTGTCATCTAAAATTTGAATAAAAGCAGAAAGTATTGGGAGATTCCTACTAGTACGGATTTGGTGTACAGAAAGTATGTATGAACTGTGAAGTGTTGAATTGGTTATTAACTGTCTTCTTTAAGGAATTTTTAACCTTGTATCAATGAAAATAATATTTGCTCAACTGGTATTTTTCCTTGTCCCATGTTAATTGGGTCTCATTTGGGGCTATGCTTAATACTATGAGGAAAAATTAGCTCTCAAGAGTCTTGCCCTCAAAGTAATTTGGTGGGAACAGGGTATCGGTGATAACATACATGGTTTGGTTCTGGGTGCCAATTGTTAAAACCTTGGTAGGGGGAGAGGTGAAACACCTGATAAATGCTTTGATATTAGCCATAGTGAACAGTCTATACTGCTAACCCCTCTTCAAACAAACTGTTTGCTTCCTTAAGTGATAACCATTTTGAAGTGAAAAATACCTATAGATGTAAATGGACTCCTGCCGATAGATGGTTGGGAGTTTTTGCCTCAATGTGTTCACTGATCAGTCGTCCCTTTCAAAGTCTCCGAGTTCTTCATGCTTGTTGTTGAGATTTGAGATGTTTTTTGGTAACATTGTCTTTTTTCCATCCTTTTTTTTCTTTCCTAACCTGGTTTCTTCCAGTGCAACTGCAGATAGAAGACCTGACTCGTAAACTGCGCACAGGAGACCTGGGCATCCCCCCTAACCCTGAGGACAGGTTGGGAAACAGTTTTAACCAGCTGACAGTAACACTTTTACCTTTTTCTCAATAACGTTTTACTGGTGGCAACATGTTGTGTCAGTGCAATAAAATCCTAGTAAGACGACTGGTACTCTGATCATTCTGGGGAGTAGGGTTTAATTAGCAATATATGTGGTCATCAGCTAGAAATTGGAATGAAACTTAATTACTAGCAGAATAAAAAGTTACAGGAAAATGGATAACTGGTTTCTAATTTGTAAGCATGTATATTTTAACCTGACTTGCCCACCCATAAGGACAGTGAGTGGGCCATTACCAGCCTTTTCAATACCTGCTTTGGCTGAAAGCCCAGGGTGTAGAGGTTTTTCTCACAGGTGCACGATGCAGGAATTAAGAATATTTTTAAGCATCACTGAATTTGAGCAGGCCAGAAACTCAGTCTGCTCAGCTCATTGCTATATTGTTCCTGCTCATGGTTTTGAGATGGTTTTAAAATAGACGAGATTTCTAACCAATTTCCTTCACTGCCAGTTAATTTTCAGCCTTGGCCATTGCCTGGGGCATTAGGAGGGGTCAGAATATTCCCACCTGTTTTGGGAAGGCTAGCTACCATCCCTACATTACCACCACCCCTCCTCCCCCTTTTTAAGGGGAGTGTGGTCCTCCAACAGCTGTGGTCATGCTATCTCAGTTTAAAATTTCACCTGTGAAAAAAAAGGCCAAGGGAAGTGAATTTTAAAATATATATTTTTTTTATTCCAGAGAGGAAGGGAAAGGAAGAGAGAGAAACATAATGAGAGAGAATTGTTGATCAGCTGCCTTCTGCACGCCCCACACTGGGGAGCAAGCCTGCAACCCAGGATGTGCCCTGACCTGGAATTGAACCATGACCTCCTGGTTCATCGGTCAATGCTCAGCCACTAAACCATGCCAGGTGGAAGTGAATTTTTTAAGCAGTAATTTTATTGGCTGATTGTGGTCTTTGAACAGTTAAAACCTGGTCCATTTACTTAGAAGGGCAATATGCCTTCCTCTCAATGAAATTTCTCTTAGTGCGTGTAGCATAGTTGAAAGCATTTTGCTTTAAAATGTAGTGTTTTTGGTTTTTGTTACCCAATTAGTAACTTGTTAAATCAGGAAGATGTATTGGTTTTAGAAGCCACTCTTATACATCTTTCTGCTGCCCCTTGCTAGGAAACAAGTTTAATGACTTTAATTTGTTTATATTATTTTTTTACCTGTAGATTTTGGTTGGAGGGGGTTGTGTTTCATATTTCTTGGCTTTTTTTTTTTTTTTAGATTTGCATTATAGGTTGCAGACCACAATTGTTAAGTGCCATTTTTGGCTTTTCCCTCCCTTTAATAATATACCTACAGGTTACCAGGCAATTCCTCAAAGGGTTGAATTTTTAACAAACCTTTGCTTCCTGGAGAACTGGGATTAGAATTTAGTTGATCTATACGATGCTTACTCAAAGTGAAGAAGTTGGGCCAATCTAACCTTTAGAATATCAGCCTTTGTATTTCACATTCATAATTTGGGAGGAGATTAAACTGTTGTGAGGCCTTTAAATGACCAATTTGTACTGATAAAACTCATTTTGGTGATTAGCTAGAAATGCTTAATTCTAGACAGTTACCAGGGGGGAATTAGAAATGTCAAGCATGCTAGAAATAAAACCAGAGCAGACTCACTCTCGCTTGTATTCAGTTTGAAAGAATCCCTAATACCTGATTGGTTTTTCTTTTGAGCCCAGGTTGGAGGGAAATGCATGAGTTTCTTAACTTAATAAGATTATTTCTTAAGAAGGTGTATTTTCAATATTAAGCCACTTTATGCCATTTTGATGTTGCTTAAGTTGCACAGTTAAAAATGTTTTTAAATTGGTTGTAGATTTAAATGTATAAGGTGATAGTCTAATAAACTGGGGTATGCTCGCTTTTGTTCACTATTACTGGATTGTGCTAACAGTTTATACAAATGCTAGAAACGGAGGTGTCATTTAGCCGTCATTAGCCATGAACAAACCTGACCTTTTATTCCATCGTGTGTGTAACAGATGACATGGTTCCCTTTAGGCTGAAGACAGTGGGAGCAGCCGAGTTCAGTCCTTGCTCTCCAACTAGGCAAGGTTCTCTCAACTAAACCAAGGGTGTAGGAGTCTTGACTACTTTCAGGATGTTTTTTAAATAACCTGATCCACATGGTCTCTTCCCTTCTTGCAGCTGCTACTAAATTTTCAATCAGAATATCAAGCTATGGTCCTTTTTGTAATCTTAACTTAGAATTCTAGGAGTGTAACTTCTCTTTTTTTATTACCGCAAAATCCAGCTGTGGTAAACTGACCATTTTATCATTACTATTTTTTACTTGTAGCAACAGCATTTTACTCCTTGAAAAGCAGAGAGAGAGAAAATCTGCTTTCTGGACTTGTAAACTCTGGTGGAGAATCACAGGTTTCCCCCTGCGGTTTGCAGGTTCAGACCTTAGACAAGTACTTGACCAAGTCTCATTTGCAGCCTCTCTTAGAAGCTGCGTTAGCACTTTAACGTTTTTCTTTACCCAGACTCCCCAACATCGAACAGCCAGAAAACAGGTTGACTCCTGGGCCTTGGACACAGCCAGTCAGGCCATTGAAGGAAAAGCAGAGACGAAGCCTTGCACCATCTCTCCATTGTGGGGGCCAAGTAGCTGCACTAGCCTTGAGTCCTAGTTGCATTGGGTTGAAGAGTTCATATTCACTATGTGGAGGGGACATACACTTCCTGACAGGGCGTGAACTCTGCGAGAGTTCACGTTTTACGTAAACTTGGGGTTTTTGTGGTTCATAAAGTTGTAATATTGTAAAATTTTTTGCAAATGATGGAAAATCCATATTTGGCAAGAAGACTCCAGATAGTACTGTCCTTGTTTGCAGTCGAGAGGTTTTTCCAAAGGACAGACTAAACCCTCATCATTTTTAGAAAAAAGCAAAACCATTTTTTTTTGCCTTTCTCACACACACCCCTGTCCCCCTAATGTTAAGCTTCCATCTCCCCATTCCACACGATCTTGAATAGCACACGTTATGGTCAGTTCCTCCGAAGAGTGTTGTGTTAGGATCTGAGGCAGAGGGGCTGGGAAAGACTTATTATAGCCCATGTGGGGATGACAGAATAGTTAAGGTAGAGCAGTAACGGTGGTCTGTTTCCCACAGGTCCCCTTCCCCTGAGCCCATCTACAATAGCGAGGGGAAGCGGCTTAACACCCGTGAGTTCCGCACGCGAAAGAAGCTGGAAGAGGAGCGGCATAACCTCATCACAGAAATGGTTGCTCTCAACCCTGACTTCAAGCCACCTGCAGATTACAAGTAAGCAGGGGGGCTGGGTTGTCTGGGATAAGGACACATGAAGAATGTGTGTGACATGGTAGAACATTAAAAAAAAAAATAGACTTAGTGATTTCAGGAAGAAAGAGAGAGAGAAACATCAATGATGAGAGAATCGTTGATGGGCTGCCTCCTGCACACCCCACACTGGGAATCAAGCCCGTAACCTGGGCATGTGCCCTGCCTGGGAATTGAACCCTGACCTCCTAGTTCCTAGGCCAACACTCAATCACTGAGCCACGCCAGCCAGGTGACATGGTGAAACATTTGGTACTAACTTCTCACCTCTTACCTCAAATCACCAGAGTCAATGAGTCTTTTCTTCCTTAGACCTCCAGCAACACGTGTGAGCGATAAAGTAATGATTCCACAAGATGAGTATCCAGAAATCAACTTTGTGGGGCTGCTAATTGGGCCCAGGTAAGTAACTTCTAGCCTATGGGATAGAGAATTCCTAAGAACCTGTGAGGTGTGTTTATCTTGTGCCAAATTGGGTGCCATTGGTGGCACCTTCCTGTTTTGGGTAGGACCTTCACTTTGGCTGAGTTCATGCCTTCCTGTGAGAAAATCTCTTTAACATCCTCATTTTACTTCAGGGAAGTCAAATCTTAAGGATTGCTGTGGCTGATCTTAACTTAGAGATCATTGATTTCTTGGTGGGGAAATCCAATTCGCTGCACTCATGATTTCCTACCAGTGCCTGATCAGCCCACCTCTGTCCCCTTGGCATGTGAATTTGCATATAACAACTCAACCTTTTCTGCATCTGATAGAGGGAACACATTGAAGAACATAGAGAAGGAGTGTAATGCGAAGATAATGATCCGGGGGAAAGGGTCTGTGAAAGAAGGGAAAGTTGGGCGCAAAGATGGCCAGATGTTGCCAGGAGAAGACGAGCCACTTCATGCCCTGGTTACCGCCAACACCATGGAGAATGTGAAGAAAGCAGTAGAGCAGGTGAGGGAACCAGAAAGGAAACCTCTTGCCAGAAATCTAGGTGGTTGTCTTAGCACTGAACATAACTGTCCATTGTGTCTATTAGATAAGAAACATCTTGAAGCAAGTGATTGAGACCCCTGAGGACCAGAATGACCTTCGGAAGATGCAACTTCGGGAGTTGGCTCGCTTGAATGGGACCCTTAGGGAAGATGATAACAGGTATGTGATCAGTTTAGAGGGGAGTGCACCAGAGACCTGAAGCATCTATTGAAGTAGGAGGGGGTTGGCTATAGCCCTTAAGTTGACTTTTTTTTTCTCTCAACAGGATCTTAAGACCCTGGCAGAGCTCAGAGACCCGTAGCATTACCAATACTACAGTGTGTACCAAGTGTGGAGGGGCTGGCCACATTGCTTCTGATTGCAAATTCCAAAGGTGAGGGAGGGCTGCAGTCGTGGCTTGCTGGTGTCCTGTGGTGTACAGGAAGCTCTTCAGCACATTGGCTGGTTGCTATTAACTAGTGGATCCAAGAGAAGCTTTCCTTTCTGTGCATGTAATGGTGTGGTTTAAAGTCCAGGATGATTAGAAACAGCCTGTGCAGAACACTCCTATTTTGTTGTTCATCCTGAGCCCAGGAAAACTGTAAACTTCCATTCTGGGTATGGGGAGTTGGTCTCCCCCCCCCCCTTTTTTTTTTAAATCCTCATCCAAGGATGTTTTCATTGACTTTAGAGAAAGGGGAAAGGAGAGAGAGAGAGAAACATCGATGTGAGAAAAACAATGATCAGTTGCCTCTAATATGCACCCCAACCAGGGATCGAACCCAAAACCTGGGTGTGTGCCCTGACCGGGAATTGAACCTGTGACCTCCAACCAATCGAACTACACCAGCCAGGGCAGGGTATAAGTGCTTTTACTGTAGCTCAATGTTAAATGCCGTTTTTGCTGCCGAAGATTGGTTTAAGAACACCAAATAATGGAAGGATTTTGACCAGTTTTGCAAGCCAGCATTTGATAGCAACATTTTTTCACTTGGAGTGGCTTTGTTAAGGAAGTCCTGGTAGCTGTGTTCCAGTCTTGCATAGATTTCCTTCCCTCAGACTGGAAATGCAGAATTCTTTGTTTAAATGTTTTTATTGACTACAGAGAGAGGAAGGGAGAGAGGGAAAGATAGAAGCATCCATGAAAGAGAAGCAACAACATTGATTGGCTGCCTCCTCACAACCTGGATATCTGCCCTGATTGGGAATCGAACTTGTGATCCTTGGGTGCATGGGATGATGCTCTAACCAACGGAGCCACACTGGCCAGGGCTGGGAATGCAGAACTTGATGAAAGTTGCTACTTAGAAGAACCTGCACTTTCCTGTCTGCATGGCTGGTTATGGTCTGGTGCTCACCGTCTCCCTGATCTCTGCTGTGGCAGAGCGATGTGTAACCCCAGATACCCAGTTGGGCACACAATTGAAGAGCCGATGAGGCTGTTTTAAAGAATGTGTTAGGAAGGATGATTCAGTTCCTCAGCTTTCTTGTGTAAATTCCTCAGGGTAAAAGTTTCCTCCTTAATGATTTCTCCTCTCTTTGTGACCCACACCCCACCTTCAGGCCTGGTGACCCGCAGTCAGCTCAGGATAAAGCTCGGATGGATAAAGAATATTTGTCCCTCATGGCTGAACTGGGTGAAGCTCCTGTGCCAGCATCTGTGGGCTCCACCTCTGGGCCTGCCAGCACACCTCTGGCCAGTGCGCCTAGGCCTGCTGCTCCCGCCAACAACCCACCTCCACCGGTGAGCTTCAGGCGCTGGTTCTCATGGCCTGGTCCCCATCTTCCTCAGAGGAGGGGGTTATGGCCCGGGATTTTGGGCAGAGCAGATTGTGGACATGGCTGGCAACATTGTTCTTTCGGGATGTCAGATGTTTGGGGATCTCACTCTGGGAAGATTCTGTCCTTGTGTTCTGGTCCTCTGGCATAGCCGAGAGAACAATGTTGCCACCAGGGGGAGCAGGCAGGGACGTTGGCAGGAAATGCTCTCACGTAGTCTCTCATGTCTACCACCCAGAGCCGCCCACCCTGGATGAATTCTGGCCCTTCAGAGAGTCGGCCCTACCACGGCATGCATGGAGGTGGTCCTGGTGGGCCTGGAGGCGGCCCCCACAGCTTCCCACACCCATTACCCAGCCTCACAGGTGGGCATGGTGGTCATCCCATGCAGCACAACCCTAATGGACCCCCACCTCCTTGGATGCAGCCACCACCACCACCGATGAACCAGGGCCCCCACCCACCTGGGCACCATGGCCCTCCTCCAATGGGTAAGTAAGTGTCAGACCAGAAACCTTGGGGCTTTGGGATAAGCAGGAGTTAGAGCTAGTTGCTGTGAACTAGCAGCAGTTCTTAAAGTGGCCGAGTGTTGCACTGGGTCTCTTGTCAAGGCTTGGGCTCCAGGAGGAGCAAGACTCCATCTGATTCAGGAAAGGGTTTCTGTGTGGGGTCAGCACAGGCCTCTCATAGAACTGCTCTTGTAAGGGCAGTGACTGCAGGATGTGTGACTGTAAAAGCTATTGGTGGGGGGCGACTTCCCTGGCCAGTTCAAATGTCCTGCTAAGTCCCTGCTCTTTCCTTCCATCAAGATCAGTACCTGGGAAGTACGCCTGTGGGCTCTGGGGTCTATCGCCTGCATCAAGGAAAAGGTAATGGAGCCTGACATCTCGCTTTGGGGCATCACCTAGGCCTGGGAATGAAGGGGGGCCTGTCCCAAATCTCTCCTCCCAGAGGCCTGACCCTTTCCTTCACCTAGGTATGATGCCGCCACCGCCTATGGGCATGATGCCGCCACCGCCGCCGCCACCCAGTGGGCAACCTCCTCCCCCGCCTACTGGTCCTCTTCCTCCATGGCAACAGCAGCAGCAGCAGCCTCCACCACCCCCTCCGCCCAGCAGCAGTATGGCTTCCAGTACCCCCTTGCCATGGCAGCAAAGTGAGTGGCATATTTTGGGCTTGTGGGGGTGGGTGGGATGGGGGGTGGGGCTAAGAGGAATGAGAGAACCTCACAGCTCACACAGGCAGGCCAGCACCTTAGGGTGAGACCCTGATCTCTGCTGGGGGTGAACACAGAAAGGGCCTTGTGGCCCCTGGGAGGTGTCGGGGAGGAGATCTGATGTTTGGCGTGGTTGTGTCTGGGGTCATCTGTGGGGGCCTGGAGGGGACCTGCCATAGTAGGGTGTCAGAAGACCAGGCTCTCGCTGGCTGGCTCAGTTCTGTGCACATGGCCAGGGGTGGGTGGTGCATGCGAGTTTTGGAGAGGGATGTGATTGGGACCTGAGAGACTGGGGATGGTACCTGGCAGTGGGAGAGTAGCTGTGGCCTTGAGATTGAATGTGCCGTTCGGTGGTGGCGGCGGATGGGCGGAGGGATGTCAGAGCCGGTTCTTGTGTCTGGTACCTTCCTGTCAGCCCTTCCAGGGGACATTGGTGACAAAGGGCTTACTTCGTTAAGCCCAGAGACCTTGAGGCTGACCCTAGGGTAGTCCTGCCCACCCCTTCACTCCCCACACCAGGACAGCC
>NW_005356944.1:838848-849918 GCF_000412655.1 Myotis brandtii | reverse complement strand
CAAAGCAAGGAGCAGGCGCCCCTCGCCCCCATCCCAAGGCAGCAGCCGCAGAGAACCGCGGTGTGCCCCCGCGCGTGTGACCTTGGGCTTCTTTACCACCCCAGATACGACGACTACCACCACGAGCGCTGGCACAGGGTCCATCCCGCCATGGCAACAGCAGCAGGCGGCTGCCGCAGCTTCTCCAGGAGCCCCTCAGATGCAAGGCAACCCCACTATGGTGCCCCTGCCACCTGGTTCCGCCGGCATGATGTATGCCCCACCTCCCCCTCCTCCGCCTCCCATGGACCCTTCTAACTTTGTCACCATGATGGGCATGGGGGTGGCAGGCATGCCGCCCTTCGGGATGCCTCCAGCTCCCCCACCGCCTCCACCACAGAACTAGACTCGGTTTTTTAAGAAAATATATATATTATATAGAGAGAATTGGTCTTGTTTAAACACACGCCGAACCTCACCATATGGAGCCAGACATTGGGACGCACGCATGTGATTGTGTGCACGCATGTGTGTGTGTGCACGCACCGGGCTGGGCCAAGCGACTGAGGACGGGCAGGTGGTAGTAGGGGCGCCAGCTTGGGCTTTCCTGGCGCCCCGTAGCATCGAGTGTCTTCTTTGTCTTCTTTCTCTCCTCACCCAACTCCCTTTGCCTCTCCCCAAACCGGGCCGCCAGGATCCCTCCCCGCAGCAGCGATGGCCCGAGCCATGAGAGTGAGGACTTTCCGCACCCATTGGTGACCCTTCCAGGCAGACAGCCTCAGCAGCGCCCCTGGTGGACAGGATGGTTCGGCAAAGCAGCCTGAGTTATTTTTGTGGACGGAATCGGAACACGCTGGCTCCATATTGTGAAATTTTTATTAATTTTTTTCTTTTTCCTTTGTTATTTCCTTATCTCTTCCTTTCTTCAGACTCCGTCCAAGGAGATGCTCTCCCCGGTCTTCTGCTGCAATCAGATTACTTTGCCTTTTCTCCATTCCTCATTCTTCTCTTTCCAAGGAGAGAGGAGCAAATGGTTTTAGGCCAAGGCCTTGGCCACTAATGTCAGGCTAGTTTGGACAGGGGTGTCCCTTTGGTTCTAAGATTTCCAAGGTGCCATCGCCACCCCAAGATTATTACTATTTTTTTTAAGTGTGGAATTTTGTGTCTGCTACCCTCATAGAGTAGTGGCTTAATCTCCAGGTCCGGGATTCATGTCCATCCTGACACCCTGCCAGCAGTAGGTGTGGCTGCCCAAGCCACCTTGGGCTTGTCTGCCAGACCAGGTCGTTTCCATGTTCCTGAGCACCTAAGCTGCCTCATATTCCATTTGTTCCTCTCCTTCCTGGAAGGCTTCCTTTTAAATTTTCTTTTGATTCCAAATGTCTGGATGTTTTGCAGTGTCTAGGGTGTTGAGCCCCTTGTTTTTTTCGTTCTGCTCCCCCACCCCATCCCTTTTCATGGAGTGATTATGTTGACAATAATGTATAATGCGCGTTCTCTTCACTGGTTTATCTGCAGAAATTTCTCTGGGCTTTTTTTTTTTCCAGTGTATGATTCAACACTGCGTTAAAGGGGGATGTTCCATTGAATAAAAGAGCAGTGTGGTTTTCTGGGTCTGTTTCTTTATTTTCTCTTAAGCCCTCTCCCCCCATTATCAGCAGCGCTGGTTACCTGTTCCCACAGGTAGCACCTGGCCCCTGGGAACCTGTGGGACATTCGCTAAGGAAGCCGCCCCCCTGCCTGCCTGTGGGTTTGCTGGTGGAAGTGGAGTATGTGGGGAGCCCCCCACCCTCCCCCTGTGTATAGTTAACAGCTGAGAAACCACACTCTCCCCCTCCCTGGTGACCGGCCCCTCATCCCTCTGGTCCATGTCCTTTTGAAGACATTTCCCTGGGGCTCAGACCCCCCACATTTGCAGAGCTCCAGTTGTGATTTGTGCCTGAAAGCTGCCACCTGACTACGGCCCTGGGCCTAGGAGGCATCAGTACTAAAGGTCAAGCCAACTAATCCTGCCTGTCAGGCACAGAGCAGCTAAAATTAAAATTGCCAAGTGGCTTTTCTTGCTCTGCTGGTGACTTGCAGCCTGCCAGCACTGCAGGCTTTGGGGGGTGGTGGGGGCAAGAGAACGTGCCCACCTTGTGCTTCGTAAGCACTTCTTTGCAAAGGGTCTTAGCCTGCTTTTTTCTTTCATGTCTGGACAGTACCATTGTGGCACTGGAAAAATCCATGTCCAGTCTCCGTGAGGTCGTGAGGTCCCATCCCTGCACTGCCCCTGGGAGAGCTGTGTTAGAGCTGGCCCTTCCCGGGCTGGCTTTCCTTCAGAGAGGCTAAGGGACAACAAGCTCCTGCCACTCCCAGCACCTGACCACTGGGGACAACAACTCCGGCCTGGGCTGTATTCCAGCTTCAAACGGGAGCTGGCCACTGCTGTTGATCTGGAGCAAAGCCTGGGTGTCTGTCCTTTACTGTAGGCTCCGGGGCTTAACGAAGCTTCAGAAAGTTCAGTAGGTCCCCTAAACCTTGGTTGACTGAAAGGAGAGGGGGGGAAATCTGTCCTTAACTGATGGAATGGAGGCGGCTCGGGCCTGGCTACCCTCTTTGACCTTGGCTTCACCTCATTGCTTCCCCCACAAGCTCGGTTTCCCTGGTGGGCTCATTGGGCGGTTAATTAGCTCTTTGAAGCTCTGAAAGAGGCAAAGTGGCGCTATGTGGGTTTTAGAAATAAAATCAATAAACGACTTAACCACAGCCCAGCTATCTCCTCTGTCTCCCCTGGGGCCAGCTCCATTCCTGTGCTCGCTTCTCCTCTGCTCCCTGCCGTCAGCTTTTGTTAAGGTTTGGAGAGTAACAAAGTGGCTGACGAAGGCATCCGTCGTGGGCCTTTCTCCAAGCAGCTCTAGACCCTGAAATGGAAGCGAGACAACGGGAAGGCTTGGCTTTCAGAATGGCAGCGAGCCACCTGCCTTTGTGGCTGGATGGGAGAGATGTGGACTGCTCCCCTTCCCCCCGCTCCTGGAGACATCCTAGGTGGGAAAGGCCTCCTGTGTGGCCCTATTGTTACAGAGGACCAGCCACCCCTTGTTCCTGTCTGTGCCGCATCTCCCCACCCTCCCAAAAGCTTGGTGGGTGAAAGGAATGCCAGTTGGGAAAGGTCAGTGTTAGGGCTCTGTTACTGAGAGCCAGCCAAGTGCTCTGGAGAAACCCAAGATTGGTCCAGGGAAGGAGGCAGGATTTCTGATGAGAAACCTGGTCAGACATAAATAACCTTGAATTAGTTCAGGTTGGAAAACGTGCTTTCAGGATTCTTTAAAATAAATGCACATGCAACACCAGGGAGAGAATGAGCAGGGAGAAAGAACAGTGAAATGAGAAGCAGGGCCGCTTGAGCCTGGGTTTCATGCTGCTGGGTTGGGGCATCAAAGGAAAAAAGCTTGGAAACTGAGTTGGAGGCCACTGACAAAGACTGAAAAATCCACAAGAAAGGCAGTTAAATGAGAAGGACATTCGGTACCCAGCCGCTGTGGCTCATGTACCAGGAGGTCACAGGGCACATGCCTGGGTTGTAGGCTCAGTTCCCAGTAGGGGGCGTGCAGGAGGCAGCCCATCAATGTTTCTCATCAGTGTTTCTCCCTTTCTCTGAAATCATTAAAAACATTTAAAAATACATGTTACTGATTTCAGAGAGGGGGAGAGAGAGAGAAAGAAACATCAATGATGAGAAAGAATCCTCAGTCAGCTGCCTCCTGCACGCCCCACACTGGGGGTCAAACCCACAACCCGGACCTATCCCCTGACCGGGAATCGAACCATAATCTCCTGACTCAGGTTGATGCTCAACCACTGAGCCACGCCAGCCAGGCAATAACATTGTTTAAAGGTGCATCTGTTTTCCAGTAGAAACGGTATGTCCCAGTTCAAGTGCCTTGACTGCAGGGGAAGGGTGAGCACTGAATTGATAAGAGGGCTGTGGGCCAACTGCTAGAAAAGGATTGAATGAATTTGGGAGCTGAATAAAAAGATGGGAGTGGTCTGGCATTGCCAGTGTTGCCCGATTGGGCATAGTGCTACACACCAAAAAGCTGCCAGTTCGATTCCATCTCGGGGCACATGCCTGGGTTGCAGGCTTGATCCCTTGTAGAGGGCATGTAGCAGACAACAGATCAATGGTTCACTCTCATTCTGAAAATCAAAAATATTTATAAAAAAAAAAAAAAAGGATGGGAATAGCCCTGCCTAGTTTTGTTCAGTAGGTAGAGCTTCAGCCCTTGGTCTGAAGAGTCACAGGTTTGATTCCTGGTCAAGAGCACATACCTCGGTTGCAGGTTCAAACCCTGGCCCCAGTTGGTTGCGGCGCCAGTGGGAGGCAACCAATGGATGTGTTTCTAATGTTTCCTCTCTTTCTCCCCCTGCCCCCGCCCTTCCACTCTAAAAATCAATGGAAAAAATATCCTCACTCCTCTGGTGAGGATTTTAAAAAAAGATGGGAGTGGTCTGTTGGGAGCCAGTCCTTAGTGGCAGGAAAAAGTCTTACAGGCAATTAAGGGTCAGTATAAAGTTTCATGTCGCCAAAGCGTGCTGCCACAGTTGGGGTGTGGTGAGAGCACACATAACTGGTGTGCTCTGCTCGGACCAGCCCTCCACAGAAAGGGCAGGCGAGCGAGAGGCCTGGGGGAGGTGGGGTGGAGCTGAGCAGAGGCACGCACAGGAGGCTGAGAAGAGACCAGAGTGCCGCCAAGCATTCCTATTGGAAATAGAAGACCTAGAAGAAGACAGGTCTTGCCTGGCCGGTTTGGCTCAGTGGATAGAGTGTCTGGCCTGCAGACTGAAGGGTCCCAGGTTTGATTCTGGTGAAGGGCACATGCCTGGGTTGCAGGCTTGATCCCCAGTAGGGGGAGTGCAGGAGGCAGCTGATCCATGAATCTCATCATTGATGTTTCTATCTCCCTCTCCCTTTCTCTCTGAAGTCAATAAAAATATATTAAAAGTCTGAATAAAAGTTATTTAAACAAAGAAAACAGGTCTTTTCTTTGGGACCTTTTCCTCCACTGTGAAGCATGGCACTATGGAGGACCAGCATGGTAATGCCATCTTGGGGAATGGGCAGAGCAGGGCTTGGGTGTCAGAGGCCTGGACTTGGCATTTGGCCCAGCACTGAGCTATGATTCCCGGGCTAGGCCTGCTGTGGGTCAGAAGGTCCTCAGGAAGAGCTCGCCTTCCCCTGAACCAGGCTCCCTGTAGCATCCTGCAGGTGTCCAGGCCTCTGACCTTCCTTGGTCAGACAGAACACCCAGTTCCTCCTCCCTGTCCCCCAGCCCACCGGCCTGCAACCCAGGAGGCCCAGGCAGCCTTTGAAATAACGCAAGGCCCTGGGCTCCCTTCGCTTAAAGAAGAAAGCAGAATCCAGTCAGCTTCCACAGTGCAAGGCTCAGAGAAGTAAAGCTCCCAGCCTGAGGACACGCAGCAAATCCGCGCTGGGGTCAGTCCCTGCGCAGGTAATTGGGGGCAGTCAAAGCCTCCGGAGGAAGATGAATGGTGTGAAGTCCCTGGGGTGCAGGGGCTTCCGTTTTACAAGTGAAGTCATAGCTGTGAATCCTGGACCACTAAGTCCTTGTCCAGTGGGTGGCCCAGGTGGGAGGGGTGAGTGGGAGAAGGCCTCCAATCACCTAGCAGCTGCATCACAGGAAGACCTAATACCATTGGCCAATATTGGGGGCGGGGGGGGGGGCGGGGGGAGTATGCTTCAGTTTCTCCTACCCCTATGGGCCCACAGGACTACAGTTCCCAGGGGCCCCTGCTCCAGGCTGTTGGCCCCTAGGCAAAGTTGGCCTGTAATCTGACCATTCTCGAAAGGTCACTTCAGAGCTCCTTGAGAGACAGCAACAGGGGGAGATCAGCTTGAGTGGGGGTGGGGGTGGGATGGGGATAGTGGCCCTGCCTCGGGTGACATCCCCCATACCACCCCCTGAAACTCGGGGTCCTCATCTCCCTTTTCTTGAGACACCAGTGTCCTCTGCTAGCTGCACCTCTTCTGTTTGGGGCACACTGACTCTCAACTCCTGGCCCTTCAGCCTGAGGTGGGGAAGGGGGCCTTGTCCCCTTTTGCCACAATGTGTGGCCTTCCCACCAGAGTGCAGATAACAATACCCCCCAGTGTGGCCACTGTGGAAGCTTGACCAGAGGTCATTCAGCCTGTGGCTTGCAGTCTCTTTGGGTAAATGTCTAAAGCAGACCAGGCTGGCCCTAACTGGTTTGGCTCATTGGATTAGAGCTTCAGCCTGCGGACTGAAGGGTCCTGGGTTCAATTCCAGTCAAGGGCATTTAAAAAATAATAATAATAATAATAATAAATAAATAAAGCAAACCATGCTGCTCATGAAGGCTAGGCCTCCTGACATGTGCCCACTTGACAGCCCCCTCAGACTCTCCTGATTGACAGCCCACAATCCAGCCCCACCCTTCATCTGGTCCCAGGAAAAGGACCAGATCCAGGCAACCTCTTAACCCAAGGTCACAGCCCCTGGGCTCCAGGCGAACCTCGGGCCTCTCGAGCCAGCACTCGCCTGCTGCATCTTGTTTCTGACCCTGCGGAAGGCAAGACAGAGACCCCAGTGTGCGAGGCCTGGAGGAAGTGGGTCAGCCCGGGTCTGTGAATGAGCCAGGCTGAGCCTGGCCTGGCCTGGCCCCTTATGGAGCTGGGCCTGTTCTCCCTGCCCGCTCTCTTCTCCTCCCCTCACCCCCAAAATAGCTCCTGAGCTGTCAGGCCAAGACCCTCCCATCCTGGGGGGAGGCGGGGCATGCTGCCCAGAGTCTGGCTTTAAATCAGCAGGCTCCCGGGGATTTCCACTCCCTGGCTGGAGGCACCACTGAGGCCGCCTGTCTGCCGATCCACCGGTCAGTTAGGCCCACCCTCCCGCAGCCATGTCCCGGCCCCTGACAGACCAGGAGAAGAGAAAGCAAATCAGTGTGCGCGGCCTGGCCGGCGTGGAGAACGTGACCGACCTGAAGAAGAACTTCAACCGGCACCTGCACTTCACCCTCGTCAAGGACCGCAATGTGGCCACCCCTCGGGACTACTACTTTGCGCTGGCCCACACTGTCCGCGACCACCTCGTGGGCCGCTGGATCCGCACGCAGCAGCACTACTATGAGAAGGACCCCAAGGTGCTGCTTGGGGCACCCCGGGCAGGGGGATGGGCTGGGGGCCCTGCCGGGGCTGGGAGATCTTGACCAAGTGGCAGCCCCTTCCTGGGGTCCGTTTTCTGTAGCAGTTTCCTGAGGTTGGAGGATGCAGGGGTCCTAGGTGCAGGGGGTGCTGGGCAACCCAGGGGGAGAAACGCAGCAGAAGCAGGTCCGGGGGTTCAAGTCAGGTGGGCCGGTTGCAAAGGCCCAGCACTCACTCCGAGTGGAGGGACTACTGGGGGTGGGGAACAGGAAGACCCCCGAGGCCTGGGTGGGACCTGAAAGAACGAGTCATTGACTGTGTGTGTGTGTGTGTGTGTGTGTGTGTGTGTGTGGTGCTGGGTAGCAGGTGGTGACAGCTGGGGTAGTTGGGGCAATGGGATCAAGTGTCTTTTGGGGTCAGTGGTAAATGTCAGCCACCCGATGCTTCTGGAAAGGGGTGGGGGAGGGGCAGGTGGGTGGGGCAGAGCGGGGTCCCAGGAGACCAGGCACCATCCTGGATCCTGGGGCCTCTCGGTCCCTCACTAGGACTGAGGCTTGAGGGCCACGGGAGCTGAGCACTGCAAGGCCATGAGTCACTGTGTGACCTTGAGCAAAGGACTTTCGCTGGGCTTGGGCTTTCTTCTGTCAGGAGCACTTGGAAGTGTTTCTCTGTGTCCCGACTCCCTGCTGGGCTGCTGGGAGGCTGGTGTGGGATGGAAGGGGTTCGCACCTCTCCCAAGCTCCTGGATAGCCGAGGGAGATGTGGCCAGCCCCCTTTTCCAGATGAGGAAACAGGTTCAGAGATGTGCCCAGAGTCAGAGGACATGCTGGGATCAGAACCTCACCTGTTGGGTCTCAAAGCCTGAAATGGGAAGAAGGAAAATGGAGGCAGGGCTGGGACACGCTGGGACCTAGGAGCGGGGCAGGAGGGGTGAGAGGTGTAGGCCCGCGGGGCCTACCTGAGTGTTGGTTGGCAGCCCTGACCGCCTCCCCCCGTGCGTCTGTGTCTCGGGCAGAGGATCTACTACCTGTCTCTGGAGTTCTACATGGGCCGGACACTGCAGAACACCATGGTGAACCTGGCCTTGGAGAACGCCTGCGATGAGGCTGTTTACCAGGTCTGGGAAGGTGGGGGGTGGGGCCAACCTAGGGTTTGGGGGATGCCCCTGCGGGCCCTTGGCCCTGACTGCGGCCACACCCTGCCCCCTCTAGCTGGGCCTGGACATGGAGGAGCTGGAGGAAATCGAGGAAGACGCAGGGCTGGGCAACGGGGGCTTGGGCCGGCTGGCAGGTAAGTGGAGGGTCGCAGGGGGCGGGCGGGCACAGGATGTTTTGTGCCGGGTCCCTGACACTCACCTCCCTGCACCCCCCTAGCCTGCTTTCTGGACTCTATGGCAACACTGGGCCTGGCTGCCTATGGTTACGGGATCCGCTACGAGTTTGGGATTTTTAACCAGAAGATCTGCGGGGGCTGGCAGGTGAGCAGCCTTTGGCCCTGACTTTGTGGGGACCAAGTAGTGACGGAGGGGACCCCCAATGGGTCACCCATCTCTGGATAGACCAGAACTGAACCCAGTCTTGATGAAAAACACCCTTGTTCCTCTGCCATGACCCCAAAGCCAGCTGGTCACTCCTGAAGCAGGTGGTTCTCACCTGTGGTACCTCTTAAACCAGCCGTGGGCAAACTACGGCCCGCGGGCCGGATCCGGCCCGTTTGAAATGAATAAAACTAAAAAAAAAAAAAGACCGCACCCTTTTATGTAATGATGTTTACTTTGAATTTATATTAGTTCACACAAACACTCCATCCATGCTTTTGTTCCGGCCCTCCCGTCCAGTTTAAGAACCCATTGTGGCCCTCGAGTCAAAAAGTTTGCCCACCCCTGTCTTTAACGCTCTGCACATGCGGACCAGAGCCCACCCAGAGCCCTTAACTTACACCCTGTCTGGGCCACACGAGGGCCACTGCTCCTGCGCCTCCCTCCCACTGTCCTCCATGGGGTGAGTCTGGGTCTAACGCTGCCTCCTTTTCTCCCCTCATCTGCCTTGGGCTCAGATGGAGGAGGCTGATGACTGGCTTCGCTACGGCAACCCCTGGGAGAAGGCCCGACCGGAGTTCACGCTGCCCGTGCACTTCTACGGCCGAGTGGAACACACCAGCCAGGGGGTCAAGTGGGTGGACACACAGGTGAAGACAAAGCCAGGGAATGGGGAGGACTCAGCAAGGGAGAAGGGGAGGAGGAGGCTCCTAGGGGACAGAGGGGAAGGACCTGGAGGCCACTGGACCCAGTGCTATTTTACAATGGAGGACACCAAGGCTCAGAGAGGTTAAGTGACTTAATCGTGGCCACACAGCCGGAGCCAGGAGAGGCTGGAGACAGTAGGGTCACCAGGGAGCCAGGCCCGGAGCAGAGCTGGGGAGGAGGAGCGAGGCTGCCCTGTCCCACCAGTGCCCCTCCCTGGCTTGCTCCTTCTCACCCGCTCCATCCATCAGAGAATAATCATGGTGACTTGACGCCCCCACACATCTGAACTGGGGGCTTGACCGGGAGCAAAGCAACAAGCCAGAAAGGGGAGGAGGGGAGAAAATGAAAGCCTTGAGAGGGGGATGGACTTGTTCAAGGTCAATAGCAAGTGAAAGGAAGCCCTAAAGCCAAGCCAGGTGTCTGAGCTCCAGCTCAGTCAGGCCTCTTGCTGTGGCCGCAGGGCCTCAGCCCCCAGATGGCTGCACAGGGACCTCTAGGCCTTCAGACTCGGGCATGCGTTCTGCTGTCGTCCACACAGGAGCAGCAGGGGCTGGGGTGCACCCGGCTGTCTGCTGCTGGGCCTGTCCTTCCTCAGAGCTACAGCTCCCGCCTGGCTCCCAGCAGGCTCGTTAGTGTTGGGAGGGAGGAGTGGATGTGCCCCCAGCCCCACGGTGGTAGGCAGTTATTGGCAAAAATCACTGACCTGGAATCGAACCCGGGGCCCTTTGGTGTACAGGACAATGCTCCTATTGACTGCGCCACACCAGCCAGGGCCAATCATTGGTGCTTGTTAATAGTGGGAGGTGGGGCCAGCAGCAGTCACTGTGGTCAACCAGGCATAAGCTCCTTGGATGGCCTTGGCCTCTGACTCCTCGAGTCAGGCCCCGGGATCCCCCAGCCCTTTCATGCGTCCAGAGTGTCCTCGAGGTTGTGCTCAGGCCAGGCGGGCCAGCTCGTCGCCATCACTGCAGTGGCCACCAGCAGAGCCCCACCTTGGGCGCTGGGCTCTCCCTGCCTCTTCCTCCCATAATCCTTACAACACCCGGCCAGGCCGGGCCGGGGGTATAGGGGACACTGGGGGTGTCCTCTCTTTGTGAATGAGGCCCAGAGAGCAACGTTGAGGGCTGGCTGGAGGTTGCCCACCGTTGGGACTAGACTCTGGGGTTGGGAGTCGGCGCAGTGCAGGGACAAAGCCTGGAGTCCCAGCTCTCAGGGCCTCACGGTGAGACACAGTGAACGCCCAGCTCCTCATCCCCGCCGTGCGCGCAGGTGGTGTTGGCCATGCCTTACGACACGCCCGTGCCTGGCTACCGCAACAACGTCGTCAACACCATGCGCCTGTGGTCTGCCAAGGCCCCCAATGACTTCAACCTCAAGGACTGTGAGTTCAGCCGCTAGCGAGCAGCCCCCGCCCACTCCAACCCCTGCTTGGCCCGAGCCTGACCCTGTCCCCACTTTTGTCCTCCAGTCAACATTGGTGGCTACATCCAGGCTGTTCTGGACCGCAACCTGGCTGAGAACATCTCTCGTGTCCTCTACCCCAACGACAATGTAGGTCTCCCCCTGGGCTGGGCAGGAGAGGGGAGGGCCTTTCTCTGGTGCCCTTGTCACATCCAGGACATATTGCTGGCTGTGTCCTGTTTGTCACCCCCCCCCCCCCGGTTAAGGGGGGGGGGGCCGGGGT
>NW_005356944.1:837087-838745 GCF_000412655.1 Myotis brandtii | reverse complement strand
GCCCCCCCCCCCCCCCGGTTAAGGGGGAGGATGCCTGAGTCCTGGGGCAGCGGTTAGGGTGGGCACTGCTCCCATGACTACTTCTTGGTGGGGAAGACCCGGGGTCCTGGGGATGGGGCAGGTCAGGACTCAGGGACTGGGTATCTGTGGGTCTCTCCTGACTACACCCACAGTCGTGGTAGGCCTCCCTCAGCACCTTGACTCCCCTCTGCCTTCCACCGCCCCCAGTTCTTTGAGGGGAAGGAGCTGCGGCTGAAGCAGGAGTACTTTGTAGTGGCTGCTACGCTCCAGGACATCATCCGCCGCTTCAAGTCCTCCAAGTTCGGCTGCCGTGACCCCGTGCGCACCAGCTTCGATGCTTTCCCGGATAAGGTACCGGCGCAGGGAGGCCGCCCTCTCCACCTGCTGTGACGTGTGCCGCCATCTCCCCTCCAGCCTCAGCCTGCCCCATTGTATAGAGGGGAATGGAGGCTGGTGGCTGGGGGTGTATGTGAGGGCGATATGCTCTGGGTCCTCGATCAATAGGCACATGATCTGGGCTTCGCGGCTGCTCCCTGAGAGCCTCGCCTCCAGCTCAGCCCTAGCCTAGCGCTCTGCTGGGGACTCTGACGGGGCAAAGGTTTGGAGCCCAGCCTGACTCCCTGCCTGCCCCCCGCCAACAGGTGGCCATCCAGCTCAATGACACCCACCCCTCCCTGGCCATCCCCGAGCTGATGAGGATTCTGGTGGACCTGGAGCGGCTGGACTGGGACAAGGTGGGCTTCAGGGCCCTTCCGCCCCCGCCTGGCCCTCTGCCTCAGGGTCCCCTTTCCAGTCCGGGGGGTGGAAAGATGTGAGTGAACAGATGGCAGTGTGAGGCCCGGAGGGTGGCAGGGCCGGGCTCCTGGCTGCACAGTGTGTGTGGAGAACCCTAGGGCTGAGGCCCGGGGATCCTGGGTCTTCACTCCTCTGCCAGGCATGGGAAGTGACGGTGAAGACCTGCGCCTACACCAACCACACGGTCCTGCCCGAGGCCCTGGAGCGCTGGCCCGTGCACCTCTTGGAGACGCTGCTGCCCCGGCATCTCCAGATCATCTATGAGATCAACCAGCGCTTCCTGAATGTGAGCGGAGGAGGTGTGGGCAGCGCGGGGCCTGGGACTCAGCGTGGGGAGCTCTGGGCATAGCTCTGAGGGTAGGGGCTGGGGCTGGGTTCCCGCTTCTGGTCCTAGCTCTGGGCTCTCCTGGCACAGCGGGTGGCAGCCGCGTTCCCAGGGGATGTAGACCGGCTGCGGCGCATGTCCCTTGTGGAGGAGGGCGCGGTGAAGCGCATCAACATGGCCCACCTGTGCATCACCGGGTCTCACGCCGTCAATGGTGTGGCTCGCATCCACTCCGAGATCCTCAAGAAGACCATGTGAGACCCGACCCTCCGCTGGGCCCGCCCACTTATAGACCCGCCCACTCATAGACACGCCCACTTATAGGCCCGCCCCTCACTGCGCAGCACCGCTGGCCCTCCCATGGGTAGCATCGCTCTAACAAGCTCCCACAGCCCTGACGTCGGGTGCAGTCCTGTCCCCAGATGGCCCTCTCTCGCACACAGCAGCACCTCAAACCCCCAGGCCTCTTTCATCAAGAAACCAGGATAGGGACCCAGAAGGAGGCCTTCATCCCACA
>NW_005356944.1:830311-837019 GCF_000412655.1 Myotis brandtii | reverse complement strand
CCCCCCCACCCCCCCACCCAACACACACACTCCATTCTGCAGCTTCAAGGACTTCTATGAGCTGGAGCCTCATAAGTTCCAGAACAAGACCAATGGTATCACCCCTCGGCGCTGGCTGGTTATGTGTAACCCTGGGCTGGCAGAGGTCATTGCTGAGGTGAGAGGTCGCTGTATGGCCAGTAAGGGTCAACACGGGCTCCTGCAGGGATCAGCAGGGTGTGGTCATGTAGGTGGGTGACTGTGGGGTGTCCAGTGCGGGGCGGAAATCCTTGTTGCATTTTGTTCCCCAAGCCTTGCATGCACTGGCAGGAGAGGAACCACTTTCTTACTTGCATGAGGAAGTCCTAAGGGCTGGAGAGGCCCTGGCTGTGAAGGTCACCTGGAGTTTACAATCTACTGGAGGGGTCATCTATGGGTCACATCTGCAGGGGTCAGAGATTGGGAGCAGGAACGCGAGTCATTGCCTGTGTGAGGAACAGGCCAGGGGGAAGGCCTGCTGGGTCAGCTCAGGGTCAGGAGGGGAGGAAGATGGACGTTGACAGACCACCGGGAAGCTGGAGAGGGAGGAGCTGTCTGCGTGGATGGGGCTTGTCTGACCATGAAAGGGACCCCCCTGTAAGGAGGATGAGGAGGGGAATGAGCCTGGCTGAGAGCCATCTTCCCGCAGCGCATCGGGGAGGATTACATCTCGGATCTGGACCAGCTGCGCAAACTGCTCTCCTATGTGGACGACGAAACCTTTATCCGGGATGTGGCCAAAGTGAAGCAGGTGGGAAGCATTGCAACCTGGGACCGCCCCCTTATAGGCCCGCCCACTTTAGGCCAGGCCCTCCGTGCCAGGCTGGGAGCAGAGGTCCTTCCGTGCTGGAGGGCCAGCCGTCCAAGTCAGGAATGGCCAATGGTCAGCTCTCCTGCAACCGCAGGCCACTGGTAGAAGTTGCATGAAGTCCGTGGTAGGAAAGCATCGGCGGCCCTCGCTGGAAGAGTGCTGACATTGATTAGCAATGTCTGCCCTGGTGCAGCGTGGATGAGGTGGCCCTCTGTCCTCCACCTCCTGGGAAAGAAATGAGACTGTCGGACCTCCCAAGGCTGAGGCCCCTCGGTGAGCTCCCCCTCCCCTGCCTCCAGGAAAACAAGCTGAAGTTCTCTGCATATCTCGAGAACGAATACAAAGTCCGGATCAACCCCAACTCACTCTTCGACGTCCAGGTGAAGCGGATTCATGAATACAAACGCCAGCTCCTCAACTGCCTGCACATCATCACCCTTTACAACCGTGAGCTGCAGGGCCCCGCTCTGTCTCCCGGCTCTCCCTCCAGGACAGCGGTTCTCAACATGTGGGTCGCGACCCCTTTGGCGGTCGAAAGACCCTTTCACAGGGGTCACCTGAGATCATCCTGCATATCAGATATTTACATGACGATTCATAACAGTTGCAACATGACAGTTATGAAGTAGCAACGAAAATAATTTTATGGTTGGGTCACAACATGAGGAACTGTATTTAAAGGGCCAGAAGGTTGAGAACCACTGCTCCAGTACCTCCCAGCATACTGCATGCTTCCTAGACAACATCTCCTTTGGCCTCGGGACAGCTCTTGGGACATGGAATTATCCCCATTTTACAAATGGGCAAACTGAGGCTCGGAGAGGGGGAAGGGACCGATCTGAGGTCACACAGCAAGTGATTGCTCAAGTCCAGGCCTACTTCCTTTCAGCGTGGGCCTTGGCTGATGGGGACTGTCAGGAGCTACTACCCAGAGGGGAAACCTGGCCCACTTCATCCCTCTTTCTCCACAGGCATCAAGAAGGAACCCAATAAGTTTGTTGTGCCTCGAACGGTGATGATCGGAGGGAAGGTGAGAAGCTGGGCCACAGACCATGGCTCTGGTCTTTTGATATCTGGGTTGAGGTCAGCCTTGGCTGTGTTGCAGGATGGGGGTAAGGGGTTCGGCCATGGAGCTGACTCCAGACTGCGCCCCCACAGGCTGCCCCTGGGTACCACATGGCCAAGATGATCATCAAACTCATCACGTCCATTGGGGATGTGGTCAACCATGACCCGGTGGTGGGAGACAGGCTCCGCGTGATCTTTCTGGAGAACTACAGAGTCTCGCTGGCCGAGAAAGGTGGGGTGCCACCACCGGGAACCCTAGGGAGGCTCTGATTAGTTTGGTGCCTGAAAGAGGTATTAGTTACCTCTTCCTGAGGTACTTGCACTTTAAAGAAGAATCTGGAGAGGGCAGTAATTAAACCATGAGGATGTCCCCTGAGCTCCCTGGCAGCATGGGCAAATTATAGGGGAGATGGGCCTTGTTGGTGTTTGTCACGTCACACAATGGAGCGGGGCCGGGGGGAGTCCAGGTTAGATCCCAGATGTTCAAGAATCATCCAGAGGTTGGCGCCTGAGAAGGAGACTCAGTTGTTGAAGACTGGAGGGCTGGGGTGGGAGGGGCTTTGAACCTGGCTATGCCTAGGGCCAGCCTCCCTCGAGAGTCCCCAGCTGGGGTGGGACTCTTCCCAGAGCTGACCCTGTTCTGCTGCTGCCCCACAGTGATCCCGGCCGCTGACCTCTCTGAGCAGATCTCCACGGCGGGCACTGAGGCCTCAGGCACTGGCAACATGAAGTTCATGCTCAATGGGGCTCTGACCATTGGCACTATGGATGGGGCCAACGTGGAGATGGCGGAAGAGGCAGGAGAGGAGAACTTCTTTATCTTCGGCATGCGGGAGGAGGACGTGGAAAAGCTTGACCAGAGAGGGTATGGGGGTCAAGAGCTCCTTACTTAAGAGGGCAGGAGGTACCAGGTGTGGCTGCTGGAGGGTAGGGCTGGGAGCAAGAGGCATGGACAGGCTAGAGCAGGCTGCACAAGGTCGTAGTTATGCCATCAGAATTCTGGAAAACTGCTGAGGTAACTTACCAAAGAAAAGATTAATGAAATAGGAAAAGAAAGAAGTAACACAGAACTGAAGGAAAAGGAAGAGAAAATTATATCAATCCTAAGAGATCATATTATTTCTGAAATTGGAAGTAAACTAAATTCTTAGTTCCCTGGTAGCCATGGCAAAAAGGGAAATATATAATAATAAAAGTGTAATATGCTAATTAGACCGGACGACCTTCTGGACGAAGCCGGGGCTGCGAGGTGCCAGAGGGAAGCCAGTGCCAGCAGCCAGGGGAAGGAATGCCTACTCTTGCATGAATTTCATGCATCGGGCCTCTAGTAAGAGTATAAGAGTTAACTGTACTTATAGCCAGAAACACAGTTCTTTTTTTTTTTCTTTAAATATATTTTATTGATTTTTTACAGAGAGGAAGGGAGAGGGACAGAGAGTCAGAAACATCGATGAGAGAGAAACACCAATCAGCTGCCTCCCGCACACTTCCCACTGGGGATGTGCCCGCAACCAAGGTACATGCCGTCGACCGGAATCGAACCTGGGACCCTTGAGTCCGCAGGCCAACGCTCTATCCACTGAGCCAAACCGGTCAGGGCCAGAAACACAGTTCTTTAGAGGAGACATTTCCCTGGCATTATGTTTTTTAAATTTATTTTAAAATATGATTTTTTTCTTATAAAAGCAATAATGGAAAAATACAAAACCACAAAAAAAACCAAAATAACTGTCATCCATAATTTCATCACCTAGATTTAAAGTCACACTTCTCTTTTTCTATGTATATTTATATATGTGTGTGTGTGTGTGTTTTTTCTTTTATTTTTCTTTCTTTTGTTTGTGCAATTTTTGAAAGTTAGGAATAACTTATATGTCATTTTGAATCCTGATGCCTTATTTAACAGTGGAGAGGCATTTTCCATGTCATGAAATAGTGTTCAAAAATATTTTAAATGATTGTGTAGTGTTCCATCCTATGGACATGTCATAACTTATTTAACCACTCCATATAGTTAGACATTAAAGTTGATATTCCCTGTGGTATAAATACCACTGTAATGACCAACCTTTTACATCTCTGGCCACATCGCTGATCATTTCCTTAAGATAATTACTAGAAGGGGAGATGTCGGAGCCAAATTATTTTCCAGAAAGTTGGTACCAGTTTACACCCCCACCAACGGCCTAGGAGAGCTAGCATTAAGTATTGAAAGGCATTTCCCTGTGAAGCCAGATCCTTCAGGTTCAGACTTGGTCCTTGGGCCGGACAGGAGACGTGACGTATTTCTAGCAACATGTGCAGAACTAGGCTCCAGAAGGACAATTTTGGCTGCAGGATGGAGAATGGACGGGAGGGAGCAAAGTGCAGGTGGGGGCCCCGTGTGGGGACTCACGCCTTAATGCTGGGAGGGTCACGGGCAGCAAACCAGTGCTGGGGATAGATAGGGAGTAGGGACACTGTTGAGGAGGTGGCCTTCGTTTCTGATTGGAAGAGGGGAGGGGAGGGAAGAGAAGAGCCTGGCCTTGGGGATGCGTTTGAATCCTGGTGGCTGAGAGATGGATTGCGCTGCCTCAGAAAGGGGAACGCTGGAGGCTCCTCCAGGACCCGAAGGTGAGGCGAGGGTTGGACTTGAGAGAGCAGAGGGGAAGGCATTCCTGGGAGAAGCGCTGGCTGGAGATGGTGGTGGTATGTGACACTTCTGTCTGCCCTCCCCAGGCCTCGGTTTCCTCATCCCCATAAAAGGTGATGAAAAGCTGAGCACAGAAGGGAGGGGGCCTCCGGGGAAGGAATCAGTGGCGGCTGCAGGGAGGTTGGGAGCAGGCGGGCCCTGGGCCTTAGGGCTTCTGGGATTTTCTCTGGAGGAAGAGCCAGGACCCCCTCTCCTGGGCGCTGACTGCGGCTCTTCCCTGCAGGTACAACGCCCAGGAGTACTACGACCGAATCCCCGAGCTGCGCCAGGTCATCGAGCAGCTGAGCAGTGGCTTCTTCTCCCCCAAGCAGCCCGACCTGTTCAAGGACATTGTCAACATGCTCATGCACCACGACCGGTGAGCCCGTCGCCCAGGGGACCTGGCAGGGGGCGCTGCTGAGCTGAGCAGGGCTGGGTGTGTTAGGAGGGCGGGGCAGGGCTCCCTAGGAAGCAGCATCACTCTCCAGCCCCCCAGGAGTCCACCAGGACAGGATGGGCTCGGCCTTGACCTCAGGGAGCTTCCTGCCTGCCATTCCCCTCCAGGTTTAAAGTCTTTGCAGATTATGAAGACTATATTAAATGCCAGGAGAAAGTCAGTGCCCTGTACAAGGTAAGGGGTCCTGGGCCAGGGGCTGGCAGGGCTTTGGTGGCCCTGGCTGGGGTGAGGCGGAAGGTGGGGACCCCACCAGCAGAGTGAACCCAGAGTTCCCTTTTTGGCCTGTAGAACCCGAGAGAGTGGACACGGATGGTGATCCGGAACATAGCCACCTCCGGCAAGTTCTCCAGCGACCGCACCATTGCCCAGTACGCCCGGGAGATCTGGGGCGTGGAGCCTTCCCGCCAGCCCCTGCCAGCCCCTGATGATCTGGTCTGAGCCTCCGGAACAGACCCCAAACCTGCTCTCCCCCTCCCTACCCCAGTCTGTTTGCAACCCCTTGGGCCAGCCCCAGCTCCTCCCGCAGAGGGTGGGGAACTGGAGTTAGTTCTCTCAGCCTCTTCCTGAAACTCTCACTGACTCCCAGCCGGAGGTCACATCGTCCATCGTGGCTGAGGACACTGCTCCCATCCTGTCTTCGGGCTTCCTGCCCCTCCTATTTATGGGTCTGACCAACCGTACACCCTGCTCCCTCCCCCCCAATAAATTGATTCTCCTTGGGAGCCTCCTTTACTTCTCTCTCTGGTGGGAAATATTTTTAGCTCTGGGTGGGCACGGCAGCAGCTGCGCAGTCACCGTGGCTTCCCCCACCCGCCGCAGGTGCGTCCCCTCGGAAGGAGGGGGCGGCCCACGGAGGCAGGGCCTGGGACTCTCCGGCCCCTTTCCCCACGTCACCCTCCACGCCCCGCTCCTGGGTGGGGCCCCCCGGGGCTGGGAGTCGGGACTTGGGCTGAGGATGGGGGACTGCGGAGGATCCTCGCAGTCGGGGTGAAATCGGGGAGGGGAGGGACCCGCGAAGGCCGGTGCTGTCTTGTCTCCGCCCTCAGCCCCGCCCCACTGCGGCGTTTTAAGGGTCTCTAAGCCGGTGCTCTGCTTGCACTACAGTCGGGGGAGGTTTGCGTGGGGGAATTCACAGACTGCCCGCGCTGGGCCACGCTTGCCCCCACCCCACTGTGGGGGGACAGGAGCAGGAAGGGCCTGCTCCCGGGCCCCACAGGTTGAAGTGTGGGGCGGTCCTGACTCCCCGGCCCTGAGTCAGGGAGGGGCCAGCGTCGGGAGGCAGTTTTGGGGCGGGTGGTTTCACAGTAAGTGTGTTTGAACCCACAGTCCGGAAACGGTTACCGGTTCCCCTAGGCCCCGCTGGTGGGGACCCCAACCGCCTGCGGCTGCCCCTCCCCAGTTCCTCCCTGCCCAGGCCTCCGTCTCCAGGCTGCGGAGAATCCACGCGCAGCTCGCCGCTGCCCCTTCCCATCTGGCACCGTGGGAGCCAGGCTTCCGGGGCCCCAGTCCCGCCTGTGAGAGTTGGAGCTCCCCCCACACCCCCAGACAGCGAGGTCTCGTCTCCAGGTAGCGGCGCTCTCATCCTTCCCTCCCCACAGGGCCTCTCCTCCCCAAACGCGCCCATCTTGCTCTAGCCCCTCCCCCGGGCTGTCACCCGGACCCGGTGCCCCGGGCCCCCATCTC
>NW_005356944.1:828117-829575 GCF_000412655.1 Myotis brandtii | reverse complement strand
GCGCCCCGGACCACCCCCGGGAGGGGGCGGCATCGCGGCGCGCTCGGCCCTTCCCAGCCAGGTCTCAGTGGGACCTCCCCCCGAGGACATCCCCATTTGACATATGAGAAAATTGAGGCTCCGAGAGGCCAAGTGACTCTCAAGGTCACACAGCGAGGAAGTGGCAAAGTCCGAGGGGATGGCTCTGGGCGGGTCCTAGGAAAAGTCAGCCCGGGACCTCGGTGGAGGAGCCCCCGCCCCCAGCCCGAGGGGATGTGCTAGGGGCGCGGGGCCTTTTCCTGGCACAAAGCTCTACCCCGTGGCCCGCGGGGGCTGCTGGTGGTGGTGAGGGGTGTTAGGGCGTTTGACCCCAGGGCTGGCCTGGACCGCAGGTGCAGAGGTGGTGGTGGAATGGGCGTGTGTGTGCGCCCACGGGGGTGTGTGCATATGTGCGAGAGTGTACATGCGTGTCGGTGCACTGTCTGGCGTGTGTGCACACACGTGTGCGGATGTCAGCGCTGCCGTGGCTGAGGAGCCAGCCCCATGAGTGTGTTTGCATTCTGCGTAGAGGGCTGGCTATGTGTGCCTGAGGGTCGTAGGTGTGCGCTGGGTGTGGGTGCCATTGTGTGTGTGACACGGAGGATGGCAGGCGAAGGCCTGAGGCCCGGGTGTGTGTGAGCTGGGGCGTCTTGCACCCCAATGTGGGTCCCTAGCCTCGGGTATGGATGAGTGTCCCTGATGGGTGCGTACGGAGTTGCTGGTGGTGCCATACAGGCACGCTCCAGCCCCCACGGCAATGGCGCCCCCTTCTGGGCACCCTACTCTGTAGGATGTGTGCGCTCACAGTGCAGCTGTGCAGTGTGGAGCCGGGTCAGCAGCCCGGGCTGGGGAGGAGGGTGGGTGGCGCGCGGAAAGGCTGAGCTGGGACCTCTGGGACCTCCACGGAGGAGGTGGCTGGGAGCGCGTTTCCCAGGCTCAGGCTTCCCGCTGACGCCTCCGGCCGCAGGGCTCCCCCACCCCCGCCCTAGGAATGTTCTCCGCTCCGCTCTCCGCCCCAAGGGCAGGCCCCTGGGGGCCGCTGCAGCCCCACCTCCCCTCCCGGGAGCCCAGAAGGGGGCCCAGCGGGCCGGACGCCTGGGTTCCTACCCTCTCCCATCCCAGAAAGAAATTCCTCCGAGGTCCCCTCAGGCTCTGGGTTCCCAAAATAACCCTGCGGGGGAAGGGAGGCTGAGGGAGGGAATCGAGGGAGCGCGGAGCCGGGCTGCGGTGGCTGCAGGTGCCTCCGGGGAGAGGGCGCGAGGAACAGAGGGCGTGGGGGGGGCACCAACAAGCCCCCGGAGTCGCTGCTCATCCCCATCCCCAGGGAGTCCCTCGGCCTCTGGCGGCTCCGAGGGTGGGCCGGAAGTCTCTGGGCCGGCCCGTTTCCCAACTGGTGGGTTGCACCATCCCGGGCCAGACCGTTTAACCCGGGAGTGGCCG
>NW_005356944.1:815481-827948 GCF_000412655.1 Myotis brandtii | reverse complement strand
GGACAAGGGCTGCACGGTGGAGGAGCTGCTCCGCGGCTGCATCGAAGCCTTCGGTGAGTGGCGCGGGGAGCCCGGCGGGACACTGACTCCGGACCCGCTCCCAGGCCAGGCTCTGGCCCCGACCCCCTCGGCTCCGCATCCTGCACCTTCCTCGTGGAGCGGTCCCCGTGCTTCAGAAAGAGAGAGAAAATGCTTCCCTTCCCCTGCATGTCGCGTTGAAGGCAGGGATGCGGGCCCCCAGACTCTTGACACATGGGGTGCATTATCTGCCCCCCCCTGCCCCGTCCCCTGGGAATCCGGAGGAACTCTCTATCTCCGGCCTGGGAGCTGTTTCCGGCTGATGCGGGTGGCTTATCTGGTGAAGGGGTGCCCCTTCCCCCAAGCACTCAGGAAATGACCTCTGGATTCTTGACCCTGGGGAACCCAGGCTCCTTCCGCCCCAGCTGGTTCCCCTCCTGAGGATGGGCCCGACTGGGACACTCCCCCCTCCATCCAGTTCCTCGGGTCCGCCTGTGTCTCTCCCACCCCACCTCCTCTTTCTAACCTGCCTCCGGCTCTGGGAATCCTGGGAGAGCAGGAGATTGGGGTTGGGTGGGGTGGAGGGAGAAGATACCCTTGTGGCTGAGGGGTAGGGGTTAGAGACGGGGCTGCTGGACAAAGAGTCAACCCGCTCCTCTCTGCCCCTCGGAGCTAGATGACTCCGGGAAGGTGCGGGACCCGCAGCTGGTGCGCATGTTCCTCATGATGCACCCCTGGTACATCCCTTCATCCCAGCTGGCGGCCAAGCTGCTCCACATATATCCTTCCTGGCCTCACCCCGCAGCCCAGCCCCCTAGCCAGCACTGGCCCCGATGGCTTCACTCCAGAGGCGGACCCGCCTGCGTCCCAGAGTTCAGGCTTGGCCCAGCCTCCCAAAGGCCCAGGCAGTCCCGACTGCCTCCCCAACCTAGGCCTTGCCTCCCGCTCCCTACAGTCTGGGACCCTTCCCTACTGTCAGCTTGGTCTGCCTCTTGCCTCTCCCAGAAACCAGGCCCAGCTCTCAGCGCCCCCCAGAACTTAGCCTCTTCCCTCTCACCTCCCTCCCCTGCTCAGTGCTCATCCCTCCCCGCAGCCTCTGTCCAGAGCCTCGGCCTGGGCCTGCCCCACCCCTGCTCCAGGTCCTTCCCCCAGCATTTCTCCTGGAACCAGGCCCCCCGTCCCCTGCCTCCCTTTCTAGATGTAGGCTGCACTCTGGTTTTCCTTAACTCTCTGTCACCTACCAACAATCCCGGAAGGACAACTCCAGCTCCATGCAGGTGAAAACATGTCATCTGGTCAGGTGAGTCCTCCCACCTGGGGCACCTTCCCCTCCTCCCTTGCCCCAGGCCCTGGCCTGACGCAGTTGGTCATGCGGGTTTGCCCCTGGCTCTGTCCATGGTGGGCTTGCTGCCACAGGCCTGCCCGTTCTGGTCCTGGCCTAGGTTTTCTGATCTGTCCAAAGGGGGTGGGAAAGGACAGAGCCAGGACAGGGGAACCACGGGCTGAAGCTCTTTCCCCCTTTTGTGGGGAGTTACAAGGCCAGGGGCGGGTGGGGGAGGGGCCACCTTGGGTGACGCCCACTCTCCTGCAGGTACTGGATCTCAGCATTCCCAGCAGAGTTTGACTTGAACCATGAGCTCGCTGAGCAGATCAAGGAGTTGAAGGCTCTGCTGGACCAAGAAGGGAACCGCAGGCATAGCAGCCTCATCGACATCGAGAGCGTGTGCGTGGGGGGAGCCTGGGGGCAGGGCAGGCGTTCGGCACCCTACACTGTCTGTGCTTAATAAATGTTTGTTAAATTGAATGAGTGAGGGTCATGTCCCTCTCTTGCTTAAAAGCCTTCTGTGGTTCTCTGTCGCCTTCAAAATGTCTCGGCTGGGGATTAGGGCCTCTCATGGCATCTGCCTCACCTTCCACAGCCCTGCGCGCATCCCACGCACCTCATCCTGCAGTCACACGGGTCCACTCACCGTTCTCCAGCCCTGCATCCTCTCCCATCACCATGCTCTGCTCATACTGCTCCCCTTGCATCTGTGTTATCACATGCAGCTCCGGCGTGGAGTGTCTGTGGGCTCGGAGGGCCCAGGCTTTTCCGGGGCAGGACGTGCTGTTCCCTCCTCTGCTCCCCCGTGGCACTTTGTGCAAAGACCTGTACACACGCCACGCTGTTTCGTGATTGTTTGTTTCTGTGTCCGTCTCCCTCAGTAGCCTGTGAGCTCCTCGGGGGCAGGAACCATGTCTTGCTCATCTCTGACCCCCAGCGTCTAGCACAGTGCCTGGCACAGAGTACGTCTTCCATCATTGCGTGTGGAGTGCATGATGAGGGGGCGACTGCAGGAGTTCTGGGACTGGGGACAGTGTGGAGGTCCTCCGTCGGCCTGAGTGGCATGTGTTTGCATGAGTGGGGGGCATCTCCGGCAAAGGGCTCACTGCCCTTGCCCCCCCAGCCCCACCTACAAGTGGCAGCGGCAGGTGACTCAGCGGAACCCAGTGGGACAGAAAAAGCGCAAGATGTCCCTGTTGTTTGACCACCTGGAGCCCATGGAGCTGGCGGAGCATCTCACCTACCTGGAGTACCGCTCCTTCTGCAAGATCCTGGTGTGGCCCGAGGGCCTTCGGTCAGGGGTGGGGTGCAGGCTGGGGCTGGGGCTGGGGTCCCAGAAGGGCAGCATCCTTGGGGTGGGTGGCGTCACAGGGCGGGCGGCTGGTTTCAGTATAACCACCACAGGGCACCTGGAGGGGAGGAGCGGCTGTGGGTGAAGGGAGGGGCTCCCCAGGCACTGAGGCTGCTCCCGCCCCCAGTTCCAGGACTATCACAGTTTTGTGACTCATGGCTGCACCGTGGACAACCCTGTGCTGGAGCGATTCATCTCCCTTTTCAACAGTGTCTCGCAGTGGGTCCAGCTCATGATCCTCAGCAAGCCCACCGCCCCCCAGCGGGCCCTGGTCATCACACACTTCGTCCACGTGGCAGAGGTCCTGTCCCTCCCCTACTCCCTCCCTGCCTCCCCAACTGCCAGGACCCCACGGCCTCCTCTCCAGAAAAGCTGGGCCAAATTCTGGACCCATTCAGTGATGCCCCTCCCCCTTCCGCCCCTCCCTTTGTCCCCCAGAAGCTGCTACAGCTGCAGAACTTCAACACGCTGATGGCGGTGGTCGGGGGCCTGAGCCACAGCTCCATCTCTCGCCTCAAGGAGACCCACAGCCACGTTAGCCCCGAGACCATCAAGGTGCCTGGGGCTGGGGGGTCAGGGGAGCAGCCTGTCAAGCCCTGGGCTCCGCCTGCCTTCCCAGGTCTGGCTCCCCTGGGAACTCACAGCAGCGGGTGCTGGGCACTCCCGCCCTCATTTGACAGATGGGGAAACTGAGGCTTGGAGGGATCCAATGCTTTTGCCATGTTACACAATGAAAGTGGCAGCGCGGGGGCTCACAGGCCTGCCTGACTCCAAAGCTGCTGTTTTCTCCTCCTTTTGTCTTGCTTAGCATATTGGGTGACATACATACAGAAAAGTATATAAACATATGTACAGTGACAAGAAAGGTGAGAAAAAAAACACCCAGTGACACCACCCAGGTCTAGAGCTAGAACATCGACAGCCCCCGAAGCCCCCAGCGCCTTGGAGCATAACCCCCTCCCCAGCAGAGTGACCAATGTCCCGCCTGGCGCAACGATGACCCTGCTTTTCCTTATGGCTTTACCACTCAGGCATGCGCCCCAAAACAACGTGGGTTTTGTGTTGCCTGTTTTTGAACTTTCTATAAATGGGATTATGCTGTTTATGTTACTTTATATCTTCTTTCATTCTTGCATTCTGTTATGTGGAACACGCGTTCATTCATTTTCATCACTACATAATGTTTTTTTAAAATATATTTTTATTGATTTTTTACAGAGAGGAAGGGAGAGGGATAGAGAGTTAGAAACATCGATGAGAGAGAAACATCGATCAGCTGCCTCCTGCACACTCCCCACTGGGGATGTGCCCGCAACCAAGGTACATGCCCTTGACCAGAACCGAACCTGGGACCCTTGAGTCCGCAGGCCGACGCTCTATCCGCTGAGTTAACCGGTTAGGGAGCTACATAATGTTTTACTGTAAGCCCACTCCAATGTATGATCTACTTTCAGTTGAACATTTGGGGTTTTCCCCACTCGGACTGTTAGAACGACACGCCCAAGAACATTGTTCTAATTATTCCTGCGCTGCTTTGCCTCCCTCAGCCTCAGTTTCTTCTCTTGTTAAATGTTGATAACCCGTGGCCAGGCCTGGTGTACAGGTGTGGTACTTGGGAGTGGGCGTTCCCTTGAACTCATGACCTATTAACTTGGACCCTCAGGGGCGAAGGGAGCCAGTGCTGGGGGACAGTGAGGGGGGATTTTGCCTTTTCACCCATCCCTGACTCAGATCCTCATCCTCTCCCACATTTCTAGGGCTGAGTGGGGGGTGATGTTGAGCCAGTGATGGGTGTATGTGTGTGTGACCTTCCGCCCTTTGCCCCCAGCTCTGGGAAGGTCTGACGGAACTGGTGACGGCCACCAGCAACTACGGCAACTACCGGCGGCGGCTGGCAGCCTGCGTGGGCTTCCGCTTCCCCATCCTGGGCGTGCACCTCAAGGACCTGGTGGCCCTGCAGCTGGCACTGCCTGACTGGCTGGACCCTGCCCGGACCCGACTTAATGGGGCCAAGATGAAGCAGCTGTTCAGCATCTTGGAGGAGCTGGCCATGGTGACCAGCCTCCAGCCACCAGTGCAGGCCAACCCTGACCTGCTGAGCCTGCTCACGGTGAGGACAGGCACCAGGCTGACAACCACGACGGGCCCTGGGTTCCCACATGGCTGCAGGCCTGGCCGGGGGCCCTTGGTTTGGAGCAAGGGACTGAGATCCAGCCTGGGCTCCAGGCTTGGAGTGAATTCCGAGATGGGCTCCAGGCTCCAGGCTCCAGGCAGGACTGTGGACTGAGGTCTGCTCTCAAGGTTGGCGTGAGGGTCCTGGGTTGAGTTACCAGCAGTTCTGGGCTTGACCTTGGACCCGGTTTTGAGGTCTAGGGTGGGAGCTGGGTTCTAATCTAGGTCTGAGCCAGGTTCTAGGCATTGGGCTGGGGCTTAGGTTTTCGGTTTAGAGGGATTATTAGCTACCCCCAGGCTCTGGACTGGAGTCTGAGCTGGATTGGATTCTGAATGCTGGGCTGGGTTCTAGGTTGGGGGTGAATTTGAAGTCTTGGCTGGGTTCTGACCTGGATTCTTTTTTTAAAATTTTATTTTATTAACAGAGAGGGAGAAAGAGAGAGAGAGAGAGAGAGAGAGAGAGAGAGAGAAAGAGAGAAACATCAACACAAGAGAAGCATTTATCAGTTGCCTCCCATCATGCACCCGACCTATTGGTGTACAGGATGATGCGCCAACCCACTGAGCCACACGGGCCAGGACCTGACCTGGCTTCTGGCTGAGGCCTTGACGGTGCACTTTGCTCGAGGTTTAGGGGGAGCTTGGCCTGTGGTCTGTGTGCTGGGCTGGCATGTGGCTGCTGGGGTGTGTTCTCAGCTGGCCTTGTCCTGAGCCTGTCTTCTGGCCTGGGAACGGGCTGAGCTGCAGTCTCTGCTGGACCCGTGACCTGGGCTCCAGACAGTGGGCTCCTGAGAGCAGCCGGGCCTGTGGCTGACAGACCTGTGTGTCGCAGGTGTCGCTGGATCAGTATCAGACGGAAGACGAGCTCTACCAGCTGTCCCTGCAGCGGGAGCCGCGCTGCAAGTCCTCGGTGAGAAGGGGACTCTCCTTCTCCACTAGCTCCCCCTGCTCTCCCCCCCCCCCCCAAGTCCAGGATGTGAGGGCCTTTATTTGGTGGGGAGTTTTCCCAGTGGGAGGGGTTAGGTGGGTGTGGGTGGTCCCAGGGCAGGCTCAAACTTAGCAGCTGCCGCACCCCTCCTGCCTGTTGTGCAGGCTCCCTTACCCCTGGTTTCTCCTCTCCGCTCCCCTGGGCTCTGGGCTCCCCCACCTCTGGCTCTCGCTCAGGCCTGACCATTCCCACAGCCAACCAGCCCCACCAGCTGCACCCCGCCGCCCCAGGCCCCTGTGCTGGAGGAATGGACCTCAGCGGCCAAACCCAAGCTGGACCAGGCGCTCGTGGTGGAGCACATCGAGAAGATGGTGGAGGTGAGACCCTGCGGCAGGCTCTGAAGCCTTGGGACGCTGGTTTTGCCAAGTTCAAGGGCCAGCACTCGCTCTCCAGAAGGCGTGGGCTATGGGAGAGGGAGGTGGTGGGCGGGGGAGATGGACAGCTGCCCACATCTGGACACCCTTTCACACGGACTGAGAGCGCAGGCAGGATGAGCTGATGGTGCTTTTTTCTCCTGTCCTCTGCGTCCCTCTGTGTCCCCAAGTCTGTGTTCCGGAACTTTGACGTCGACGGGGATGGCCACATCTCTCAGGAAGAGTTCCAGATCATCCGTGGGAACTTCCCTTACCTCAGCGCCTTTGGGGACCTCGACCAGAACCAGTGAGGAGGGCTGGGGGCCGGGGAGGGGGAAGGCACGCTCACTTCCCCTTGGGGTTCAGTTTCCTTCTGTGCACAGTCAGGCCATTGGACCAGACGCTGTTGGCAGAGAAAGCTACCCCTGTGGGAAGGAACTCTTACGTGGGGTCACAGGGCTCCTGAAAGCAGCCAGGCCTGTGGCTCACCCATCCCGACAGATGGGGGCTCCACCGGCATCTTACAAAGACGGTGGCCTGGGGACTGCTTCTCACCAACGCCGTTTCATTTGCGGGGCTCCCAGCTGGCACACAGTGTGGGCAAGTGGAGTCCCTGGGTAGCCTGTTTTAATGAATAGATAAGAAAGGCCTGTAATTAGCACCCACTTGCTTATCAACAATTCACAAGCTGACAATTTGGACAAACAGCTGGTTGTCTGAGGTAGGTTAAATGTGCCCCCTGCAACCATAATCATATCTGTTTTGCTGAACAGATAAAATTCCAATCAAAATTTACAGGTCAAATATTTTTAAATGTTGATCCGTATTTAAAAACCTGGTTTTTCCCATAGTGCAAAAATCCCTGGTTTAAAAAAATCAGGTGGTAAAATAGATTTGTAATAAACAAAGTGTACAAAGTAAGAAGTGAAAAGTTGCCTTCCTCCTTTCCTAGCTGAAGAGGTTATTATCATAACTTCCTAGTAAGCCCCTTGGCAGGGTTCCTGGTTTGGCAATATGCGTATCCTTCCAGTCTTTTTTTCTTTTCTTTCATGCATGTGCAAATTGACAGATTTTGTTTGCCTGTGTTTGTGTCACGGACAAACAGAATTATAGCATAAATCCAGCTCTGCCAATGGTGTTTGTTGTAACTGTTTTGTTTCTCCACCCAGAGTTGAGACAGAGTTCCATGTTATCTCCCCGGTGGGAGGAGAGGCAGGAGGTTCAGGTCACACTTTCAGTGAGGATGCAGCCCTCAGAGACCTTTGAGGCCCAGCTTCAAGCTGGAGTCTCAGCCTTAGCTCCCCACCACCTGCCAGCCCCCGGCCTTGGGCCTCCCCTGGTTGGGTATCAAAACCCAGCACCTGGCCCTGGCTGGTTGCCAGCTAGATCCCCAGTAGGGGGCGTGCAGGAGGCAGCTGATTGATGTTTCTCTCCTTCTCCCTTCCTCTCTCTCTCTCTCAAATCAATACAAATATATTTAAACACACACACACACCACCACCACCACCACCACCACCACCACCACCAACAGCACAACAGCACAACAGCAATCACAATAAAACCAGCAGGTGGCTCGCCAGGAGGGAGACCAGCAACCCAGTGTCAGGTCCCAACTCACTGCCTCAGCTTGACGCTCCCTCTTTTGTTCTGGAACTTGGGGGTTTCCATTATTTTTCTTTCAAACTCACTATGCATTTAAAGCTATTTTTTATATTTCACCAGCACCTAGATCAGCAGTTCTCAACCTGTGGGTCGCGACCCCTTTGGCGGTTGAACGACCCTTTCACAGGGGTCGCCTAAGACCATCTTGCATATCAGATATTTACATGACGATTCATAACAGTAGCAACATGACAGTTATGAAGTAGCAACGAAAATAATTTTATGGTTGGGTCACAACATGAGGAACTGTATTTAAAGGGCCAGAAGGTTGAGAACCACTGACCTAGATGTTTGTAGCAGTAAGGTTTTCAGTTTTTTTTTTGTTTTTTTTTAGTCACTATCTTGGCAGAACCGCATGCCATGCTTTTTTTGCTTTTGTTTTCCACTTAAATCTTTATCGTGGACATGTCTTCATGCCAATTCATGCAGGACTACGTCATTCTTTAGGGCAGCGTCAGAGTAATCCCTTACCTCGCCATCCTTCCGCGGATGGATGTGTAGGTTGTGCCCAGTGTCCGCTACTAATATAGGCCGGGCTGCTGTGGACATCTTTGCGGCCAGGCACTCAGGCCACTGTTTCTGTAGGAGAAATTCCTAGAAGTGGGATAATTGAATCAAAAGATATGCACATTCTAAATTAGGAGAGAGACTGCCAAAGTGACCTCAGGCAGGGTGGTGCCAGCTTGCGCCCTCGGCAGCAGCGAACGGGTGCCCATTTCCCAGCTTCCCTGCCAACAGCGGAATCTATAATAAGCTTTACAGTTTTGCCAGTTTAATTGGCAAAGGGTGTCTTGGTTAAATCCGTGTCTCTTCAATACTAGTGGGGGTAGGATGTCTTTTCATATGTTTATTGGCCACTTATATTTCTTCTGTTAATTGCCTGTTCATAGTCTTTGTCCATGATCCCACTGGGTTTGTTGGTCTTTTTCCTCATTGATTTTTAGAATCTCTGTTAATGGATATTAACCCTTTGCTGTCGAATGTGTTTGCAAATATTTTCCTCCAGTCTGTCATTTGTGTCGTCTTTTCCCGTATAAAAATTTTAAAAAATTTTGTGTGTTCAGTATGTCAGTCTTTTTCTTTGTAGCTTCTTAGATTTGTGTTGTGTGTAGAAAGGCCCTCACCCCCTCAAGATTACAAAATGATTCTCTTAAACCTTTTCAGGTTCTTCGATAACTTTTATTATTTTACATTAGCGCTCTCAGTTCAGTGGGAATTTTGTTTCCATGCACAGTATGAGGTAGGAATCCAGGCGTCTGTTTTTCCCTAACCGGCCAGTTGTTCCACTGCCCCTGAACTTGAAGGACCACCCGGACCCCACCATGGAGCCCAGATCCCATGGGTGGAGGTTTGCAGCAAGGACCAGCCATCAGCAGACACAGCTCCGGGTAGCCCGGGGCCCAGTGACTACCCAGACACTGTCCTAAATGCTTCATGTGCGCTATCTCAATCCTCACCCCCCCTCCTGCCCCCTGAGGTGCAGGGACGATCATTATCCTCATTTAGAGAAGAGGAAACTGAGGCACAGAGAGCTCTAACCAGCTGGAGGTCGCATAGCCGGGAAGTAGTGGAGCCAGATGTGAGTGGAGGGCTGTGGCTCTGCAGAGCGCATCTCACTCTTTCCTAATCGCTGAGAAAGGGATTCTGCGGGCAGCCCTGGAGAAGGGGGAGCACTGGCCACAGGGGTCTTTCCGGCAGGGTTATGGGCGCTCCTGGCCCCAGAACTCCCCAGAGACCTCTTTAAAAAAAATATTTTATTGATTTTTTACAGAGAGGAAGGGAGAGGGATAGAGAGTTAGGAACATTGAGTGGAAGGGAGAGGGATAGAGAGTTAGGAACATTGATGAGTGAGAAACATCAATCAACTGCCTTCTGCACGCCCCCTACTGGGGATGTGCCCGCAGCCAAGGTACATGCCCTTGACCGGAATCGAACCCGGGACCCTTGAGTCCGCAGGCCGACGCTCTATCCACTGAACCAAACCGGTTAGGGCCCCAGAGACCTCTTTAATCCGCGGGGCTCTGAGCTGGTGCTTGTCAGAGCTCAGGGTGGGAAGCAGGGGCTGATGACCCGGGAGCGAGCACAGCGCTTGGCGTTTGCACACCGGCTCTGTGAAGTGGGCAGGGCAGGACAACAATCCCCGTTTTCTGGGGGGGAAACCCAGAAGTGACAGGCCCGAGACCACACAGCTGGTTAGTAGCAGCCGCTACAACTGCCTGACGCCAGCCCAGTGTTCTTTCTCTTCCCTGCACCAGGGCTCCAAACCAGGAGTTTGGTGAGGACCTGGTGTTTGGGAGGGGTTTTCCCAGTGGGTGGGTGGTCTGGGGCGGGCTCCAACGGAGGTGCTCCCTCCCCCGACAGGGATGGCTGCATCAGCCGCGAGGAGATGATCTCCTACTTCCTCCGCTCCAGCTCCGTGCTGGGCGGCCGCATGGGCTTCGTGCACAACTTCCAAGAGAGCAACTCCTTGCGCCCCGTTGCCTGCCGCCACTGCAAGGCCCTGGTGAGCCCCCGCCCAAGCCACACCCGCCAGCCCCGCCATCACCCACCCACGCCCCGCCCTGTTCTCCCTTCTGGCCCCGCCCCTGCCAGAGCCCTCTCAGCTCCCAGCCCAGGCCAGCCAGCCTCCTTCATGTCCCCTGCCTCTCCTCTTGCTATTCTGCATCTAACCCCTAAGGGCCCAGGGAGGCTCAGGCCCAGGCCCTGCCCTTGAGAAGGAAGAAGTAGAGTCATCACCAAATCCCTCCCCCCAGCACGGCCCTTCTCCTCTGTTTCAGATCCTGGGCATCTACAAGCAGGGCCTCAAATGCCGAGGTGAGATGGCATGGCGGGGCTACTGGGCTGATTTTTGGGGGAAGAGTTACTCTCTGCGTGGGGACTCTTATTTTGGTGGGGCAACGGCAACGGAGTGAAGTCCCTTGGAGCCAGGGAGGTGATGATTATATGTGAAGGGTTTTTGGAGAGGGCAGAGAATGGCAAGTAGGGTCAAGAGAGCGCGTTGGAAGGAGACTTTTGTTTTGGTGGGGCAGCTGCTCAGGAGCAAAGGAACCTGGGGAGAGGTGCAGGCCTAGAGAATGGGAGGGAGGGTGTTCTGACCAATGGCCCCGGCTGGGCTCCCCATCTGCCTCCCCCAGCCTGTGGTGTGAACTGCCACAAGCAGTGCAAGGATCGCCTGTCGGTGGAGTGCCGGCGCCGGGCCCAGAGCATGAGTCTGGAGGGATGTGCATCCTCCCCCTCCCCCACACACACCCACCATCGCACCTTCAGCTTCTCCCTGCCCCGCCCGGGCCGGCGCGGCTCCCGGCCTCCAGGTAAGACGTGGTCTCCTTCTGTATCGGGCCGGTGGAGGGAGGAAGGCAGGGCCATTGTGGCCAAGTCTTAATTCACCCAGGATGGAAACCATTTCAGAGTTGGTATAATTCTCTTATTTTGGTAGGGTGATGGAGAGGGTTGGACTGGTAAGGGTGCCAGAAGGGAGCCAAGGAACCCTTGACCCTCTGAGGCTGAGGAGGAGAGAGACTTTAATATATAAAGAAGAGTAAAAATGAAAGAGGCTTCAAGATTCCAGTCACACTCTTATTTTGTTAGGGGGATTGACAATGGGTTGGAGAGGGAGTTATGTGAGCCATTTACCTGCATTTTCTTGTTTGGCTGCTCGGGACGCATTTTGAGAATTCGAAGCCCCATACCCCGAAAATCACCTGCAGCTCTCTGGGGGGTCTCTGGTGGCTTTAGTTCAGTTTGCTGAATGATAATTCCTCAAATGATAATTTTGCCGAGAGCAGTCTGAACAACTGTGTTAAACTGGGGTCTAAGGCCATTGACCACCACCTTTCGGATCAGCATAAGTCCTCAAACATAGAAAAGATAAAACCATTTGCACGGAACCCTCCAGAAGTGCTGGTGTCTAGAATGTGCAACCCACAGAATTGGCATTTAAGCAAACTGCACTGACAGATCTGCGGCTGCGAAAAAGTGCGGCGAAGTGAAAACTTAGAAGAGCCCCCAAAATTGGGCCGTTTGGTCATTCAGTGAATTGGTTTTTGGTGGATGGGTCTGCTTCCGGGATGGGGCTGGGTGCCTCCTGTGAGTGGGGGAAGGGCTGCTGCAGGCACTGGGACCCAGGAGTAGACCCCACACCCCACCCCCCTGCAGAGATCCGAGAAGAGGAGGTGCAGACGGTGGAGGACGGAGTGTTTGACATCCACTTGTAATGATGGTGAGTCCTCCCACAGCTTTGGCCAGAGCCTCCACACTGGGGGCCGGGGCTGGGGGGTGGGGTCAGGGAAAGGGCGCTCTGTCCGAATGGCCTGGGCCAGGGGGACCCCTACTTTTGGGGGAAGGCTCTTCCTCACCACCCCTGTTTTTCTCTTCCCAGCTGTGACTGGATCCAGCACTCATGTCTGCCTTGGAGCAAAGACCTGGAGCAGAGCAGGGGGCCGGGTGCTGGGGCAGCAGGCTGGGGCTGGGGGGTGGGGCATGAGGGTGGCATGTGGCTGAGGGCAGGGCCGGGGCTGGTGTCCCTAAGGTTGTACAGACTCTTGTGAATATTTGTATTTTCCAGGAATAAAAAGGCCCGTGTCATGAACCTACACCATC
>NW_005356944.1:812193-815417 GCF_000412655.1 Myotis brandtii | reverse complement strand
GAATGTGGGAGTGGTCACTCTGTAGTCAGAGAATCTTGGGAGATTTGAGGTCTCTGTGTCTGGAATCTTGGGGGGACTAGAATCCTGGGGGGTAGAACCTTAGGACCCAGAAAACCTTGGAACGTAAGCATCTTGGAGAGGCTCTGAAATCTCGAGGAGTCCAGAATCTCGGGAGCCTAAAACTAGAAACTAGCGCTTCTTTGCACCCAGACTTGCTGGGCCAGTGGTTTGGGGTGACCATAGCCTTCAGCCCACAGTCCAAATTCCCTTGCTTGACAGGTGGCCTTTCAGCTCCTGTTTGAATTCTTCCAGCCATGGGGAGCTCACTGCAGAGAATCCTGGGAGGGGAAGGGCTGCCCTGAGTGCCAGCTGGGGGGGGGGGCGGGGAGGGCTGGGCAGCTTTCCTGCCTGCGGGAAGGGGGGCTGCACTTGGGCTTGCAGCCTGCAGGCCTGGTGCTGCTGCCAGCCGGAAGGACAGTGACTTCCAGAGGAAATGCATATTGATCCTGCTCTCAGCCGCCTGTGGCCTCTCCCAACCCAGCTCCTCCCTCCTGAGGTTGCAGCACAGAGGTTTTGGGGGGTCAGTGCTACCCGAGGAAGGCCAAGGCCGGTTCTAAGGCTGGTCTAGGTCAGGAGGGTGAACGGGGGTCTTCTAAAGGGTTTGAAACTGGGCCAGGCTGCCCCTGGGGTCAGGGTTGTCCAGACAGCAGCCCTGGGAGTGGGAGCTACTTTCCAACCCCCCCAAGCTGGGTGTGCCCTACAGGGGCTGTGGGGAGTCCTGGGGGTGGAGGCCTAAGCACCTGACTCCCACCTGCAAAGCTCAATGTCTGTGGACCTGGCGGTGGCCTCAGCCCCCTCCCCGGGGTTCCCTGACCCCATTGCCCGTCTTCCCCTTTGAGACCCACTCCCCCTGGCCTACTCCTCAGTGGGGTCTCCTTCTCCCACCCTGTTACTTTTCAGCCCCATGTGGGCCCCCAAGCCTTGTCCTCCATTGGGTCCCCTGCTCTGTCCCTCCTTCCATCCTCAGCCCCCTCCCGCCCTTCCCCCTCTGAGGCTGTAATATCCGTTTCACGATTTGGGGGCTGAGTTGCTATAACAACAGACGGTGATTGTGTTGTGAAGAGCAGCTCTCTCCAGAGCTGCCCGCCTCCCGCGCTGCCTCCATCCCTGCAGCCTGTGGCCTCCCCTCCCCACCGCCCCCAGCCCCAGCCTGGCCTCTTCCCAGTGTGTGTGTGCATAAATGTGCCCAGGGCCGACCCGCCCGGGAATGGGAATGTGCTGTGGGACTGTCTGTTCATGGTTGTATGTGTGAATCCGGTGTATGCGCTTCACATTGCATGTGTGCATGTGTGTGCACAGACATGCACGCTGCGTTTGCTGCATTTCCCCTTCACCTTGTGTCCCCACTGGACTTCGCGCCAGAGAAGGGCTGCACTGGGTGGGGGCCAATTGGGGAGGGTGTCTTGAGGTGGTGGGTCCCAACTGCATTAGGTAGTCTGAACCGTGGGCCTTGGGGGAGACATCCTTGTAGCTGGGGGGAGGGGCAGGGAGGTGCAGCAGCTGTCAGGTGACCTTTCCTGCCCTTGACAGGCAAAGGTGGCCCAGGGAGCTGGGGAGGGGGACAGGAGACAGATGCTCACTCTTACGTTCTTTCCTGGCCCTGTCCTCCTGACACCCCTTCCCACACCATCTCTAAGAGTCTGAGTGACATTCTGTGAATCACTGCATCTGTCTGTCTGTCCATGTATGCCACGGTGCCTGCCTGGATGAATCTGCACGCGGGCGCCCGTGTGTGCGTGTGTGTGTGTGTGTGTGTGTGTGTGTATGTGTGTGTGTGTCGCCGCACTGCAGGAGGAGGAGGGAGTCAGGGGGATGGGTGGGGCAGTGGGCTGTGGGGTCAGGCATTTCACATCCACAGGCCCTGACTCAGCACTTCCCGTTCTCTGGCTCCTTTAGTGGCCTTGGTGGGGCCAGCCTGAGGGTCTCTCCAAGGTCAGAATGGGCCCTGGGTCTGGGATCTGGCTCAGGGATCTCTTGTCCTGACCCCTAGGAAACACCCCCTGCAGCCTGGGTTACCCCCCTGTTACCCCATTACAGGCTGGGGAGGAGACCTCTGGTGGGTGGGTGTCCCCACTCATCTACTCAATAATTGACTCCTCTGTGCCAAGTACCTCAGGGGGAGGATGACCCATGGCAGGCCCTCTGTGTGCACCTGTTCCCTGGGCCATGTACATGCCTGAGTGTGTAGGCACCGGTGTGCACACGTTTGTGTGTGTTCTTCAGCAGCACGTGCGTCCTGTGGGTGTCCTACCCTGAGGGGCATTTCTGCAGCTGTCCCTTGTGCTGCTTGGGAGTGGCTGTGTGCACATGGGTAGGTGTGCATGGCTGTGCGTGTGCGCTACATGCCCATGCATGCATTAGTGGTTGAATGTGAGTGTTTTTTCCATGTTCCTCTGGGTAAGGAAGCACCAACTACCACTGGCTGTGCAGATCACAGACCCTGCAACAGAAATCAGGATCCTGGAGGGAGCTGGCAGAATGGTCTGGTACACGCGCATGTGTGTGCGCACGCACACACACACACACACACTGCTTCATTCAAAAACCCACTGTCCAACTTTGTAGTACACAAAAGGTGCTAGGTCCCCCTTTCATTGGCTGAGTGAGCGAAGGGGTGTCCCATTCCTCCCATACTAACACACACACACTCATACACACATACTAACACACACATGCATAGTGATGCGATGCCCTCACAGGGGAGAACTTCATCCCAGCACCACACTCACTCTGAGGCTCATGGTTGGGAGAACAGAAAAGGGGGCCCCCGGCTGTCACTTTCCCTGCAGGGCAATGTGCAGTCGCGTCCCTGCCCTTAAACCCACTCTTACCCGAGTCCAGCGTGGCAGGCAGGACTGGGGATCAGGCTTCAAACTCTGGGATTCCCATGAGGCAGGGCCGGGAAACCCCAAGCCCCTAGGTCTACCCCGCCCCCTCTCGGCCTTTCCCACTCTCACCGCCTCTGTCCTTATCCCAGTAAAGACACCGCCTCCTCAGTTCCAGGGCAGCCTGGGGGCCCTCGGCGGTGGGAGGTGGCGGCCAGGCAAGAGGCTGGAAAACGCCCCCGGCAGCCGTAGGCAGGGTCCCCCTTCCCTAGGCTCCTCGTTGGTACGGGCCCGCCCCTGGGCATAGCCAGCAGAGGGCGCCGCGGCCCGGGTCCCCCA
>NW_005356944.1:802765-811390 GCF_000412655.1 Myotis brandtii | reverse complement strand
GCCGCTGCGAGGCTGGCTGGGTGACAGAGGAGGCTAGGCGGCTGGGGGCTGGGGGTCGGAGCCTCCCTGTGGAAGGGGCACTGGCCCTGAGCTAGGGTGAACAGAGGTGGGGGAGGAATGGGGCGAGGAGGCAGGGCTGTGAGGGAGGCTCTGAAGAGGGGGGTCCCCAGTCTGTGCTAGCCCCAAGGTCTGGAAGCCGCTCGGCCAGAGGGGCTGGGGAGCTGTTGTGCTCGGAAGGGTCTGCAGGGGAGAAACCAGCCAGGAGCTGGGCTTCGTGGGAGGAGGCCAGGGGGCTGGAGAGGGGAAAGAGAGTAGTGGAGAGGCAAGGAACTGGGGCCAGGCCAAGGGCTTCCTATTGAGGGGCGCCCCTGAGGACCAGGCTTTACTGGGGGATGGGAGCCAAGGAGAGGTTATTGGGAGGGAGCAGAGGGGAAGGTGCCGAGGTGTTGAGGCAGAGATGGGTCTGTGCTGGTGGAGAGCGGGGAGACATGGGGGCCTGAGGAAGAGGAGGGGAAGCTTGGGGGGGGATGGGGCGATGAGAGGAGACTGGGAGATCCGTAGGAGGGGCTGCGCTGGGGTGGGAATGCTGGGCGGTGGCAGGGTTATGGTCAGAGTACTGCAGGGAGAGGAAGGGCTAACCCCCACCCCGAGAGAGGAGGGGACCTTTCCTCAAGTCCCAGCCTCCTCCCCCCGCTGAAGTAGACATCTGCCCTGGGTTCTCTGGGCTGGAGTATGAGCCCTTCAACCCTGGAGGGGCCCTAGAAGGCAACATTGGCTTTGCGGGGCTGCTGTCTCCTGTAGTCTCAATCCCCACCTGAGTCCTGGCTGAGGGCATTTGGGGCTTCGCTGAACCAGCAAGAGCTGGGAGGGGCTGCTTCTTGGTGCCTGGAGGTGGACGGGGAAGCTGCCCAGACCTGGAGTGAGGAAACCAACCTTAGGGGGTGGCTCTTGGCCCTCCAGTCCTCTTGGCTGCCTAGGGGGCTTCTGTACACCTTGGGTTTTGTATGTGTTGGGGGTGGGGTGGGTGGGCGAGGACCTCCCATTCATTCCTGCCCCTCCCTCTTGTCCACCTTCCCAGGGTCCGAGCCTCCCTTTTGGGGGAGGGTGGACTTGAGGGGTTTGCATTCCCTATCTGCTGCCAGGGGAGTAGAAAGGGAGAAGGGAGGTCTCTGGTCTGTTAGCCAGGGTGCCTTCTGTTTCGTGGGTGCCTCAGCCACTCAGGTCCCTGCCTCCTCCTGCCTCCAGGCGTGCTGGTGTCTGAGGCTGTGCTGGCTCCTCCTGGGGGTAGGGGAGAAGGGCCATTCCTGCCAGAGGAGGTGTTCTCAGACCCACCCTCCTCAGATCCGCAGGGGTGGGTGGGACTGTCAGCGGGTGGCCCTCCAGAGCCCAGGCCTGCGCTGGCTTCTTGGCCTGGGCTGACTCCACACCTGGCTTCCTGAGGAGGGGCTGGCTTCTGGAGGGGTTGTTGGAGACCTCTGTTCCCTCCAGACTCCGTGTCTGCCCAGGTCCAGCTGCTCCCTCCCGCCTGCCTTTGCCAGTGACATAGACAACCCGACACTGATCCATATGTTCTGTGGTCCCCACCCAGACCCACACCTACACAGGCACACGCACCTGCGGACACAATACACCTCCTGGCAGCATGCCGCCTACACTCGCGCCCAGAGAGACTGCCACCTCAAAGACCTCCCCCAGGCGCCTGCTGCCACGCACATGCTACACACATGGCCCCTGCACACTCCCAGAGCCCCAACCCCACACTGTCGCCCTCACTGTTCCCATCCCTCCATCCCCTCCCCGGTTCCCACAGTCACCTCAAGCACACTTACCCTCTTCCATACACACCTTCACTCCCTGGGACACACCCTCCCCTCCTGGACACCCACCCTTGCACATCCTCCCACACACACCAATACCTCCCACGCCCTCACAGGCCATCACTAAGTAACACCCGCCCTTCGGGTCCTAAGCACTTTACCCCAGGCCTTTGTGTGTGCACGTGTGCGCACACCGGCACACACTCATGCATGCTAGCAGCCCCGTTAAACCTTGGCTCACCCCTAAGCTTCTCTCTCACTTGCGTTCTCTCTCCCTCACTCGCTCTCATATCTTTGTCCCCTTGGAAAGCCCCCTAAACCCCAGGCCCTCCTAGCCCTCCTGACCACAACCACAATCCCTCCTGGTCCCGTCCACTGCCAGCCACACCTGGCCTTCCTCAGAACCTTCCCATTTCTAGGCGCCCCACCCCAGCACTCACCCTCACCCTCAGGGCCCTACTCCTGCCTCCTGCTGACTATGCTGTCCATTCATTCCCGCTCCGGAGCCCAGCCCCCACGGGGACACCCTGACTGTGCCTCACAGGCAGCCAACCCCGCTGCTCCATCTGCTGGGGCGCTCCCTGCCTGGCCTTGTCCACACCGGTGGGCCTGTGAGCTCTCAGAGACTCATTCAACAAATAATCCCGCGTGGGCTAGGCACCTCGTCATTTACAAAGCCACCACCATTTGACACGGTGGGGTGGGGTGAGAGTGACGCCACTGGGGCTCAGCTCTGGCCCCTCAGCGGGCCTCAGTTTCTTCATCTGTAAAATGGGGGTCCTCATATTTACCTCATGGGCTTTTTTTTTTTTTTAAGGGCTAGAGGAGATGGTTATGACAATAATCATTGTAACAAGTGTATTGGTTGTAGACCTGCTGTGAGCCGGGCGCTGTGCTCAGCGCTCAGCGAGCTGTGCTGGTCTCACGCATTTGTCAGGCACATGTAAAGCCCGCAGTGAAGAGCCGCTCGGGGCATCATTGTCATAACCGTGCACACACGTACCTGCCATGGAGACCACATTTCCAGGCGCCTCATACTCACTCACAGGCTGCCCTGACATCCACCTGTCCCCTCTGCATGGCTGGGGCGTCAGAATCCCCTGGCTGTGCCCAGCACAGGGGTGGGCATAGGGGTGAGCTCACCCTTCCCACTGCCTACCCCTCTGCCCCCAGGCAACTGTGTTTCACCCCCCACTCCGCCAAGTCATTCAATTACACTTCGGTCCTCAGCCCACTCACCTGGCAGCAGCCTCCTCACGCGCACCTCAAGCTGCCACCTCTTGTGCCCAGCCCCCTTCACGCTTCTCTTCGTGGACAGAGACCTGCTCAGGGGGACCTGTGAGCCCAGCTGTGCTGCTGGGGAACTCCCGCCAGTCTTCAGGCCCCTCCCTCCATTCTCCCACCTTCCTGGGCAGGAGGAGGTGCCAGCAAATAGGAGAGGGCCCAGGGCGAGAAATCTGAGTCCCCCGCTGCCACTTACAAGCTGTATGACCTTGGGAGGGGGTCCTCTGTGAGTGTCAGTTTCACCGTCGGTAAAAGGGGGCGGTGGTAAGACCTGCCTTGCTTACTTCCCGCGCTGGGCCCTGGTGAGCATCAAAGGAAACACAAGACACATGGAGTTTTGCAAACTGTAAAATGCTGAGATGAGGAGTTTTAAAAGTACTCATTAATGTAACACATACTTTTCACTTCAGCCTATGCTAGGCACTGTATTAAGTGCGTTACATTTATTGATTTTGACAACACCATTATTTCCTCTATTTTACACATAAGAAAACCGAGGCCCAAAGAAGCTAAGGAACTGGCCCAAGGTCACACAGCTAGACAAACGGACAACTGCCATTTGAACCCAGCTCCGGAATCAGCGCCTCTAACCACTGCACTACCTGTTTTTGCCCACTGCTGAGGTGTGGCTGGACGTGGACAGGCATGAGGGCTCTGTCTCTTCTAGGTCATCAGGGCTGGGAGGAGGGAGCAGGGACGGGAGGTGGGGACTGTTTGCAGCCCGCCAACTCTGCCAAAGGTTTTAGGGAGGAGAGGGGACCCTCCAAAACACATTCTGTGACTGGAAGGGACCTCAGGGCTCCGCTAGTTGGATGTCCCCCTTCCGTGTGACTCACAAGCCCCGTCCTGAGCGCCTCTGAGCAGTAGTCATCCTGCCCCGGCTCACACACCTCCGCTGACGGGGACCGCACCATCCCCCGGAGGCGGCCTACTCTACTGTTGGCTGCTCTGGATTGCCAGCAAGTTTCTCTAATCCCGAGCCAAAATCTCCCTCCTCATAACAGCACTTCTCCCACCTGTCCACGCTGCCTTCTGGGGCCCCAGAATGTGTGTAAACCCAGCTCTTCCTCCTGCGCCCGGGGGAGGCCCCTGCTGTCACACTCCCAGCTGGCATGAGAGGGAGCTGGCAGCGGAGAGGACAGCCAGCGGGAGGCGGGCATTCCCACGGCTGGAGGTGTATGAGTGTGAGTGAGTGAGTGAGTGTGTGAGTGAGTGTGGTGTGGATGTGACCGGAGAAGGGGCGGAGTGGATGTTGGGAGAAGGCCCCTGGCCAGGGCTTTGCCAGGGTGAGTGTGGGCTGTGTCACCCTGGGAACTGCATCCATTTGCTCAGTTTGCACTGGTGGGTGTGGCCTTGGCCTTTGGTCAGATGGGGAGGCCCAGGTATGGAAGAGCAGGCACAGTGGAAAGCATCTAGAATGGAAGGCCAGTGGCCTTGGTTTTGGTTTTGCTCTGCTGCGTGACCCTGGGCAGTCACTGCCCCTCTCTGGGGCTCCATTTCCACCTGAAAAAAAAGAGAGGGATGCACTCCATTAGCTAAAAGGTCTGTGTCTTTCAGGCCTAGGGGCAAACTCAGAGTCTGGCTCATTGGCAGAGGGCAGCGGCCCCTGTGAAGGCCGGTCAGACAAGGTGGGCTCTGAGCCGTCACTGCCTGTGGCCTGTGGCCGGTGCTGAGTAGGAGTAAGGCCACTGCTTACTTGCACTCGAACTTGGGCAAATGAATTCATCATTCTAAGTGCAGGCTCCTTGTTTGTACGCCTGGGGTGACACAACTACCTCCTGGAACTAGAGGGTTAAATGCACCTGCTGGTCCAGCCTGCACCTGACCCACAGTGGGGAGCCCAAAAGTTGTAGCCCGGATGTGACAGTGGCACTGGCCTGGCCGTGGAAGGTGAGCACTTGTCAGCTGAGGAGGAGCCAGAAGTAATCTAGGAGAGGATTCAGTGGGGAAGAGAGTAGGACGAGGTCTTGAGAGCCGCCGACTCACCTCAACTCCACCCCCTCCAGCTCCCATCACTACTGGCTCGAGGCTGCTGGGTCCACGTGTGGCAGGGGCGCTGGGAGCTGGCCGAGGGCAGAATCCCAGATTATATGGAGAGGTCAGCTCCCCAGGGGGCGGCAGCCCTGGCCAGCAGTGGCTGGCAGTGTGCAGGGCAGTGACGTCAGTCAGCAGGAGGATATCCCAAGGCAGCTCCGGCCAGTCAGTGTTGTGCACTGGCAGTGGGCACTGGAGAAGAAGAGGGGGTCTTGGGGAGCAGTGCTTGGACTCTGTGGGTGCAGGGGGCTTCCACTGCATTGCATGAGCCTGGGCGAGGGGCCTTGCACGACTCCAGGAGACTTGATATAGTTGTGCAAGGCCATGGCCCTGGCCATTAAGATCCGAGGCCAGGCGCTGTGGATGTACCAGGAGTTGAAGAAGGATGGGGCATCAGAGATTAGCGGGAACCCCCTGCCTCCTGGGAGGAAGGGGGCTGTAGGCTGGGTCAGCAGAAACTTGGGCCTGGGGCGTGGAGGGGGAGGGAGGGGGAAGAACGGTGAGGAGCGGCAGGTATCCTGGGAGCTGTGGGGTGGGTGAGGTGGAAAGGACCCTGGTGTCCGCTTAGTTCACATTCCTCTTTGGACAATGTCTGCCTGGCAAGCCTAAAGCTGCCCCATGGTCCCTGGAGAGAGGACCCAAGGAGGGCCTGGCCTCCTCCTGGCCAGCCCTGCAGCCCCTCTGCCCCTGGCACTGAGCCCAGCTGGCAGGTGCTGCAGAGCTGCGGGCTGTGGGGAGAATGAGTAATGAGCCTTGAGGGGCTGCAGGCCCAGACCCTGGCCTCCCTCCCAGGAGGCACCGGCAAGTTCTGCCTCCGTCCCCACAGCTGGCTCACAGACACGTGCCTGTGCATAGCACCCCTTTCCTTCCCACACTGTCCCTCCATATCTTGGCACACACAGACTCGAGTGGAGTCACCCCCTCCTAGAGTCACTCCTTTGCTGCCAACCTCTCTCCCCCGGTCAGGTAACATTCTTTCTGGCTCTCAGGACCCAGGCCCCCACCTCCCAGTCTCTGGAGGCCTCTCCACCATCCTTCACTCTGTCTGTCCCCTGCCAACTTCCTGGACAGGGAGACCCTGCCCCCAGGCTTCCAGCAAGCACCCCTCTGCCATCTCCCCAGAAGGCGGGGATGTATAACAGAGGGACTGGGCTGGGGATCCTTCACTCTGTCTGTCCCCTGCCAACTTCCTGGACGGGGGAGACCCTGCCCCCAGGCTTCCAGCAAGCACCCCCCTGCCATCTCCCCAGAAGGTGGGGATGTATAACAGAGGGACTGGGCTGGGAGTAGGGCAGGGTAACTAAAATCCCCTCCCTCTCCTGAGCTGAGGGGTGAGTGGACAGCAGCACGGAATCCTATTCCCTCTGCTAGCGGAAATCGATAGCTAATTAATTCCCTCCCCAAAATAGTGTCCGGAGGTGGGAGCTGGCGGGGGCTGAGAGAGGCTAGGCCAGACTGAGACCAAGACCCCAGGAGGGGAGGGAGGGAGCATGACACCCAGGGGCTGTGCATCTGGGGTCACTGGAGAAGGGGAGTTTGGCCTTTCCCTCCCCCAAGCCTGAGGGTCCCCCTCCCCTGCCCTGAACTGGAGTGGGGGTACATGTGTGTGGGGGTAAAGGCGTCAATCAGACTGGGAGCAGGTGCTGCATTTAATTTGATTGGCTAATTAGCCCGCGCATGTTAATTATCTCCATTACCCAATGAGCAGAGGCAGTGGCAAAGCTATATATAACCAGGCAGTGCTGAGAGGGAGAGGGGCTGCTTCCGGGGCTGCCTCACAGCCTCTGCCCCGCCTGGGAAGAGCCAGCCCTTGGAGGGGCACTTGAGTCCCTATTGGAGTTTGTAGGGTTGGGGGTGGGGCAGCGTCAGAAGGAGCCAGATGGAAGGACCTGAGAGTTGGGCTTTGGGGGTCTATTGGGGATGGCTCCCTAAACACTACCACTGGCTCCTGAAGACTTCCAGCCCCTTCTCCCTCCTGTATTCACGTCACTTCAACCACCCTTCCCTCCCCCTCGCTATGTTATTAGGGAGGCCCTGGCTTTCTCTCTTCCTTCAGACACCCAGCTTCCTCCCACATAGCTCTCTGACTCCTCACCACACCCTTCCAACCTCCTCCCTCTCCAAGCCACCCACCTCCTCTTCTTCTGGTTCCCACCTCTCTGAGTTACACCTGTGGTTGCCCTGCCTTTTGTCTCCTTCATGGAGACAGACAGATGTGGATCAGACAGATGCGGGTCTAAGTCCCAGTTCCCTGCTGACCGGCTGTGTGACCCTGGGTAAGTCCCTAGACTTCTCTGCGGGCTTCCCCAGCGGTTAATGGGAATAATGGGACTTCTCGGAGTGGTGGAGTAAAATGACATTTGTAAAAATGCCCAGCATCCCGGGCCCTGACAAATGCTGTTTGAATTTGGAATTTAATTTTATCTATCTTCTCATTCCTTTTCTCCCCATCAGGCCGCCTCTCTCCTCCATTACTCCTCTGTCTCTGTCACTTTCCATGCCATTCCTCTCCTTCCACTTCCCCCTTCCATCTTTCCCTGTCTGGTCCCAAACTCTGGCCCCTCCCTGCTTCTCTCTCAGACTTCTCCCCACCTCCTTCCCTGCCTTCCTCCCCCAAATAAAATCAATGCAATATTCAGGAGGGTTGTTGGATATAAATAATTACGACTTGGAGTTTAACGAGATGCAAATTCCCCTCCCCTGCGTGGGGTATAAATTGCTCTCTGACAGCCCGTTACAAGGGTAATCATTTCAGAAAGGCAATTTTATGCAAATGAGCCTGCCTGCCTCCTGGTGGCTCCCCCAGCCCTGAACGGGGAGGAGGGGAAGAGAACGCAGGGATGGGGCCAGGTCTGAGGCTCAGGACTGGGAGATGGAGGTTGAGGGTGACACATTTAGGTTCATGAAGGATCTGGACTGGTGAGCAGTGGGGTTGGGGCCCAGGAAAGGGTGAGTGTGGTTGGGGGTGGGTGGGGGGTTTGGAGAAAAGGAATCAGATGCCTGTGTCCTTGCCTGGATAGAGAGGGCTTGGGCCTGGATGCCTGCGCCCTGGCTGGCTTCCGTCTCTTGCCCCTTCCCAGACATTGATACCATTGACGAATTGACATTTAATTAATCCCAATGAATTATTTAGCCACTTCATTATCCAGCATCAGGAGCTGATGAGAGGGAGCTGTGGCTGTGGTGGAGCCATGCTCAGGGCTGGGTGGCTCAGGGAGGAAGGGGCTGGGTCGCCCGCAGACAGGAGGCGGGGTGAGGGCTTCTGCGTCGGGCGCCTGCTGGACTCTAAGGTGTTACCTGTCCACATCTCACACCAACAATGCGCTCGCCCTCCAGGCCCGAGGCACCCGCAAGTCCTAATGGGAAACAACTGCGCGCTTGCCGGTGTGAGGGGGGAGCTAGGCACCGACCGCCCCCCTCCCCCAGCCCCTCATGAACCTTTTCCTCTCTCTTCCCCCGCAGGCACCCCTCCCGCCTCTCCCGTCGGAGC
>NW_005356944.1:801502-801820 GCF_000412655.1 Myotis brandtii | reverse complement strand
GAGTGCGGGAGGGCGGGGCTGGGGGCGCCCGGGGTCGGGCCAGTGAGTGCACCTCCACGCGGGGGTTGTGAGGCATATCCCGTGTGAGGACGCCTGTCCCGGGAGACCGCGTGTGGATAGCCAGTGAGCTCGGAGCCGCCGGTGAGGCGGGTTAGATGGGCGTGGACAGCGTGGGCGTGGCCTCTGAGGGCCGACACCCCCCACTCCGGGGGGTCCTGTGCCTAATTGTGGGTGGGTATGTGTAGTCAGGTCCTGGCGAGAGGGTGAAGGGCTGGCGCCTGAGGCCGGTGAGGGGGAGTGAGGGCTGTGGGAGTATGT
>NW_005356944.1:791958-801064 GCF_000412655.1 Myotis brandtii | reverse complement strand
GGGGGGTTGCGCGGCGGTGACGCGCGCTCCGGGACCGTGGGAATCGAGGGTTTCTTTCCCACAAAGTTGGCAGGGTCGAAAGTGAAGGAAGAATGCGGGAAAGGGTGGCTGAGGCTTCTGCTCGTGGTTGGGAGATGACGGATTTGCTGAGGGACGAAAACATGGCTGGTCGTTTCTCCCGGGTGAGAGACAGGGAGTGGGAGCTTCTGTTTTAAACATCCAGCCCTTTCCAGCCTGGGCTGTGGAAGGGGGACTGGTGTCTGGAGGAGGCTGGCGTATGGACTCGAGTATGGAGTATGGAATCGGGAGGTTGAAGGGAGGGGCAGCTTCCGCCAGCTCCCCAGCTGCCAGGGGCAGAGAGGGGTGAGGTGAGGGGACTAGGTGGGGGGTGGCCCCAGGCCTGGGTGGGCTTTGGTTTTAGTGGGGGTGGGGGAAGGAGGGACTTTGAGGCGCTTGTACTTTGGTCTGGCTGGGGAGTGGGGAGCGCGTCCCCATCTCCTTCACCCCTGCTCAGTGGCAGCTGTTTTCTGCAGATAGTGTGGACAGGCATGCTTTCCTCGCCCTCAGCACCCCTTTCCTCTCCCTCAGCACCCCTTTCCTCTCCCTCAGCACCCCTTTCCTCTCCCTCAGCACCCCTCGGAGCTGTGGCCTCCTAGCAGTTGTGTGTGTCTGCCCCAAGAGGTTGTCTTTGGGGAGCGTGTGCATCTGCACGTGTGTGCCAACAATCTAGTGTGGCCCTGGGACTGCTTTGGGGGTGGGAGCCAAACGAAGTGTGTGCCTCCGCGTGAAGGTTGTCCGGCCCGGGAGGAGCTGCGCCTGCAGGTGTAGCCTTGAATCTGGGAACTCTGGACTCGCCCAGGACTGTGATTGTGTATCTGTAGCTGGGGTAGAGGAAGACATAAGGAAGGTTTGTGGGGTTATGCGAACAAGGTTGTGGGATATGCCTTCAGGAACTGTGTTTATTAAGTTAATCTGACACCTTCTCACCTTTTCCCCCAAGGAGCTCAGGTGCTCCCAAAGCTGTGAAACTGTGTGTCTGTGTGTGGTTGCCTGCACGCACAGGCCGTGGGTCTGGCAGTGAGTAGATGTGTGAATGGGACTGTTTGAATAGTAATGTTTACAGATGGAAGCCCAGTGCCTAGTAGAGTGAGGACTACTCACGTGTGAGGGCATGTGCTCGTGTGTAGGTGCCCATGTGTGCATGTGTTTTAATGTGAGGCCTCAGTAAGACACCTGGACTCGATGAGGAATCCTTCTTTCTATGACCTTTGTGTGATTCTGTGGTCCCTATGACTCCTCCCCTTAAAGACTTCTTTTTAAAAAAATATATTTTATTGATTTTTTACAGAGAGGAAGGGAGAGGGATAGAGAGTTAGAAACATCAGAGAGAGAAGCATTAATCAGCTGCCTCCTGCACACCCCCTACTGGGGATGTGCCTGCAACCAAGGTACATGCCCTTGACTAGAATCGAACCTGGGACCCTTCAGTCCGAAGGCTGATGCTCTATCCACTGAGCCAAACTGGTTAGGGCCCCTTAAAGCCTTCTTAAGAAAATAGGACGAACCACCCTTCTAACTTGATGGAAGGGAAATTTGAGCCACAGAGACGCAGGTTATGGTAATTGGTCCACAGTCTCACTGTGCAGAATTGGGCCTGGGTGTATGAAAAACGCAGCCAGAGGCACCCTGGTCAAATGGAGCCCTTGTGTTATTCATTCTCTGAAAGGATTCATCAGCCAGAGGCGTCCAGTGAGCCAAACAAAGTGTGTGCTTCCGAACGAGGGTTGTGTGCTTGTGTGTCTGAGATGCGTTAGAGCACCGGTGTTGAGAGGGACTGTTTTGTGTGTCCCGTGTATATGTGCTGGGTATGTACCAGGTGAATGTCTGTGTCAGCTGTGTTGGAGCTGTGAGAGGCGGCTCCGTATCTGACCCATTGTGTGCGTGTGTGCGTGTTTCATGAAGAAAAGGGGAAGGGAGATATTAGGTGGGAGTCAGACAGCTGGTAGGGGCAGGGTGCTTTCCGTGTGTGTAGTATCTGTTGAGCGAGTGGTGCTTTGTCTGCGATAAAAAGGCAGGGAGACTCATCTCTGTATTCCCTGCACCTAATATAGTACCAGACACTTAGTGGGTGTTTGATAAAGATTTGTGGAGTGAATGAAGAGATATTAATACGTATTTGAAAGAATAAAAGCTGGAGGTGAGGCTGTATATGCACATGAAAATATGCACGTGTATATTTTCAGATGTAAGTGTGCGTGGGCGTGGAGAGGACAGGCACAGCAACAGCTCCAATCCCCCTCCCCACCCCATGACCCCGTTCCCTCTCCTTATATTTTTGTCCCTTATTTTCTGGGCAGCTTTTGTAACCTCCTGTGCTCATTTACACTTCTAGTACATTTTCACCTAGCCAAGGAAGAACGGAATGGGCCCCCCCTCCCCCTCCAGGTATCAGGGTTAAGGAAGGAAGCCTTTAAAGCAGTGGGGTGGGGCCACAACATTAGTAACAAAGAAACAGAATTTCCGGAGGATGAGGCCCAGAAATCAGGATTTTAAAAAGATTCCCAGGTGATTCTAATGTGCAGCCAAGGTTGAGAACCACTGCTTTAAGGGAAGCAGGCCTGGCTCCTGATCTCAGAACTCAGGGCTTCCCTGCAAGCTAGCGTTACTTCATCATTATCTGCTTTGAGTGGTTCTCAACTTTTTCCGAGATTAAGGACATTTCTAAAGTCAGTAATCCACAGTTCCCTTTCCACATAGTAGTTATTTTTATGTCTGTTTATTGTGAAAATAGATGACACAAAGCTACTATGAATTCAGGAGAGCTTCTAGATGACTTTGATGTTATATTTGCCACTGTGGTTAATCAAATACACGTTAGAAAAAATAGTTTTAGCTTTAGCTTTGCATGCAAGACAAACCGATCCGCCTTCAGGTATTTGGTGTGCATATGGATTTGTGGGTCCTTTGGGCTCCCCCTGCCTTCCCATTGGGTGAGAGTCTCCATGCTAGGAAACTTTCTTTTCTCCTCTGGGGTGTCTGGCCACAGGCAATGGAAGACAGAGCTAAGTACGAGCAGCTTTTGTAAACTCCTGTGCTCATTTACACTTCTGAGTGTGTGTTGCTGCTGATTATCTGCCGAAGCTGGGAGAGACGGGAATTTCGTAGTGGTTTTCATGAGAACTCCTCCTCATGCCACTCGTGTGTGTAGAGAAAGGGCTGAAAAGGGACCAAGGAAGAAAGGGCGTGCAGGTGTGTGGGAGACTCCCGAGGAGCGGGGGGCAGAGGTATAGGACAGTGTCAGGCGTGTACCTTGCTTGGGAGAGAACAGGAAACTGTGGTAAAGTGTGTGTTGGCAGGGGGTGGACGCGTGTGTCGCACGTGTGTGTTTTGTAAGTTCGTCGGTGATTTCATTCAACAGGCAGTTTTCAAGGCCTCCTCCGTGACAGGCCCCGAGTTGGGGCTTGAAGGGGAATCAGAGATGAATGAGACACAGCTCCAGGAGCTGTTTAATGGGGGAAGCAGATAAAAACAACAAAAACAGTCCAGTGTGTGGTTACCAGAGCAGATTCTGCGGCTGGACTGCCTGGGCAATGACCTTGGACTTAAATCCTCTCTGCCCTTATCTGTAAAATGGGGACAATAATAGTGCCTATGTTATAGATTTGTTGTGAGAATTAAATAAGCTAAATCTTGTGAAATGCTTAGAATAGCGCCCAGCTTACAGAAAATGCTGTTAAACAACAGCAAAAGGGCAACACGGAAGAGTGCGCTAGATACCCAGAGAGAGGCAGCGAGGCGTGTGGCTTCGTGATTAAACCGCAGACTCCGAGGCTCAGATCTGGGTTTGAATCTGACTTCTCTACTCACCATGAGCCTGTGACAGCAGATGAGTACCTAACCTTCAGACTAATTTTTTTCTAAGTGGGGACGCCCATGCCTACCTCACAGGTGTGTTGTGGGAATTAAATGAGGTCTGACAGATACTACGTGGTGAGTAAGTGGTAGTTACTATTAGAGGCGGAGTGCTCTTGGGGTTTTGATGAACGGGAGAGTTTACAGGTTGGGAGGGTAGGTAATAAAAGGCCTGCTATTTAAGATTGGCCTTGAGAGCTGATTATATGATTTGGGGGAGGTCACTCCAAGCAAAGGAATCAGTGAGAACAAAGGCATGGGAGGGGGGAGTGTAGTCCCGTCTGCAGAGGGGCACAGGGAGTGCAGGGAAAATGGTGGCCTCTGAAGCAGGAGAAGCAGGTTGGGACCAGGTCTTGGAGTTTTGACTTAAGTCCTTCAACCAGCATTTATTGGATGCTGACTGTCTAAAAAGTATGGGCAGATAGAACCAGAAAAAAATTTCGAGCAGGCTGATGAACAATAAGAGCTGTTTTGGAAGCTGGGAGGGAGGTGTAGAATGGATTAGAGGGGGCAGAGTTATGTGGTAGAGAAGTCAGTTGGGAGACAGTTCAGGAAAGAGATGTTGAGGCCCTGCCCCTTGGTTGCCTGGGGGAGTGGCAGGGAAGGGGGTGGCAGCCGTGTTGGTGGCGGTGGTAGTGTGACTGAGCCATCGCTGAGGCTGGACTTGGGGATCTCTGTCTCTTGTATGTGGAGGAGGTGGGAGGGTCCTGAGAGGATGAGACTCCGGATGTGACGGTTGGAAGATGGTGGGGGGGGGGGGGGGGGGAAAGGAAAGGGGGAAGTCAGCAGGGGAGCAGGTTTGGCCGCAGATCATGCATGCGCTGAGTTGGGGTGCCCCTTGGTATTCCTAGACAGCAGTGTCCAGACTGCACCGAGCCCAGAGCTTTGAACTGAAGGCGGGGCTGCAGACGGAGACCTGGGAGTCACATGCGTGGAGCGATAGTATTTGAAGCTCTGGAGTCGGATGAGGTGCCCAAGGAGAAGGTGAAAGACTTCAGAGGCGCATCCAGTTGGGAGGAGGAGGGAGAGGAGCAGCGCAGACAGCGAAGGAGCAGTTGGAACAAAAACAGAGTCAGATCACACAGTCGAGGATGAGAGCGTGGGGCCCGGCAGCTAGTGCGCCTCGCTGGGTGCGGAACGTTTCATCTCATTTCATCCTCACGGCCACCCCTGAGATGCGAGCGCTGGCCTCTGCACCCGCGCCCACTCCGGGACCTGTTGCCCCACCTTTGTCCGCGCTGCCTCCAGAACGGAGCTGTGGCCAGTCGGCTGTGCCCATGGCTACTGCATCTGGTTTATTGGGGTGCTTGGGGATGGCATTTGATCAGATACGAGTAACTGCCCCAGATTTCTCGGGCCACAGCTTCTCCCTTAAGTCACCATGTGATGAGGGTGTTCCTGTACTTGTGGGCCAGCGGTCCCCGCACTGAGAGAGGGCGGTGCAAATCCACCCGGAGAATCTCAGTCTTCTGAGCCCTGGAGGAAGAGCTCGCTCGCCCTTAAGACACACGGCTCACTAACGTTTACATCATTCCGATGGGACTCTCCCGTAGGTTGCACGGCTCCCGCCTCCATAGCAGAGTGCTTGGAGTGTGATTTACCCTCATCCGATGACTCAGGGTGTCGTGACTCCCCTCAGGTACTGCACTGGGTTGTCCCTTCTTTGAGGTTTGAAACGATGCTTGACTGCTGGCATTTTGACTTCTTTCTTTCTTTTTTAAAATATATTTTATTGATTTTTTTACAGAGAGGAAGGGAGAGGGATAGAGAGTTAGAAACATTGAGAGAGAAACATCGATCAGCTGCCTCCTGCACACCCCCTACCAGGAATGTGCCTGAAACCAAGGTACATGCCTTTGGCCGGAATCGAACCTGGGATCATTCAATCCGCAGGCCGACGCTCTATCCACTGAGCCAAACCGGTTAGGGCGACTTCTTTCTTTTTTATTATTATTTTTTTAATTGAAAAAAATTTAATTGATTTTTAGAGAGAGAAGAAGGGAGAGGGAGGAAGGAGGTGGGAGGGGAGAGAGAGAGAGGGAGAGAGAGAGAGAGGGAAACATCGATTGGCTGCCTCCTGCACATCCCCTACTGGGGATCGAGTCCACAACCCAGGCATGTGCCCCGACTGGGAATCGAACCCGAAACCTTTTGGTGCACTGGACAACGCCCAACCAACTGAGCCACACCGGCCAGGGCTGGACTTTTGAATTCTTATCTTAGCCTTTTCTAGTTTTCCCATCTCTGACCTTAGGAGGAGTTGGCAGATAGCAAGTCATCTCCATCGCTCTCTCTCTGTTTGTGAACTTGGAAATCAGCAGCCCAAGCATGGTAGGATGCGTGTCACGAACAGTGGAGTCGGGGTAGGCTCTGAGGTTCTCCCATGAGAAAATGGCAGTTTTGACTGCTCAGAACCGTTTCTCTTCTCTTGTTGTGGTCTTCATCACTGTCCTCAATAACGAATCTGCTGGAGTCACACGCTTGTGTTGGGCAAGACAATACCATCTATGCCCCCTGGTGGGGCAGCACAACCTGCGTGTGTGAAATTGAGTAAAATGAGGTCACGTGTGTGGACCCACTGTCAGCTCTCACATCCGGTACCTGTGGCCCTGACAGTTTCTGTGGTTGGAAATAGCTCGGGGCAGAATGGGACCAACTGCTCAAGAGAGCGGTACAGGGAGTGGCTGCTGTAAGACCGGAGATGAGGGAGACGTTCTCACGGACAGCTCATATGGCAGAATGGCTAAGAGCATGGGCTGCCTGGGTTCGAGTCCCAGCTTTGCTACTTGCTAACTGTGTGAACTTGGGGCACTTTTCTTAATCACATGGTTCTTCAATGTCCTGCTCTGTAAAATGGACGTTATCATGTTGTTTGAGGACTAAATGAGTTCTTGCTCCCATGATTATTAGTCCTAGTGGTCAGGGAAGGCTTCAAGGAGGAGGTGGGACTTGGCCAGATCTTGCAGGATGACTGAGTGAGATTTGCGGGGGTGGGAAGGAAAGCACAGGGCTTTCCCATCAGGAAAAGGCCTAAGTGAGGAGTCTAGTGGACCAGGCAGCGGATGTGAGTCAGGGGCCTCAGGGGGAGGGGGAGGAGACCAAGACCTTTGTGCTTCGTGGGAGATTAAATCAGAACTGTAGATTAAAGGCAGCTTCTAGGAGTCTTGACTTCCAGGCCAAGAATGTAGTTTCACTGGAAGTTTTTGTTGTTGTTTTGTTTTGTTAATCCGCACACGAGGATATTTTTCCATTGATTTTTAGGGACAGTGGAAGAGAGAGGGAATGACAGAGAGGAATGTTGATGTGAGAGAAACACATTGATTGGTTGCCTCCCGCACACACGAACCCTGACCCTGGTTGGGGAGGAGCCTGCAACCGAGGTACGTGCCCTTGACCAGAATTGAACCTGGGACCCTTTAGTCCACAGGCCGATGCTCTATCCACTGAGCCAAACCGGCTAGGGCTCATTGGAAGTTTTAAAGCCAAACAGATTTGGGCTCAGATTTTGACTCTGCCCCTCATGACCAGTATGATCTTGGAAAAGTTTCTTCCACTTTCTGAGCCTTGGTTTTCCCATCTCTACAAGGGAGTAGTATCCACGACCAGGGGGTGGAGGTAAGGAAATGATACAGTACATGGAAACAGCCAGGCATTATGTGAGAAGTGCTTTTTATTATTCATTCAACAAACATAGCCATGTTTTTTCCTGAGCCAGGAACTGCAAGCAGCTAGATATAGAGAGATGAATGAGACATTGTCCTCGCTCCTGGATATCTCACAGTCCAGTCAGGAAGCAGCGATGGAAACACAAGACAGATCCGATAAGTGAAATAAATAATGACACAATGTACATATGGAGAGCTGGCACCGAAGAGGGATGGCTTGCTCTGCCTGGGAGGTCACTTCAGAACACAGACAGAGCTAGACTGACCTGGCCTGAGAGCAAGAGGCGGCTTGTTTATTAGGCTGCTGAGGATGAGAAGAGTGAGGACGGGCAAGGGCGCTTCAAGCTGAAGGAATCCTATGTGCAGAAATGTGGCCCAGTAGGGAAATGGGAAGAAATTGGGTGTGTCTGGAGCCTGGATTGTTGCAGGAAAGGCGGTTGCAGGGAGGTGTGGTCAAACTGTGAATGGACTAGGCCCTGGGAAGCCCTGAAGAGTTTTAAGCAGGGGCGTGACTCGGTTGGACCACTTTGGGCTGTGAGTTGCAGGGTGAAAAGACCTGCTGTAGGGGGAGATTGCTAAGGGGCCTATGAATATTCTGAGGGGAGGATCTGAGGAGGGCCTGGCCTTGGGGCTGTGCTGATGGTGATGGAGGGATGAAAAGGGTTTCTAGGAGCTTAGTTTAGTTTTTGGGTTTAGAAGGTGGCACTGGTGGGCATGAGGGTTGGTATGAAGACAGAGCAGGGCCGATTGCTGGGTGCCTAACCTGACCAGGGAATGTGGGGCGGGGGAGGGCTACGGGGGAGGGTATTGACGTCCATCTGGGACATGTGGAGTGTGAAGAGCCCATGAGACACTCAGTGGGAGCTTTTCTGAAGGCAGGCGGATACATAGATCAAGAGGACAGAAGAGAGGTTTGCACCAGAGTCACTGGAAAGTTCTGAGTGTGTGTGCATGTGTGTGTGTTGTGTGCACGCTGATCACAGCCGTATTTGGCCAGGTGTATCTGGTACCCGTGCCAAGGGAGCCAGGCTGTGGACGGGCAGGGAGACCAACCAGCAGGAGTCTAACGCAGGAAGCCAGGTGAGGGGGAGGCCTCTGGTGACTGGACAAAGGCCAAGGGGGTTTTGTGCTCAGGGGGGTTTTCTGTCCGAAGGAGGTAGGTGATACGGCTGAGCTCACGCGGGCGCACTGAGGCGGATGCGCACCGGCACATGCTGGGGCCGCATGGTGCGTGGCTCACTAGTGGGATCCCTGGAGCCTGGCAGAGTGTGGGTCGCCTCGTGGGTGCTCAAGAAGTGTTGGCTGAAAGCAGGGCCTTTGCCAAACGCAGGTAAGGGGGGTGGAGATGTGGAGTGTGGTGTTAGTGGTGGAGTTGGATGGCAGACAAGTGACTGCTGAGCGGACAGCTGAGGGTGCAGGACTGGCACCCAGAGAAGAGGCGGGGCTGCAGGCACAGTTTCGGGGGGCGGGGGGGGGGGCCCTAAGCCCCAGCAGGGACCTATCACTGAGGAGAAGAGAAGAGGGGGGAG
>NW_005356944.1:787332-791831 GCF_000412655.1 Myotis brandtii | reverse complement strand
GGGCGGGGGGGGGGTCCCTAAGCCACAGCAGTGACCTATCACTGAGGAGAAGAGAAGAGTGTGGAGGGTGTGGGACTGAGCCTGGAGGGCCCGGGATGGCGGGTGAGGGGCCCAGGTGAGTCAGCAGGAAGCAAAGAAAGTGAGGTCAGTGAGTCCCAGGTGCCACCTCTCAGAGCCAGGAGAGGGAGGACCGGTACAGGCAGCAAACCAGACTTGATTGTTTCGCTTCCCTGAACACAGCATGACCCTGACCCTGACCCCCAACCCCGACCCTGACCCCGACTGCAATAGGTGGCAGGGGACAATGCCTTTCGAAACACCCGCCGTGTTGGGTCACCTAGAGGTCACCGTGCCTCCTGGTTTGTGCAGGTGCCGGAGAGATGACTGAGCAGGGCCTTCGCACCTGGGGCCAGAGCGCTCCGACACAGGGCTCTGCGGGAGAGCCAGGGCTTCCCCGAGGGCCTCCGCAGCTCCCCAGGCCCCCAGATGCAATGGATTCCGTCTGTTTAAGAAGGCCTCGCAGACACAGCTTTCGGGGATGCAGCTGTCAGGAGAGAGAAGCTGTGTGTGGTACAGAAGCATGGCTCACACATGTAGATATGTGGGGGCTCGTGGGTGCAGGTTTAGAAGATGGGAGGTAGGTAGGTAGGTAGGTAGGTGGATAGGTAGGTGGACAGAAAAAACAGGGAGCTGTGTTCATTGCAGGGTGTGTCTTTGTCCCCGGAGGGCATGTGGGGTGGTGGTATGTGTGCATCTAATATTGTGTATGAGATCACTGTGCGGGTATTGATTCTGCGTTCAGCCAGTGTGTGGATTGTGGGGGTGGCATAAGTTATGATAAATGACAGTATGTGTTTCTGGAGTATAGCTACACTCCTAAGAGTGGATGAGCAAATAACACAAAATGAGGTTGGAAGTAGGAGGAGATGGTGTGTGCTTGCAGGTCTAAATATGGACTGAACAGCTTTTGGCATGTATGCGTGCATATCCTGGGGCCCACATGCGTGTGTGTGTGTGTGTGTGTTTCCCCACTGGGTCTGTGTGTTTGTAGGCTGTGCTATTTCTATTCCCGCCTGTTGCTTCTCTACAGGCTCCCGCGGGTGGGCGTGCCGTAAGTGTCTGGAGAGGGTTGACTTGGTCCTCCTCCTAAGCAGGCCAGAGCCCAGCCTGCTCCGGCAGGGGTAGCTCAGTGGGAGGAGCACCCTGTCCTCTCTTCCTTCTGTCTTCCCTCCGGACTCATTTGCCAAGCCCTGGCCCGGCCCAGGAAGGCCCACTAGGTGTGGGCTGGCTGCCCGAAGGCTGTGCCATGGCCCTGGAGGGGCCCAGTTGGCCCACTGCCTTTGCACCCCCTCCCACCACTGAAGTGGCCCATCCAGCCGGGGGCCCCTTGCCTCACTCAGATGATAAGAAGGCATTTATCATAGAACCCCCCAAACCAGAGCCGGAAGGGGTCGCAGAAATGCTCTACTTCATCCCTCTCACATTTGCACAGAGGGACCGGGGGCTCAGAGAGGTTAAGTGACTGGGATGGGAGTCACACAGCACTTTGAGGCAGGACTGTGTTTTCTGATTTGCATACCCACGACTATTCTCCCTTGGGTGGGTCGTTGGGTCCTGTGTGCAAAGGCTTGGGTGTGAGCTGTGTGAGAGATCATCAATCAGGGCCTATGTGTGTCAGTGTGTCACTGAGCATGAGTGTGTCTCCGGTGAGCCCCGTGCGAGCGTGTCCCCATCTGTCTCAGATGCGCTGGGAGGCAGGGAGGACGTGCCTGGGAGTCGGGACGTGCCCGCCTGCCTGCCTGGCTCTGCTTCCCATTCTCCACGTGACCTCGAGTGGGCACTTCCCTGCCCTGGGCCTCAGTCTCCTGAAATGTAATATGAGGCTTGGGTCCTCTCGGTCCCTGTGACCCCGTGTGTGAGGCACTGACTCAAGAAACACCTCGGTCTCTGTCTCAGCCCCAGCAGAGCCTTCCGGGTCGGGTGGCTGTGTCAGGGCCTGGGTGGGCGTGGGCACCTTGACCCCATCAGTCTCCTTGGAGCCCTGTCCTTGGTATCCTCGCTAACCGCCCTCCTTTCTCTCTCTCCCTGCCGCGCCCCTTCCTGCACCTGCTGGCCCGCAGAGGAGCACCCCATGGAAGGTGAGTGGGGCTTTGGCTCACTGAGTGGCGGATCAGTTGTGTGGGGGCCTATGTGAGGGGGTATCGTCGGCCACCCAAGGGCTCCCTCCCCTGCCCCTGCCCCGGGAAGGATGTCTGGGCACCCCCTTGGCGGCCTCGGCCCCACCTCTGGCCCAGTCCCTCCTCATTGGGTTGCCAGGCAGAGGGCAGGCCCTTCCACTTGCCCGTCTTCAGCGCCAGTCTGTCCACTGGCCTTTCTTCTTCCTTAGGGAGGAGACGGGTCTTGAGCGGAGGGATGGGGCTGGAGGATTCTAAAGCGCCCAGAGCGCGTGAGGAGACACTGCTTTGCCCAGCCCAGCCGAGGAGGCTCAGGAAAGCCCTGCAGACCGGGCGGGCGGGGCTGGGAGCGCCTGGGTACCATCTGGTCCTGGGTCTGGAGAGTCCAGCAGAGGGTGGGGGCTGTCCCGGGCCAGGGAGTGGGTAGGGGCAGCTTCCCTGGTCTGACTGACACTGCAGCAGGCCCCTGCCCCAGCCCCTGCCCTGCCCTGTGGGCTGGTAGGTGGGGGTGGCCTGCCTCTTCCTTCAGCCCAGGCCACGGGCTCTCTCTGGGGTCTCTCTCCACCCTGTCCCTGTCTTCTCTTCCTGTTGCCTTTTCTCTCTCTGGTGTTTCTCCAGGGCTCTGTCCCGGGGCCTCTGTCTCTTGTTCCTGTCCTCCAGGCTCTCTCTGGGATCCCGTCATTCTCTGAACCTTACCTCTTCTCTCTCTGGTGTTTCTCCAGGGCTCTGTCCCGGGGCCCCTTTCTTTATCTCTTGTTCCTGTCCTCCAGGCTCTCTCTGGGTTCCCGTCATTCTCTGAACCTTACCTCTCGGTTTGGTTTTCCCTGTTTCTTTTTCTCCTCCGGGTGGACCAGGTCAGGGAGAGGGGAGACTGGTTGGATGCCCAGGCGGGGAGGTGGGCTGCTGGGGAGCTCCTGTGGCCACCGAGAGGCAGGCAGCAAGGAGGGGGGTGGCACCCCAGCTACCACACCTGCCGCGCTGTGTTCTCTTCCTGGAGAAGCAGCAGGAGTGGGAGGGACACAGACGGCCCTGGGATGGGAGCTCCCTGGGCCCGGACCCTGCCCTGGGAGGCACAGGGGACGCGGGAGTCCGGAGAAGGAAAGCAGGGAGGGCTCTCGGCCGAGTGTGGGCTGGGATCCGTGGTTCCTTGTGGTGCCCACAGTTTGGCCGGTTTCTCTGGGTGAGGTCTCTTCTCTGTGGATGCCCTCAGGTCCCCTGGTCCTGGCCTGCAGGCGCCCGTGTGTGTGTGATTGTGTGTGTGTGTGCATACACACATGTGCATACAGCTCTTTGTGCACGTCTGCACATACATGCTGTGCATGTGCGTCTGCGTGTGGCGGTGTGGCCTCCATCGCCGTGTCTTCGTGGCATGGCCCACATCACTGCCCCGAGGAGTGTCTGCATCTGTGTCTGCATCTGTCCTCTCCGTGTCTGCGTCTCCGTGGCAGTGTTTACCTCTGCGCGTGTGAGAGAGCCTGCGTGTCTGGTGGCCGCAGCCTTCTGAGGGCTGGAGATAAGATTTAGTGCTGATGTGACTTTTACTTGCTCTTGATGTCATGTCTCCTCCGGAACAAAGGGAGAGATGAAGGGAGGAAGGGAGAGAAAAAGGGTGGAGGAGAGAGGCTTGGGGGGTGAGGGCTGGTCCAGGAGAAGGGGGGGCGGTAAGTAGAGGTGGGAAGAGGGAGGACACTCATGGGGGGAGGGGCAGAGAGGCTTGAAATGGGAAGGGAAACGGCCAGAGAAGCAGGCAGGGCTGCGGCGGGAGAGTGACTGGGCCGAGGGGAGAGAAGGGAGCATCTTTTCCAGCAGGTGGGCCAGGCAGGGGCGAGAAGGGATGCTGGGCTTTGGAGACTGGAGTCGGCTGAGACCCGTGACGTCACCTGGCCATTTCTTGGGGGCGGCACGGGAGTCTGCTGGATTGGATGTGACGCGGCGTGACATGCCATGTCAGGGGTGTGTGCGTGTGTGTGCGTGTGTGTGTACATACCTAGTGTATGATGCTTCTGTGTGTGTGTCTCTGTGACATGTCTGCTCGTGTGTCTCTCCAAGCTTGTCCCTGTAGCCGGCTCCCTCCTTTCGATGCTGGCCCTCTGGGGTGTCGGGAGGAGAGGAGGCAGTGAGACAGTGGGAGGTGGGTTTGCAGGGGGTGGTTAGGCCCCTTTGCGGCACTACGCTCTGGACTCTGAGGTTCCCCCTTCAGGTCTGAGTCCTCCGTGCCTTCCCCCTCTTTTCTCGCCGCTGGGTGCTGTGTCTCAGGCCCAGCTTTCTCCCAGGAACCCAGCCATCCTGCTCCCAGCCTCCTGCTGAGCAGCTCCTTTTGGGGGA
>NW_005356944.1:779043-787281 GCF_000412655.1 Myotis brandtii | reverse complement strand
CCTGCACCCCTGCCCCCAGCCTCTTGTAGCAGAGAGAAGACACAGAAGCAGCCAGATAAAGTACCCTAGGAAGGACCCTTGCTAATGCATCAGTCACAGCCAGCCTCCTCCCATGGTGGGAGGGTGATGCCACAGGTGGACCTGGGGGGGACGAGGGTGTAAAGCGGGGAGAGCTGGGCATGAGGAGGGAGCAGAGATTTCAGGGCGGGTGGGAGGCAGGTTCTAGAAAGCACCCTTAGGTCCGGCTGGGCTGAGCCGTGGGAGACGGGGCAGGGGACTGGCCTCCCCTCACCAAGATGGCTGGTGCTGTCACGCCTGAGGGAGCCGAGCAGCTGGTTGCCGTGGTGACAGTGGAGAGTGCGGCATGCTAATGAGGCTGCTGGAGCTGGGCAGTGGAAGGGTCTGCAAGGGGAGACCCCCCCCCCCCCCCGCAGTAGGACAGGCCTGTGGGGGACAGAGGGCAGGCGCACAGCCATGGGCTTCCAGGCCTGGGTCTCCAATAGCCTGCGAGCAAGTCTGTTTTTGCCAGGGAGAGTGAGATGAGGGGTTAGCACTCTGGGTCTGGGTCCTGGATTTAGGGGTTCGGAAGAAGATGCCAGTAGTTCTTGGGGGAAGGAGTGGGTGGGGCATTCAAGCAAGGTGGCCCCCCCCCCCCCCCCCGTGTTTTGGGAATAAAACCTGTGTCTTTCCAAGAGCTGTTCTGTCCTGAGGCAGCCCTTAGTAGCTGTGGTCCCCCTTGGCCCCCCAACCGGCCTCAGACCCAGAGGTGGGGAGAGACCAGCGCTGTTGAGAGAAGCGGGCACCACGAACCACATCTCCCCCGGGAGCCAGGCCTTGGCCCCTGGCCACGCCTTCCTGCTCCCTCGTGCCTTCCTCCTGCACCCAGGCTCCCCAGCCCTCAGCTTCGTCTCAGAGCCACCCGAGCCCTGGACCCTTGCTGCTCCTGCCGCGGCCCCGGTCTCTCTGCCCAGGGCCCGCATCCCATTGCGCAGCAGCTGCGATGGTTTCAAGGGCGCTGCCGCTCCTTCCCCACCCTCTTGGCCAGACACCACGGCTGCAGGGTGGGAGGGTGAGGGGAGTGGGAGGGCTGAGGTTCTGGGGCCTCAGCCCAGCTGTGGGGCTGGTGCGGCTTCTGGGGACTGGGGTCCTGGTCCCGTGGGCCAGAGTCTTCCCCGAAGGCCGAGGTGCCCTGGGTCGGGGCTGACCAGGCTCTCTCACGGGCCGAGGTAACCCTGGACTGCCCCCCCCCGCCCCTCCGCCCACTGCTCTTGCTCACAATGTTGGAAATAGGGCTTCCGTTTCTGTTTTCCATGTTCAAAGCTCAGCTTTGGGTCATCTCAGAGAGGGCCTGGCGGGGAAAGGGGGCCACAGAACAACTTAGGAGCGGGTTTGACCTCTCAGACCCGGCCTTCTGCCCAAGGTCTTGGCTGTCCGAGAGCGCTGGCCCCAGCCCTTAGTCCTCCCTGTGGAAGAATCCCCAGCCCCCGGCCTTGCTCCAGGGTCTCTCTAGATCAGCGGTTCTCAACCTGTGGGTCGAGACCCCTTTGGCGGTCGAACGACCCTTTCACAGGGGTCGCCTAAGACCATCCTGCATATCAGATATTTACATTACGATCCATAACAGTAGCAACATGACAGTTATGAAGTAGCAACGAAAATAATTTTATGGTTGGGTCACAACATGAGGAACTGTATTTAAAGGGCCAGAAGGTTGAGAACCACTGCTCTAGATCCTGCTTCTTCCCACCTGCTTCTACTCACTCTGTCCCCCAAACCCCAGTTCCTTATAGAAGCCAGGTGTGTGGGTGCCCGCTGTCCATAGAGGGTGTGGGAGGAGCAGCTGGGCGGTGGCAGGGGGGCGGGGGGACTGGAACTGGACCTGGACAGATGCCTTCCCAAAGCTCACTTTTGTGGGGCTCCCTCTTCCCCTCCTCTGCCAGGATCACAGGGGTGACAGGGATGGGGGTGGGGCGGGTGGAGGTCCCCCTTGCCCACTCAATCCCACGCTAACAGGACACTCTCTCTCTCTCCAGGTGGCTTTGATTTTTGTGTCGTGTTTTATTTTCTCCTCCATCCGAATCGTTTTTCTCGTTGACCGTTTTTTTTTCTCTCCGTCTCCCGGAAGAAAAAAAAAAAGAAAAAAAGAAAAAGGAAAAAGCAGCCCTCCCAGCCTCTTGCTTCTCCTCCTTTTCCTTTTTTTTTTCCGGCAAGAATGAAAAAAAGAAACCAAAATCTCCTCTCCCGCTGCAGCGACTCCCTGCCCCATCTCCCTCCGGTTCCGCCTGCACCCTCACCCCCTCTCTCTGCCCCTCTCATGCCCTCCACCCTCTGTTCCGGCATCGGGCCCCTTTCCTCAGCTCCTGGGCTGGGGGCTCTCCCCCGATGTCTGTCACAAGTTAAAAAGGGTTTTTAAATTGTGGCAGCAAAAGCTTTTTCTCCCCTCTGGCTGATTTTGATGACTCGTGTTTTCTTTGTTTCTTTCCCCTTTTCTTTCTTTTCTTCTTCTTCTTTTTGTTTTGTTTTTCCTTTCTTTCTTTCTCTCCTTCCTCTCTCCAAGGTCCGGCTCACCTGACGTTAAACAGCGAAGGTATGGTTTGAAGTTCTGGTTTGCTTTGGATTGGACTGGATTGCCCCCACCTGCGCCTGGATCTGCTGCTCCTTCCCCTCCTCCATCTGCCCCCCTTCCTTGCCTTCCCATCCCCTTCCTCTGCCATGTCTTTATTTATTTTTTTCGGGGTGCTGGGTGGGGGCGGGGGTTTGTCCGTGTCTGTGCTCTCCCCTCCCCCGCCTCCCCCCACACTCCATCGCCCGCATCTCACCTTGGTTTCTGACATCAAGAGATGTTTGAACTCCTGCCGTTGTCTCCAGTCACCCTTTTGCGTTTTCCTGGTGGTGGTGTCTCGCTCTCTCTCTCTCTCATGGTGGTATTTTGTTTCCTTCCACTCATTCTGGTCATTCTTTCTTCTCTATCAATCCAAATACAAAGAGAAAAGCAGGGGCTGGAGAAAGAGGATTTTAGGCACCTCGTCCCCGCCCCCTGCTGCTGTGGGATGCCCCCTGTGCCCATGATGGAGTGAGTGGGAAAGTAGGGGAGCCCGGGCATGGGGTCCCCCTTTCCACAGCTGTCCCCCTGCAGGCCTTCACCCCTGTGTCCTTTGTACGTCCCTTGACTCTGTTGAACAGAGGAGGACATTGAGGCCCGGAGAGGGGAAGTGACTCGCTAGTGATCACACCGACTAATTGGCGCTACTGTTGGGGCTGCGCGTCTATTTTTAGCCTCGACCGAGTCCCTGCCATTTCAACAAGCCCTGGCGGTTAGCACCTGGGGCAGAGCCCAGGAGTCCCGACTGTGGCCCCTGCCAGCCAGGACCTCCCAGGCCTCCTGTCACGACTCTCTCGAGCTCGTGGCCTTCTGGGCACCGCTCCCTGCCCAGGGCAGTCCTCTGCTGGGCTCATCTCCCATAGGGACGAGGCAGGAGAGGCCTATGGACGAAGCCGGAGGCTCAGATCTGGAATTTGGGATGGATTTAGGTCTGGGAGGTAGGGGCCTGTGACTCTTGCAGGGATGCCACATTATGGCAAGAAATGTTAGGACCGAGGAAGTCCCAGGTGGGGAGTCAGGACCTGGTTGGTTCACTCACATCCTTCTTGCCTGTCAGTGCCTGGTTCTGGGGGTGCTGGCTGTGGCCCACCTTGGTCATAGACGAAGGCCGAAAGGATCGCCCCTCCCTGGGAGGTTCATGGTTCAGGTGTTAGTCTGGCTTTAGCTCTGGGGCTTTGTGATTGGGGTGGGAGTAAGGGACTTTTAAGCTTCATTCTTGAGTTCCCCTCATCCCATGGGGCCTGGCAAGGTGTGGGTGCCTGAGAGCCGGGCACTAGGCACACAAGTCGGCGGAAGGGGTGGGTGGAGAGCTTAAGCTGACCTGGCACCCAGGCATAGCAACACGTGCCTGTGGGGCCTGTGGAGAGGGGGCCTAGGGCTCACAAGCCGGTGGCCCAGGGCAAGGAGGACCCCTGGGAAAGGGCTTCCCCTAAGCAGGAGCCCCAGCTAGTCAGGACCTCCCTTGGTGTGCACAGCCCTCTGAAGACACAACGGAGGGACAGTGTACGAACAGAAACCATGGCCCTGCCCCCGTGATGCCCACAGTCTAACTGGCATGAACCAGGTGTAGACAGGGAGCCAGGGTTGCCTGGAGGATGGGCGAGGGTCAGAGGAGGGGTATGGCGTGTGCCTTGGGGAGTTTTGGAGGAAGGGGGCCTTCCAACGCATTGAAGAACGTGAACTCTGACCCAGCAGCGAGGGTGAGAGCGAAGATCCAGAGCGGGGAGGAGAGTGAGCCAGGAGCCGGCGGCGGCGGAGCGCAGGGCCTCCGGGCGCTGAGGGCCGGCCTGTGCGCATGGCGTTGGCACAGGCCCCTGAACCAGCCCGAGGCCCCAGAAGCCGGTGGTCATGAGTCTGAGGGCGTTTCTGGGGTCTCGGTCTGTCAACAGGCTCTTTCCCTGGAGGCCCCAAAGCAAGTGGGTCCCCAGAGCAGCTCCCCTTGCCCTGAACTTGTCCCTCCAGGCGAGAGGACCTCTGCCCTGGAGAGGGCCCTCTGCCACCCGAGGCTGGGGTGGGACTGCTGAGTAGCCCCCTGTGCCTGACTCCCCAATTCTGCTTCTCCAGTAGGGTCCTTACTGTTCTCCGAGGGGGGGGCCGGGAGAGGAGGAGCCGGTGATGTGCACCAGCCGACAAAAGGTCAGTGACCCCACGGTCCCCAGAGAGCCCAGCCCTTGCCCCCTGCAGGCAAACTGCACTTCCCATGGGGGGGGGGGGTTAGTGGGCAAAGGTGTGCCCGCTCTGAGGCCCACTGGACGGCTGGGCCCACGCCCCCAGGACCTGCCCTGGTGTGAAGGGCCGCAAACCTCCGTTCCTTCCCCAAAGCTCAGCTGTCCCGGTGGCCTCTGTCTAGCACCCTGATGTCTTTTTGTGGCCGTTGTTCAGACTCATTGCTGGAGTATGTTTCTCTGGTGGACCAGGCAGTGGAGTACCGCCCCCCCCCCCCCCCCCGCAGTTAATCATCTAAGTGTGGTTTGCAGATGTGGTATTTATAGGACGTATGTATCCCATGTGTCACCTAAATGAGTCTCCACGACCCTTTGTGGAAAGGAAGAGCTCATTGCCTGGGGTTTACAGAGGAGGAACCTGTCACTTGCCAAAGTGTCCCCCCTCCCCCTCCCCTCCCTCCCCTAGACGGGGCCCCTGAGCCGGTCTTGGGCTGCAGGTTTTAAGCACCGAGGCTGCCTCTCTTAAGAGATTCTCCTTCCTAAGAAGTTTGCGGGGCACTTTTGCAGCCCCTCCAGGAACGCCAGTGGGTGCCAAGGACTGGGCTAGCGAGTCCTGCCCGTGCTCTTTGATACACGCTGTTCTGTCGGCCTGGATGGCCGCCATCCCTGCCCTCTCCCCCAGCTAGCTGGTGTCTCTTTCAGCTGACTCTGGGAAAAGCAGCCAGGCCGTCCACCCGGAAGTCGCCCCGAACTCCCCCCCACGTGTGCACCCAAACACCTTGGTGTTCCCCTGGCCTACACGTCCGTTATATCGCTTGTCTCACTGTGTCGTAACTGTCACTCGACCTGTTTGCCTCCCTCGCTAGAAGGAGCTCCCGAGGACAGCGCTTGGGGGGTTCATTTGTGTGCCCCAGCCTTCCCCCGCGCCGCCGGGCGCAGGAGCAGGCGTGCGCTCAGCACCTGGATTCTAAGTGGGAGAATGGTCTCCGTCCTCCAGGGGCTCGTTGACATTCTAACAAATAAGTATAATACAGCGTGGGACATGCAAAGTACATGCAAAGTGCAGACTTTGTCCGGAGGAGTTAATTATTCGTTGATCCAGAGAGAGAGAGGGAGCGCACGCGCACACTGAACCGCACATGCCAGCACAGGAGGCGTGTATTTGTGGAGCGGCTCACAGTTCAGGAAGTCGGCCCATCTGTCCTCTTCCGAGTGCCCACGGCAACCTGCGAGGTGGGCCGTGCTGAGCTCCTCTGTCCAGGGAGGAAGCTGGGGCTCAGAGATGCTGCCTCTTGGCCGAGGTCACAGCGCCCCTGGACGAGCCAGCATTTGTGCCCAGGTCTTTCTCACCTCGCACTTCCTCTCCAGGGAGCAGTACAAGATGTTACCAGGCAGCAAGTGCCAAATGAGCAGAACCGACAGCTGTAGTGCTGGCGAGTGGGAGGGACCGGGGGGGCCGGAGACCTTCTCGGAGGAGGGCTCTGGGCTGGGCTGGAAAGGAGGCAGCCGCTCTGTCCCTCTCGTGGCTCAGAAATCCAGGACCACAGCTGGTCTCTGGCACATTCAGCTTGACCTGGGACACTTGTGGGCTCCACACCCCTGGCCTGGGAGATAATCAGGCATCAGCCACTACCCCCTCCTGTGCCAGGGGTGACTGCCCCCTTTCCTGTGCCAGGGGTGGCTGCCCTCTTCCTGTGCCAGGGGCGTTTCGGAGCTCAGCTTGTTGTTCAGGTGCTGCTGGGAGTTGTAGTTTAGGGATGGTCTGGGCTGTGAGATGGGGGCGAGCGCCCCCTGGTGCTTCAGGTCTTGCTCCTCCCAGACCTGGCAGCCTCCGCATCCTTACCCTGAGAGTCCCCCACAAAACCCTTTGAGGTCCGGCTGCCCTCCTCCCCGCTCAGGGTCTCTCTCTGTCCTTCCCACCGTCCTGAGGTTTCCTGTTCACACTTGCTCGGCTCTTTTCCGCCCCTCTCCTCAAATCCTTTCAGGCGCCCTCTGGCTGCTCCGGGCCTTCGGGGGCCTGGGGCTGCACTGGGAATGCAGATCATGCCTCCTCTCCTAGGAGACCCGAGGAGGCGGCGAGGCCTGGCCTGTTTCTCGGCTGTGCCCTGGCCTGGCCGCGTGGTCCAGCCCAGGCCCGCCTCTCTCCTTTTCACTGGCCTCTTTTGTTCTGTCCAATCACTTTTGCATGTGGTTGCCTTATTCTTTCCTTTTTTTCTGCGTGACACTCCCTTTATGGATATTCTCTTTGACTGCAGTGAAGGTGAGGGAGTGGGAGGGAAGGCCTGGCTCCGGGGAGGGACTAGTCTGTGTGGCAAACCCAAGGTCAAACACATCCCTTTTCTGGTCCTTGAGCCCCCCAGGCCCACCCCGCCGGTGCTCAGGCAGCGGGCCTGGTTGCCATGGAAGCAGTCAAGTCCAGAGAAAGCCTGGCTGCCATTCCCTGGAGGTCGCTGTCCCCCTTTGCTCGCTGGCCCCCTTCCCATCCCCGTCCCCGTCCCCTCCCAGTGTGCGCCTTGTCTTTATTCAGACACTTCACTCTCACCTCCGGCTCCCTCAGCACTCTGAGCTGCCACCATTTCCTTTCTGTCCCGATGGTCCATCTTTCTCCCCCCTCCTGGCCTCCCTCCGCACCTTCCCCTTCTGTCTCCGCTTGACTCCTCCCCTTTATTCTCTCTGAGCCTCCCCACTGGAGCCCCCAGGTAGGCAGAGCAGGTTTCCACTGTCCCCATGTGCCCGTGTCCTCACCAGCCTCGCTGCCCTGTGGCCTCAGGAAACTGGGCCCCGCCAGCTGCAGGAGGTGCGGTGCCAGGCGCTGGGGCGGCAGCTGGTGCTTTGGCATCCGGAGGCAGCGAGGACAGAGTCTGCGGGCAGCCTGCCCGGGCGGAGAGAAAGAAGCGGGGCTGTTGTGTGCAGGGGAGGGGCGTCAGCAGAAAGTGCACCCAGAGAGCCCTGACTCGCACGTGGTGCCTGCCGCTGTGGCCTGGCCCAGCAGGTGCCCCCAGCCCTGTGCCCCCCAGCCCTGTGCCTCGCTCCTGCCAGACCTGGGGCCGGTGTGGAGGACCCCCTGCACTCTGTAAAGGCCTTGTGCCGCATTCTTGTTCCTGTGCGGTGGGCGGGGCCAGCTGTTTGCCGGGAGGGGAAGCGAGTCACTGTCAGGGTCCAGGTTCTCTGCTCTCCCTGCCTCCATGTCCCCTTCTCTACCCTCCACGTGGGCTCTGGCTTGTGAAGCTGTGGGGCTTGAACCCCAACTTCCCTCCATCGAGTCGTTGACCTCTCACTTGTCACCCACTTAGAGAATGCTAAACATCCCTAAAGCTCTCCAGTCATTTTTGCTTCTGCTTAAAAAGTGCCGTGGAAAGAGATCTGTGTGTGCACACTCACACACACACACACACACACTCACACACACACGTTCACACACACGCTCACACTCACACACGCTCACACACACACACACACACTCACACACAC
>NW_005356944.1:766579-778479 GCF_000412655.1 Myotis brandtii | reverse complement strand
CACACTCACACACACACGCTCACACACACACACACTCACACACTCGCTCACACACACACACACACGCTCACACACACACACATGCACACGCACACGCACACCCATGAGAGCCAGGCCTGCCCTTGCACTTTCACCCCTAGCCACCTGCCTGGTCTGTGGGGTCTCACACCCATCCTCAGGGGCCCCAGGCTGTCTGCCTAAGGGCCCCTCTGTGCTGCCCTCTGAGGTCGAGTAGGAAGCTGGGGTGGGGTGAGAGCTGGCAGGATAGCCACCGGGTAAGCCCTGCCCATGGCCTGCTGCTCCCTGGTGCACATCCCCATCATTGGCATTGCCTTCCCGTGTGTCCTCCCTGTGCCCCCACCACACCTTCCCCATTCTTCTCATCTGCTCCCTGCACAGCAGGCCTCCTAGCAACTCCCTAATGGTGAGGCCTGAAAGGCCCCTGGGCTGAGAATGGTCACCTTCACCAGGAGAGGCAGGAGTGGGGGGCGGGGGGCTGCTCTCAGGAGACGGGCTCCCAGCGTAGGGCAGGCACTCCCGGGAGGGGGGTGGGGTGGGGGGGAGGTCAGGTGGAGCCTCCTGTGTCTCCACATCCCTCTGCGAGGGGGAGGGGCTGATGGAAGGCTGTGGGGAGGAGACAGTGAGGAGTCTGCTTAGCCTGGCCCGTGGCAGCTTAATTGTCAGCTGTCAGTGTGAGAACCACTTAGCAGCCTCCTGCTGAGGAAAGGGGCAGGGGAGCTGACTGACAGCAGAGGTGACGGGGCGGGAGAGGAGGGTGGCCAGCCCCGGAGGGGAGAGGGCCTAGAGCTGGCAGTCGCCACGGGGCCTGGGCTGCTGGAGGGGAGCAGGGCGGCCTGGCACACCCTGCCCCACTCAGCCTCTCCCCTCTCCCCACACCCGGCGTCCAGGCAAGGAGGAGTTTGTGGCGACCTTCAAAGGCAACGAGTTCTTCTGCTACGACCTGTCCCACAACCCGATCCAGAGCAGCACGGACGAGATCACGCTGGCCTTCCGCACCCTGCAGCGCAACGGGCTGATGCTGCACACGGGCAAGTCGGCCGACTACGTCAACCTGTCCCTCAAGTCGGGGGCCGTCTGGCTGGTCATCAACCTGGGCTCGGGCGCCTTCGAGGCCCTCGTGGAACCCGTCAACGGCAAGTTCAACGACAACGCCTGGCACGACGTCCGGGTTACCCGAAACCTGCGCCAGGTAGGGGGAGCAGGAGGAAGGCCAGGGCCCGCTGTGTGGGGCAGCGTGGGAGTGTGGGTGCCAGGCATCAGGGCAGGGCGTCGAGGTGTGGGGCTGCAGGGCAAGGCTCGGCACTGGGAGTGTCCAGGGGTGTGGCAGCAGCGGGCAGTAGCTTCAAGGACCGGGGAGTGGAGCTAGGGAGGCGCTGGAGAGATGCTGTGCTCCGGGGTCATTCCCTTCAGCCAAGGCCTCGCCAAGGGCAGGAGTCTGAGGGGCAGGGAAGGGCTGGGGCTAAGAATCAGGGGGCCTGGCAGAAAGGCCCCGAGGCAGGGAGACGCTGGCCTGGTGGAGCTGTGGTGTCCCGACACTGGGCGGAAAGGCACAGCCAAAAGCCGAAGGCCGAGGTGTGTGTGGGGCACAGTGCGGCCTGCTCCCAGGGGGCCACTCTAGGAAGGCAGGGACGGGCGGAGCACAGCGGAGGTGCAGCAGCTGCGTGAGGGAGCAGGACAGGGGCTTGGTCCCGCGCCTCCTCTGGGCAGCGCACTCCCTACTCTTTCCCTTCCAGTCCCTCCAAAGGAGCCCAGCTCTCCCTTGGTCCATGGCTGTCTCCTATGGCGAAGTCCATGGCTGCCTCCCACGGCTCCCAGCCGCCTGGGCAGGAGCTCAGAGGAGACTCTCGGGTCGCCCCCTGCAGGCAGGACAGGCTCCTCTCTGCAGTGTCCGCTCAGCTCTGGCTCCCAGGCGCACCCTGGAGCGGTGCTGACCTTCGTGGGCATCAGCTCGGTCCTCTGAGCGGCGGCCGCTTTGCCTCTGGCGAGGCGCAGGGTGGCTGGGACAGGGGGGCCCTCTCTGGCCAGGCTTCTGCTTGACAGCAGCCCCCCTGGCTTGTTTCCAGCCCTAGACGTTCCCGCCTCATAGAGGGTCCACACCACACCCTGTGCCTGCGGGAGAGGCCGCTGTGCACCTGCCTCCACCTCCCTCTCCTTCCCCGCTCACTCCGAGGCCAGGCTTTGGCCGGCCTCTCTCGGGGTCCCCTTGCCCTTGTAGCTGATGGTGGTGAAGCGTTTCCAGCTCCGCCTCCCGCACCGAGTGACGCCAGCACAGCGCGTCTCTCCCCGCGAGGCGCTCTCTGCCGGGCCACAGCCCTGCTCTTGCTAGTCAGCGCCTGGACTTCCTGGCTCTGGTTGTGTGGCGGCCGACCCTCGTGGTTTCTCCTCTTCAGCATCGTCCTCCCGCTCCTTCTCCTCCCCTTCCTCCCTCGAAAGGCGCGTCCATGGGGTCGGATTCCGGCCGACCTCTCGCTCTCCTTACCTGGTCCTCTTCGGCGGAGTGACGGCCTCACGGGATCCTCACAGGATCCTCCCGGGGGTCCTCCTCCTGCAGTTCCCCCCTCCCTGCGAGCTCTCCTCGGTTCCTTCCCAGCCTCCGCTGCCTCTTGCAGTCGGGCCGAGTCTTAGTGCGCCTGTGCTCTGAGGGCTGGCATGCCCGGCGGGCACCCCTCCTCGGTGCAGTGCCCTCTCATGGCACAGCAGTCCCTGACCGGGTCAGAGGTGTCCTGTGTGCCACCACTGTGTGAGCAAACCTGAGTGTGTCAGGTACACTTGTCACACTTTTACACGCCACACACACGTACTGCACATAGGACACGTGTGAGGGGCGCTGCCTTTGGCGCTTTCTTTCCCCAGAACCAGTGCTGTCACTGGGACCCTGGACGGGAGGAAGACCCTCTGGCAGGAAGACCCTGCGAGCTCAGAGTCCCTCTCTGTGCATCGTTTGGCCAAAACCCACGTCTTGTGTGTGCATTGGGTGTGGAGGGAAAAGGCACGGCCCCTGCCTCCCCGCCCTGCAGCTCTAGAAGAGACGGGGGGTTGGGGGGGGGACCGAGTGACTGGGCAAGACCCTGCACGTAGAGCTGCGTGGTAGAAACGTCACACGTTCTGGGAACTAGAGATACGAGAGGAGGGAGAGCCGTGGCGAGGGAGGGAGAGCACGGAGGGGCCGAGCCTGGGCTCCGCAGCACCGGGTGTAGACGGCGGCCACGGAAGCCTCTTCCTGGGCTCAGAGGCGTGGGTCCGAGCTGGTAGCTGGTGGAAGCGACTCCCCCGCCTGTTCGACCAGACGGGGCAGGGCGGAGGCAGCCACGCTGCCTGGAACACGGGCCTCCGGGCCACAGGGGTCTCTGCTTAAAGACCGTGATCCAGAGCCCCTTTTAAGAAGGGCTTCTGGGGGTACTTTTTGACTCTAGACCACGTCCATAAAGCGAGGTACACCCCTTTTTGGTGACTGGCCACCGGGGAAGGTCAGCCTCGGGGCTGTGCTCTCGGGTCATTCCCTTCAGCCAAGGCCTCGCCTGAGGTGAGTCCATCCTCACCAGGCCCTTCGAATGCGAATCTCCCAGGGCTTCTGAGACGTTACTGGGTCCTGCTGTCCCTAGGGTAGTGGCTCTCGCTGGAGGAGACACTTGGCAACGTCTGAGACCTTTGGGGTTGTCACAGCTCAGAGACGGTGCTACTGGCATCGAGGGGGCAGAGGCTGGATGCTGCTGGTCCCCCAGTGCACAGGGCAGCCCCACGGCCGGGAGGATGGGGCCCGGTGTCAGCAGGGCCGGGTGGAGAAACGCGCCCGGAAGGGTGTATGCAGTGTCCAGGCCATGTCCTCGGATTGGAAATCCCTTAGGATCTGAGGGGTGGTGTAGGGTTGGGGGCGGGTGGTTTTAAACCAGTGTCCCGTCTCCCAGGTTTTGTGGGCAGGAGCAAGGATGGGAGGCTGTGTAAGAGGTGACCTCTGCCTCCCGTCCAGGGTCCAGGCAGGGCTGGGAACACCGGCTTCCCCAGCGTTTTCCCCAAGTGGTTAGAAGGCCAGAGTGGGGAGGCCGGGCCCCAGAACCAACACCAAGGGGCCTCCCTTCCCTGGCTTTTGGGTCGAGAGGCCAGCTCCAAAGACGGGAAGGAGGCAGGTCTTCCCCCCTTTCCCCTCAAATAGATAATCCGCCCTGAGATCATCAGGAGGCCCCTAGGGCACGGCGCTAGGATGGGGGCGGCCTGGCTGAGACAGCGCCTGCTCCTGCCTTCCTCTCCCTTCGAACCCCGCCTGAGGCCACTGTGACCGGAGGTGTCTCCTGGGGATCTTTGCAGGAATGATTACCTTTGAGAATTCCCCAAGGTCTAGTTTAATGCTGCTTCCACTCTCCTCCCATAGCCCGTATTCCTCCCCCACCGCCCACCGGTGCAAACCCACTTCATCATTAGGCAGCACCAAATGTGGACGACAAGCTGGCTCCCAACGCATCACGTGGCGCCTCCCTGCCCAGCTCCCAAGGCTGCTTCTCAGTGCGGAGATTTCCAGGAGCTTCCCGGCCCCAAGGAGGCAGTCCCCCCGAAATAGGGTCCTCTGGGCATTTGAGGTTCCCTCCCCCGCCTTCCGACCCCGGGCCATCTTCTCTGGCAGCTCACAGGCTGTCATAGGATCTAACTGTGCCGCTCTGGGTACTCCGTCTGCGAGGCTCCCTAGCTCCCGCTGTGTTCCCACAGTGCTCCCACCGACAGCCCCCTTCACCCTCCTTTCTGCCCCGAGAAATCCCAGGGCAGGGGCTTGAGTCAGGCAGGCTGGGTTCCAACCTCAGCTCCGCCACTAGTTCCAGCCCGGAGGCAAGTTTTCCTCTCCGTGCAGCTCCTCATCGGCAAAGTGAGCCTTTGCTGACCGAGGTGGCCCCGGAGAGCACAGGCCTGGCCCCTCGAGCACGGACGGGCTCTCTGCCACCATTGTCGCTGTGGGGCCCTCACCCCTTCGGGCCTGGCCTACATGCCACCTTCTCCCCGAGCTTCCTTCGTCCTCCCACCCCACCAGTCTTTGTTCTGGGCCATGTCCCGGCGCCACCATCACATTCCGTCCGTGTGGGCGCTGTTTGCGTTCATTTCTCTTCTCTATTTTCAGGTGGTCAGCTCCTTGAGGGCTCAATGCCAGCAACTATGAGTCTCTTCAGTTGTTTTTCTAGGTTTTTCCCCCCCGGTTCACTTGGGCTCTTTCTTGAAGGCAGTTGGTGAGTTTCGGACCAGAGGACCCCGCAGATCTATTTCATACGAGCCTCGAACTACCCCTCGCCCTCTGGGAAAGACTCCCACTCGCTTCCCAGAGCCAGGAGGAAGGCTCCCGCCCCGGCTCTGACTTCCCGCCGACCCTGCCCCTCTTACCACCGTCCTCCTCTGCCAGCCCCTTGAGTTCAAGGGTCTGGTTTCTCTTTCGAATCTCACTGAGTTTTCTAACAACCCTGTGAGTGGGAGGTACTCCCTTGTTACCAAGGAGGGCATCCTTGGCCGATGGTCCAGTTAGGAAGTGGTGGCACGGAAGTCGTCCGACTCCACAGCCACTCCAGTTCTCTGCCTGGTGCTGTCATTGGTACAGAGTGCGAGGGCGGCTGCAGTCTGTCTTGCGGTTCTGCCACTCTCGGTGATTCTCAAATCTTGAAACCATCGGAATGTTCCGCCTGCTTCTCAGAGAACAGGCCCCTGTCAGCTCCGCGTGGAGCAGGCGTCTCTGCTTTGTCCTGAGTTTTTCTTGCTCGAGCTCCACAGAGGTTGCCTTCTTGCCGCCTTTTGTGATTTTTGTGTGTAATCCCCCTCGTGGCTTTCTTGAAGGGCTGGGGCTACATTCAGAGTTCAAGGTGCAGATGGGGTGTAGTTTTGTGCAAAGGCCCTTGGCCATGAGAAGTTAGCACGTGATGCAATGACCGACTTCTCCCTTCTGTGACTCGGCGTCCTCCTCCCTCATCGAGCTGCCATTCCCGGGCTCCTGCCCATTCCGGGCTCCTGCGCTGGTTCTGTGCGTGGGAAAACCCTTCCCTGCCCACTTGTTAGTCTGAGGTTCAGCTCTCTGGGTGCCGCCATTTGGGAAGGCACAGGTTGCCATGTCACGGGCCTCCAGGAATGGGTTCCAGTGGGAGCTCCACTCCAGTGTTTGCCCATAATTGCCCCCTCTGGCACCATCTCCATAACTGGGTTCTGAATCCCAATCCCTGGGTCTAGAGGGGCCCCTGTCACCTGCTCCAACCTTTCAGAGAAGCCTGGATCCCTGGACACCTTACTGGAAGGCCCAGGCTCTGAACTCACATCTCTTCCCTCTTCTCTTTCTTTTTTTTTAAAGTATATTTTTATTGATTTCAGAGAGGAAGGGAGAGGGAGAGAGAGAAATATCCATGATGAGAGAGAATCATCGATTGGCTGCCTCCTGCACACTCCACACTGGGGATGGAGCCCGCACCCTTGGCATGTGCCCTGACTGGAATTGAACTGTGACCTCCTGGTTCATAGGTCAACACTCAACCACTGAGCCATGCCAGCCGGGCACATTTCTTCCGTCTTAATCTTGCTTCTGAATTTGCTCTTCTATTTGCTATAAGGGAAGTTGTCCATGAAAGTTGGAAACTTTTAATTTTAGTTTCCACAACCAGTTCCAATTCAAAAAGAGTAGCAGTTGCACCTCGCCTCCAATGCCTCTTCTCTGCCTCGCTGGACTAGTGCCGGGACCCCAGGCAACTCTTCCCTTGTTTGGGTGCAATTGTTTAGCTGCCCTGAAGCTGGCTCCTCACTCTGACTAGTTGGTCTCTTCGCTTCACGACAGTCCTGCCATCTGATAGCACCGGCCCTGGCATTGCCCGCTCTCCCCGCGCTCCCGCCTCTGCCCCGCAGTTAGATTCTCGTCCTCCTGCTCCGTAAACTGCTCTGCTCACTGATAATTAATATTGGTTATTCAGCACTTCTAGCTGCTAAATATTGAATTCTGTTATTTTTAATTACGCGAGGCCCTTATTAATTGTGTTACTGAATTAGCCCTGTGCCCACTGGTTATCATAACTCTCTAATGGATCTGTCCCTGGGATACTTTTCCTTCTCACAACCACCCTCTCAGGCGTGCAGTTTGGTGTTTAATGGACATCAAGCAGTGGTGTCCCCCCACCTGATGCTGTATGTGAAGCTGCCTCGGCCCCCTTGACATCTCCCCCCGACAGACCAGGGTGATTTCCAAGGTGGTGGTTGCTGCCGTCTTTGGCCAGGAGAAGAGAGAATGAATGTGGGGATAGAAGAAGCTGGTTTCTAGCTGAGGGAGGAGTAGGGATGTTAGAGGTATGCGGTGTGGAGGGGGTGAATTTCTGGTTCTGGCTGTGGGCAGTGGAGGCTCAGGGGCGGTGGTGGTGGGTACTTAATTCTGGGAGGGGCGTCTGCCGAGAGGAGCATAAGAGAACTGGGGGTGGGGTGACTGAAGAACGTGGGGGACTTTTGGGGAATGTGGGCTCTGCAAAGTCAAGTTAGGCTGGAAGGAGGAGTCAGCTGTGGGTGGGAGAGGGGCAGGGGAGGGAGGGGGTTTGGGAGGATTAGATATGATTTGAGAGTGAGCCCTCTGCCAGCCCATGGAGGGCAAGGTTTCCTTTTCCTCATTCTCATTCTGGTGACAGCTCACTCTCTCTTCCTTTCTCAAGGAGGAGAAACAGACCAAAAAAAAAAAAAAAAAATGAGGAGCTGCCCCTCCCCGTGGTTCCCTGGATCTACCTGCCTGTCCTCCATCCCCAGGAAAAGCAGACAACCATATCCCCTCCTACACCCCTTGGGAACCCTTCCCTGTGTCCCCAGATGAAACCACCTCTCATTCTCGCCACTCCTGTGATTCTCTAGGGGTGTTGGCCACCATTCTCCCAGCCTGACAGCCAGCTGGCCCACCTCCAAACAGTTAACCCATTAACTCAACATGGTCATTGGTCAGCCAGTTGGCCAGAACCAACTTGCTCTTTAGCCAGTTCTCCGGAAAGCCATCTGGTTGACCAGTTAGCCAACCAACCCACCCGTCCATGACCTAAGTCCATAGTCCATCCCGTTCTCACACCCCTTGCTCCCCTCCCTCCCTTTCCCTCAACGTCCTAACATTTCAGCCGGAAGGATGTACTAATACTGCATAAATGGGTCTGCTTCTTAACCCCCTGCCTGCCCTCTTTCACCCTCTGTTGGAAAACCCCCCTTGCCGACTCTGTGTGTATTACTAACACGCTTATAACCCAGGGGACCAAGGGATGGGCAGGGACAGGTGGGGCGAGGTATGAGTGAAAGACTGAACTAACCTTTGTCTCATCTGCGGAATGTCGGCCATTTTTAAGTCTTTGCTTTCTCGGTCCAGTTCTTTTGTTGTTTTCTTCTCTACTAACCAAGGTCTTTAACTGTTCCCCTTCTCCACAGCAGGCTCTTCCTCCGGGAGGGGATGGGGGAGAGGTATCCAGAGGAGGGGTGGGGGCGGACTGGGAGAAGGAGGGATTTAATTTCTGTGTGTGTTTGATTTCTCCTTCCCATCCTAGGGTGGGAGGGTCTGAACAAACCACCAACTATATATGGGCATGTATTTCTCCTCCTTCCTTGAGTTTCACAGTTGGTCATTTTATTTTTCCTTTCTTTCGTTCTGTTCTTTTGTTGTCGTCTCCGTTGTTTTGTTTTCTTTGACCCCCGCCCCTCCCCCATATCTCCGGTGAAGCACGCAGGGATTGGACACGCTATGGTAAACAAACTGCATTATCTGGTAGATATCACTCTAATTGTCTTACCGTTTGGTTTGCCGTGGGTTTTTTTAACTGTTCGATTCTCCCTCTTTTGTTTCCTCCCCCTGTTTGATTTTGGTTGTTTTGCTCTTCCTTTTTCTGCGTCCTGGACAACCTTTAGATTTTTGCTTCTCCTTTAGTTTTCCTCTTTCCCTTTTGTTTCTTTTTTGGTCCAAACTCAAATCCAAAAGACAAATGGAAATCGAGGAATTTGGCCTGTCCCTGCCCTAACCCCCTGACTCCTGAATTCAGATTCCTGGCCAGAGGGGCCTGGGGCAGGCCCGTGCCCATCGGCTCTGGTTAGACCAGCCCCGATGCCAGGCTGCTTACTTCTATTGCTTTGTTTTGTTCATTTCCCCCCCCTCCCTCGTTTTTTTTTTTTTTTTCTCTCTCTCTCTCTGATTTAGTTTCTTTCTTGGTCTCCTGAAAATCCATGGAAAACACCATCCCATGACATGCTCCGCTCTGCTCACTGTCACTCCTGGACAGGCCCCTTGAGTTGGAGGAGGGGGCTGGGGTGAGCCCTCCAGTGGCAGCCAGCGGGGCAGGCTCCCCAAGGGGGGCAGACGTGGCCTGGGAGGTGCCCAGCAGCCTGGGACCGGTCCAGATTGCTTCTTCAAGTCACCAGTGCATACCAGTTTGGGGGCTGCCCCACGCTGGCTGCCAGGGAAGAGGTGACATCCCTACCCTCGCTTCTCAACCTTGCGGGTTCCTGGTCCCGCCTTCCCCCACATTCTGCATGGCACGAATGGTCTTTTCCCCCACCAGGGACAGCGTCCAGTCCCCCCACAGCTCTGCTGCTCTGACTAACACTGTGTTTCACACTGTCTTCCTTCCCCTCCATCTCTCCCCCCCTCTCTGTCCCCTGCCTGTCCAGCATGGCCTCTGCCCGGGGCTGCTTCCTTCCCTGTTGAGGGGTGAGAGGAGGAGGCCCAGTAGGGGTAACGTTGGGGTGGTTGTCACCAAGCTCCTCTGTTTGGGTTGGACTCAGTTCCCGTGAGTGTGGGTGTGGGTGTCTGGATAAATGCAGCTGGTGTGCGTTGGTGTGTGGGTGCGAGTGTGTGTAAATGTTGGTGTGTCATGGAGGGGTGTCAGTGGGAGACTGTACGCTGTGTTTGTGAGATTCTGCTGGTGACTCTCCATGTGTAAGTGCCGGTGTGAGCCGGGGCCGTGTGACTGCGTGTGTGTTGAGCCTGGAGAGGGCTCTGCGTGGAGGTGGTGTGGGGGCAGGAGCAGGCCGCCTGCGTGTGTGCCTGCAGGGCCTGCTGCGCCATCCCCTGGGATTCCCTCTTGCCTGCCAGGTCTGGGCTCTGCGGTGGCAGGCGGTTAGTCATCGCCTATTAATAATGCAGAGTGATTGAGCTCCAGCCTGGCGACCCTCCGGTGGACGTGTCTGCTCCCCCGGGGCCCACGCTGCGTGGGGCAGATGCCTGGCCTTCCCGGCCTCCCAGGTCTGTGTGGCTGGCAGGCTGGCAGGGAGGGGAGCAGGATAACTAGGCTCCCAACCTGGGAGGCTCCCCCACCTCCCCAGGAGGCCCTACCTCTCAGGTCTGTGTTTCCCCGAACCACAGACTCATGGTCGCCCTGTCCTCTGCTCGCCCCTGAGCCAGTGCCCCTGGCTATAGCCACCCTAGCTCTCCCCAAGCAGAGGTCTTATCTGGTCACGCCCAGCTGTCCCACGTTCAAATGGAGCCACTTGAGGTCCCAACACCACCCTCCCAGTCTGTTCCCCAGCTGCTGCTCCAGGTTTAGCTGCTGCCACTCCCCAGCCTCCCAGTACCTGTCAGGACCTCTCTTTACAGCGCTTCCCGGGGACAGGGAGGCGGGATCAGCCCCTGCAGCACCCCCGGCACCTGGGGAAGCCACCTGAGAGTGAGGGCCTGCAGACCCCCTTCCAGTCTCAGTTCAGTTAAAATGGACCATGTGACCTGGGCTAAAGCTCAGTCACCCTGGGCTGACGACACACCTGTGTGGCCTGTTTCCTGGGGTCAGTGGAAGGTCAGCAGGGGTAATGCAAGCGAAAGCCTGTGTGCTCCGTAAAGGGGCCTGTAACTTTACGAAGCTTATAAAACGCTAACTGATCATCTCAGTGTTGCCAGGGCCGGGTGTTTTGTAAGGATGCTGTTCCCTTCCCACAGCAAACCCCGGGGAGTGCTGGAGACCCTATTCCCATCCCCTTAGGAACTAGTCCTAAAACAACTGCGTGAGACCCCAGAATGCCTCAGGAATTGGGTCTGGGAGGAGGAGAGACGGGGTGCGTAAGCTGGTTACGAAGCAAAGAGCCCCGTGTGGTTCCCCCTGGCTCAAGTCTCGTCTCCGAGGGCTGTACTCCCCAGCGCCAGCATCGCTGTCGGGGATCGGGGATCAGAGCCGTTGCCCCGGGGTGGCCCAAGTAGCCTTGTAAACCCCGATAAATCTGTCGCAGGGACTGGCTTTTTCAGGGAAGACTGGAGCCAGAGGACAGGGCCCCGAGAGACAGGGTTCCCTGTTCTGGTTCCCGGGCGTTCCTCAGCCCGGCTCTTCTAGTTCTGTATTTACTTTTATTAACTCTTTTCTTGTCATTTGAACATTCCTCCCCGGGGGAGAGGGTGAACCAGTTGAGAGGTTTGGATTAGTTGTTGTCGGGCCGATGGAAGTGTTCTTGTAAAAATAATAATAGTTCTTTGTACATACGCCAGGGGCTCTGGTTCCTCGAAATAGCTCTCACTTTTTGAATATCATTTAAACTCCATGACTGTCTAGATTGCGGGCAGAGATTACTCCCAGTTAGCAGATGGGAAAACTGAGGCCCAGAGAAAGCCGGCTGTGGAACATTCCAGGGCTTTCATTTCGGTTGTCTCTGTGAGCCGCAGAGTCAGCCTGGGAGGAGGGCGAGTGATGGGAGCTGTTAAAGCCCTTTGACAGCTGAGAGTCAGAGAGGGAGGGCGGATTGTTTTAGAAAACGGTGGAGGCTAAAGGACTCAGGATTTCTGTCCTCAGCTTTTTCAAATCCAGATGCCAGGACGCACTGTGGGGCTGTAACTGCTGCTGGGCCATCTTCCTGGGGGTCTTTCCAGCCAGTCTCTCTCTCTAGCTTCTCCCCACCCCAGACAGATGGCTAACCGTCAGCATGCAGCGGCCTGCACACCTCCCTCTGAC
>NW_005356944.1:763946-766229 GCF_000412655.1 Myotis brandtii | reverse complement strand
CAGTTCCGAGTGACCCACCCTTGGCTCCCGGAGCCCTTGAGGACCTGATGACACAGAAAAGGCATCTCCCAGAAAAACAAAATGCTCAGTGATTCAGTTTTGCCTGCACCGTCACGGGGCTTCCTGACTCCCCAAGGCCCATTCAGCCCACCCACCGTTCAAAACACATGCCCTCACTCCGTCCTATTCTCCCCCCAGTGAGCCCCCTTCCGGGAGGTTGGGGACTCTGTGATCACAGCAGGGAGCTGAGAAAGGCTCTGCGTGATGCCAGAGGGGGCTCCACTCTGCCTGGCCTGCCTTCCTGGGGCATGGCCCTGGGGGAGGGGGCATTTGTGGCCAGGGCCTGGTTTTACGTCCTACCAGCCTGCCTACGTGCAGGGAGCCGAGCAGAGGAAGGTGAGGTCAGTGGGGAGGGTTGAGAGCCCACCCAGCGGGTAGCCCATCCCTTGTAGCACCTCTAGCCACCCTCCCCGCTCCTGGGGAGTGGAGCTGGGGCTGGGCGGCTGGGCCGCTGGGTGCTGGGTTCCTGTGTCTTCTGTGCTCCCCACTCTGCTCCCTGGCTGGGCCTGGCTTTGGGGCAGAGCTGTGGCTCCTTCCTCCGGGCCTCCTCAGCCCCGCTCAGGCCCGCCTGTCTGTGTGGAGTGGACTGGCTGAGCGGATGGTCTGGGTTGGGTGCCGAGTCTGCTGTGTCTTGGGGCCCTGGCCGTGGTCCTGCTGCTGGAAAGGATGCTGGTTGGAAATGAGCCCATCGAGACGTCCCCCTCTGCCGTCAGTGGGAGGTGTGTGTGAGCAGGTGTGTCTGGGGTCTGTGATGAGTGGTGTGTGTGTGTGTGGGGGTGGACGTGAGCGCCTGGGGCACCCTCTGGTGGGGAAGGGTGAGCAGGTGTGTCTGGGGTCTGTGATGAGTGGTGTGGGGGTGGGCGTGAGTGCCTGGGGCACCCTCTGGTGGGGAATATCTGAGTCTCATGTCCCTTCCTTTTCTTTCTCAGCCCACAGGGATCTGTCCTCGTGGGGCCCCCTCCCCTCCTCTGCTGGAAGGAAGCGTCTCCTTCCTGTACCCCTCAGCTCTTTGGCCTCCATCTCTGCTTCCCCCTCTCTCCCCGGCCTGGCCGGCATGCCTTCTCACGTGGCTGTGCTCTCGTCTCCTGCTGGGCCCGGCCCCACCCCGGCCCTCTAACCCGCATGTGCCCTCGATGCAGTGGCTGTTCTGTGTGGCATGCACCCCCTGCCCTCCTCCCCGCCGGCCCTACCCCTTCCAGAAGCTGTGCGGGGGGGCTGGGGGGCAGGGGCATCCTGAACCCCCAGGGTGGAGGGGGACAGGGGACTGAGTCCCCTGTTTCCTGCTTTTACTAACAAACCCACCATTTTTGTGTCTGGACTTTGATTTGTCTGAGGAAACAGTTGGGTTTACTAACCTGTCATCTCCCTCCTTGCCTTCCCCAGAGACCTTCCTCCATCCCCTGCCCTTGGCTTCCTTTCCACCAGTACCCGCCCCACTTCCTCTACTTCCCCACCCCAGGCTGACCCCCTTCCTCCGTGCATCTCCTGATGCTCCCCACTCCTCCTACCCTCTCCTCCACCCCCTGGGCCAGGGCTGCTCTACAAAAATAGTTGTGAATTTGGGGCACAGATAGGAGGGTGATTAAGGCCACCCTATTCTACCAGAGGGCACCGCGTGGCAGCGATTTGCATAAAGCTGTGGGGCAAGGTCAGGTTTGCACCCCGTCTGCAGGGGAGTTGAGGAGCCCCCGCCCCCCCAGTCAGGTCCTTATAATTCTGAGGGCAAAGGCAGGTGAGCTGGCCCAAGGGACTGGGCCCAAGAAAGCCCACAGAGGGAAGAAGATGCCGCGGCTGGTGCCCGGCTTCCAGGGCGGGGCAGGGGGACAGTGCAGTGGCCGGGCGGGCTGGGAACGGAGTGTACTGACGGGGCCAGACGAGCCTCTTCCTGGGGAGCTTTGGGGTTGGGCAGGCCCTGCCCCCCCCCCCCGAAACAGGGGTGCCTGGTTAGAGCAGTCTCGGAGGCCTGAGGCTCTGCCCACCAAAGGCCCCCGAGGCGTAGGATGTATAGATGGCACACAGGCCGTGGCCCTGACTCCTGAGGTGACTTGATGTTCGCCGTCAATGACTATGATGTGTCCCTGGGCCTGGCTGGGATTAGGGGGTTACAGGGACACGTCAGGCCAGGTGCCCATTCTTTTTTTTAAAAAATATTTTGTTGATTTTTTACAGAGAGGAAGGGAGAGGGATAGAGAGTTAGAAACATCGATCAGCTGCCTCCTGCAC
>NW_005356944.1:757893-763794 GCF_000412655.1 Myotis brandtii | reverse complement strand
AGAGAGAAACATCAATGATGAGAGAGAATCATTGATCGGCTGCCTCCTGCACGGAGCCCGCAACCCGGCCATGTGCCCTGACAGGGGATTGAACCGTGACCTCCTAGGTTCATAGGTCAGTCACTGAGCTACACCGGCTGGGCCGGGTGCCCGTCTTCAGGAGCTGACTGTCTATTTGGGGTGACCAGGTGTAGGCTCAGGAACTAGTTAGTGGCCCGGTTCCGAAGTGCAGGTGGAGGGCGGGAGGGAACAGAGTTTGTCCCAGGGAGACCCCTGCACCTGCCACCCCGCCCTGTCTTTCCCACCCTTTCAGCCCAGTCCCCCCCCTCCCCTCCCTCCAGCCCCTCTGCCCGGTCTAACCTTGTCTGCATGTTTTTGTGACTAATACTTGGACCCTTCCCTTTTCCACCCAGACCCCCACTTCCCAGCCTCGGGTGGGATGGAGGGAAGAAGAAATAAACAATAATGACCAGCGCTCCCCTCCAAACAAGACCCAAAATCTTTCACACCTCCCCTCCCACAAAGATACCCCTTATCGTCTGCCCTTGAACCTAGTTCCTCCAGCACAAGATTTGATGGTTCCCAGGAGGGTGCCCCTGTGCCCTGGTTTTGCTCAGCCCCCCCCACACTGGAGGGCTCCAGCTCAGCAGGAGGGGTCCGGGGGTCCTGTGGGGTAGTTCCCCTTGCTCCCTTCTGCTCATGTCCCTTAGGAGTTCCTAACACCACGCCTGCCCCACGACCATGGACTCTGGAGACCAGTCCCTGGAAGGTGGCTGGTGGCCTGTGCAGGTGGACTGGTGCAGGTGGGACCGGAAGGCCCCAATCTCCAGACTTTGCTGGAAAAGGGGGTGCTGAAGCACTTTAGGGGAGTGGGAAGTGGGGTGACTGCCCGCATTTCCCAGCTGACAGTCCTAAACCACAGCCTTCCTGGAGTGGGGGACGGGGGTGGGGGGGTCTCGTGGTCCCACAGACCTCGACTCTGCCCTACGGACTTTCCAGGGGCCAAGTTCGACATTGGCCTGGGGAGGGGGTCGTCTGAGAGTTCCCTGCATTGCCACCCCCCCAAGGTCACTGCCTTCCCCGGCCACGGCTGCCCCTTCTCACCTCCTTGGAGCACCAGGCGCTCCCCATCCTTGAGTTTCTGCCTGACTTTCCAGCCCACGGCCAAGGTATCCTGAGGTTAGCCCTGTCCCCCTCTGCTCTCTAACCCGGCCCGGCTCCCTAGAGTGTGATGGTGGCATCAGTGGGGAAGGCGAAGAGAGAAAGGCAGGCTGATGAGTAGGTGCAGTACCACCCTCTCCTTGGGAGACAGGGTGACCCGAGTAGAGGGATCTGGGCGTAAAGAGACTCAGGAAAGGGGCGTAGTGGGCATCGGCCCTGAAGGATGCTCTGCCCCCTCCTTCTCCCCACCCCCCGAGGCTCCAAGGCTCCAGGAATATCTCCTAGTTCCTCACGCCCTTGCTCGCTGCCACCGCCCTACTGGCTGGGGCTGGAAGACCCCTCAGCGCCCTGAGGGGGAGCTGCAGGGGAGTTGGAGCCACCAAGAAGGTGCGGGGGACTGGGTCCCTGCCAATCGCATGCAGGTCTAGAGAGCACCTTCAGGAGGAGGGGCATGAGGGTGCCCTTCACATCCCCCATCCTGGGGCCCTGACCTGGGGTTCCCACTTCCATTCGGAGCCACTTCCAGGAACTGGTTCTGGGGGAGCGCTCCGTTACCCTCAGGCCTCTGCCTGCTGAGCTGGGCGTGGGGCAGGCCTGAGCCCACCCTGAGACCATCCAATCTTGTGCTGCCTCCTTCTCCCCCTCTCCCCGCTCCCCCCACTGTTCCTCCTCCGAGACAAGCAGACATAAAAATGGGGGGTCCGGCCCCCTCCCCCATGCCCCCTGGCCCCTCGCTTGCCCAGCCCTCGACTCTCCCCAGGGAGTTGATGCCGGTTGTCTCCTTGTCTCTCCCCCTCCCGCCCTGGGCTGGGCAGGTGACCATATCGGTGGACGGGATCCTGACCACCACAGGCTACACGCAGGAGGACTACACCATGCTGGGCTCCGACGACTTCTTCTACATCGGGGGCAGCCCCAACACCGCGGACCTGCCGGGCTCGCCCGTCAGCAACAACTTCATGGGCTGCCTCAAGGACGTGAGTAGGGCCGGGGGAGGGCTGCGCGGCCCCGAACGCTCGCCGCCTCAGCGTGATGTGGTCTGCACGGGCCAGCCGCCAGGCCTCTGTGCTTCTGGTCTTTTTCAAAACCTGAGGCCATTGGCTCCGTCCAGAGGCTTCTCTCTCACGGCCTTGGCCTCGGAAGCCCCGGCCTCTCAGGGGACCCTCGAGGCAGCTGCTGGATGTGAAGACTCAGCCCCTGTGGCTGGGTCCCAGCTCTTCTGCTCTCTGCTCTGTGACCGTGGCCAAGTCCCCTGACCTGGCCTACTCTTCGTTTGCTCATTTGTAAAACGAGCACCTACTCCTTAAGGGGGGTGTGAGGAGCAGAGGGGAGTGCAGACGAAAAGGCTTGGAGAACTGGGAAATGTCAACCAGGTGTGGCCCTGACTGGCTGTTGTGACGAACGGGCGTCATTGTAGAGCTGGGCAGGAAGGCAGGACCGAGAGTCGGGGGCAGGGGAGTGGCTTGTTCACAGCCTCTGTGTGTGGTTCTAGAACAAAGGCCACGCCAGTGGTCTGGTGGAGCGGAGCAGGGCCCCCAGGGCTGGGTGGCGGGGCCCACGGTGCTGGGCAGGAGGGCCAGGCCCCAGCGGCTCCCTGTCTCCTTCCCTGCCCCTCCCTGCAGGTGGTCTACAAGAATAATGACTTCAAGCTGGAGCTGTCCCGCCTGGCAAAGGAAGGGGACCCCAAGATGAAGCTACAGGGGGACCTGTCATTTCGCTGTGAAGATGTGGCTGCCCTGGACCCCGTGACCTTTGAGAGTCCCGAGGCCTTCGTGGCGCTGCCCCGCTGGAGCGCCAAACGCACTGGCTCCATCTCCCTAGACTTCCGCACCACGGAGCCCAATGGGCTGCTGCTCTTCAGCCAGGGCCGGCGGGCCGGGGCCGGGGCTGGGGCCGGCAGCCTCGGCGCTGCCCAGCGGGCCGACTACTTCGCCATGGAGCTGTTGGACGGCTACCTCTACCTCCTGCTGGACATGGGCTCCGGAGGCATCAAGCTGCGGGCGTCCAGCCGCAAGGTCAACGACGGCGAGTGGTGCCACGTGGACTTCCAGAGGGACGGGCGCAAAGGTCGGGAGCCCTCTGGCCCCTTCTCCCTCCCTGGCCGCTCCTGGTCCCGGCCCTGACATCCTCCCAGGCGTCTTCTGTCCTACAGTTTCCTGAACTCCTCCTGCGTTTCCCCCCACTGGCCTCCCTGCCCTGCACTGTCACTCCTGTCCTGGGGGGGGGGGGCGTGGTGGAGACCTGGGGTCACACCTCCGCCCTTTCACTTACTGTGTGGGTAACGTTAGGCCCATCACTCAACCCCTGAAGCCTCAGTTTCCTCATCTACGAAAGGCGTCCCTGCATCGGGGTCATCGAGAGGGGAAAATGAGAGGGCACTGTAAAGGCCTTAGCACAGGGTCCCCCACAGAGTGAATATCTCACTCCCCTAAAAAAACTATTCCCAGCCGTGCCTGCCTCTGTCTATATCCATCCGACTTTCTTTTATTAATTCGCTTTAGAAATATGTACTGAGCACAGCAGCAGCTGCTATGCTGGGCGCTGTCCAAGGTGCTGGAGCAGAGGGCGCATGAGCTAAAGTCTTTGCTGTCACAGAGCTGTTCTGGGGGGTCAGGGGGGTGGGGGGAGCTGACGGTGGCCCCAGTGAGGACCCAGCACAGTGAAGCAGCAGAGCAGAGAGTGCTGAGGGCAGGCAGGTGCTGTCTGGAACCTCCGGCTGCTTTGAGCCACCCTCTCCTCCACTCGTCCCTCAGTCCCCCTTGCCCACCCTCTTCTTGTCTTCGGCCTAATTCATCTTGTCGAACGTGAGAGAATTATCTGGGAAAGAGAGCTGATGTTCGTGAGAGCGGACATATTATCCAGTGTAAGCTCCCATTCGCTCCAGCTAAGGTGTCGCGCTCCCCGCTGTCACCGCGCTGGGCTGTGCGTCTCCGTGAAGTGACGGGGCTGCCATGGCTCCCAGAAGTGTCTGCTTTTCATGGGCTGTTAGCTGTGTCTGCCTCTCCCTTCCTCGGGGCAAGGCTGCCTTCCCCGGGCTTCATGGTCAGTGGGCCCACCCCCTTGTTTTGTCTCACGAGGCCCCATGGGGTCTCCCCGGCTCCTGGTGTCCACACAGGTGGGCAGTAGCCCTTGAGGTTGGAAAGCTGCCTGGACTCCCGGCCTCCTGCTTGCCTTGGCCTCCAGGAAGTGGTCTCCGTGGCCTCACACAGAACTCAGAGCCCACCCACGCGGTCTGGCTGGCCCCGGGGCCACTGCCTTGACCAGCTCTGGCCATGCTCAGTGGCCCACGTCCATCCCTGCACACAGCACGCATGCTTGAGCGGTCATTCCAGCAAAGCCCTCTGACCTTCCCCTGGTTTCAGAAAAATTGTAAATTATACGTAACCTAAAAGTTGCCATTTTAAGTGTACAGTTTAGTGGCGTTGGGTGCATTCCCATCACTGTCACCACCACCCCATCCATCTGCAGACCGCTTTCCTTTTCCCAAACTTAACGTCCGTCCCCATTAAGCAGTAACTCCTCCCCACCCCCCCGGGCCCCTGGCAGCTGGCATTCTGCTTTCTGCCCCTATGAATGTGACTACTCCAGGGGCTCCTACAGCTGGAATATGCAGCCCTTGTCCCTTTGGGTCTGCCTCGTGTCACTCAGCAGACTAGTTTCAAGGTTCCTCCACGCTGTAGCGTGTGGCATCATTTCTTCTTACGGCGGAATGATATTCCATTGCATGTTACATGTCACACCTGTTGATGAAGGTTTGGGTCATTCCCTTTCCATGTTTAGGGCGACCTGGGGGCCAGGCCTATACTCGGTTTAATTTCCTCTTGCTCGGTGGCCGCTTTGACGCTCCTACCTGAGCCGAATCTCCCCTAGGATAACCGGTCTCCCTTCCAAAGCACTTACAATTCAGAAGCTCCACACCGGCGCCCTCTCCTGGCTGCCAGCTGGCCTTGCAGGCCCCAGGAGCTGACCTGCCGGACCATCTTGTCCCCCACCAGGTGCTCCCCTGCCGGCCCATCTTGTCCCCCAGCCACAGAAGGGCTCCCGGCTGGGGTGGAGGAGGCTGCCCTGGGGGGGCGGGGGTACTTTGGCTCTGCGCCTCCCCTGCCGTGGTGCTTCAGGCACGTTCCCAGTTTCTCTGAGGCCTGCCTGCCATTTCCAAGTGGGGTCGTGAGGACCACCTTCACGGGGGACTGTGAGACTAAGTGATATAACATGTAAAGTGCTAAGGGCCTGGCATGTGGTCACAAACGCTCAGTAGATGTTAGTGGGGGAACCTTAGATGCAAGCCTTTCAGCCTCCTCAGGGGTCTGTGCCTCTAGTTCCTGGTTTAAGGGACTGGGGGGGGGCGGGGGGAATGACCCGTGAATGATCCAGCCCTTTTGGGGTGTGTCCACCTCCAGTGCATCTTCCAAAGACCCGCTCAGGTGGGGAGGGAGGAGTCTGGACCTCACACTGCAGCTGGGCTGGGGGGGACCTTTGTCAGGCAGTGTCTGAGCAGGCGAGCGAGGCTCAGCTTCCCCCCAGGGCTGCTGCAGGGGTGGGTGGGAGGCCCGGCTGCCAGGCCGTCACCCTCTCTGGCCTGTGGCACCTCTCCGTCCCGGCTGCCCCGCTGAGGCTCACTGTTTGGTGACCCCTAGGCTCCATCTCGGTGAACAGCCGCAGCACCCCGTTCCTGGCCACGGGGGAGAGTGAGATTCTGGACCTGGAGAGCGAGCTGTACCTGGGCGGTCTCCCTGAGGG
>NW_005356944.1:757331-757619 GCF_000412655.1 Myotis brandtii | reverse complement strand
CTCTCTCCCTCCACTGGCCTCTGCCCGCCCCGCTCCCCTTCCCCTCTCCCCACCCCCCACTCCTGGGGCAGAGGCCACGGTCCTGAGCTACGACGGCTCCATGTACATGAAGATCATGCTGCCCAACGCCATGCACACGGAGGCGGAGGACGTGTCGCTGCGCTTCATGTCCCAGCGGGCCTACGGGCTCATGATGGCCACCACCTCCCGGGAGTCGGCCGACACCCTGCGCCTCGAGCTGGACGGGGGCCAGATGAAGCTCACGGTCAACCTCGGTAACCACCCCCC
>NW_005356944.1:747784-757271 GCF_000412655.1 Myotis brandtii | reverse complement strand
CCCCACCCCACCTCTGACTCACACCCCCTCTGTCCAGAGAAGCTGGTGGTGGCCCTGGCGAGGGTTTGGAGGAGGCGGGAGGGTAAGAGCCCCGTGAGGACGCACTGTGGGGGGCACCCCATAGCCACACCACCGCCCGAGTGTGTGAGGCATGGCGGCTGCCCTCCCACGGTGCTCACCTGGGCCTTGGCGGGCTCTGTCCTGGGCACACGCATAACAACAGCTCATTCGTGGTTGTCGCCTCACCCACTTGCTCATTCACGGCTCATTCACTGGGGAGCACACCGGTGCTGCGCCCCAGCCCAGGGCAGCGGCAGATCCAGCGCTGAGACCCCCCCACCCCCGGCTGCCCTTACCTGCTCCACGTTGAACGCTGTGTCTGCGTCTGGTGCGTAGGCGCCCGTGGGACACGGACGCACGGGACTCGCCACCTTCCTCGTGTCTGCCTCCACGTTTGCGTCCCGTGGCTGCCCTGCGATGACACCGGGTCCCCAGATAGGTGCCGCTGTCCCTGTTCTGTAGACTGTGGCGTTCATGCACCCAAGGTCACGAAGCTAGTGGGGGTCGTGAGGGTGCGGGGGGCCGGACTCAGACTCAGGGCATCTGCCTAAAGCACGGCGCTCCCCTCATCGCCTCTAACAGAGCGGGGTGGGGGCGTCCGGGCCTCGCCATCAGAGGGCTCCGGTCTCTGCCCGGCCCCGAGCCGGCCGTGCCACCTCCCCTGGCAGTGCCCGGGTGTCATGCAGGCAGGACCGGGAGGCCTGTGGGGGCAAAAAGACAACAGCCGCTCACGCACTCACTGACATTCCCGGGACCCCTTGTAAGGGCCAGGCGTACGCCACACCCGGCACAGCCGCGGGCGAAACCGCGCGGAGCTTCACCGGGAGACCCTGGAAGTGAGCGTCCTGGGCTGTCCAGGCCCGGTCACCTCTGTCCCTCCCAGACGCGCCTCTCAGCGCAGAGACGGTAGCACCCGGCGCCCACTGTGCAGGAGGTCCCGGCCGCTCAGGTCACGCGTGTCCGGGCCTGAGCGATTAGAATCCTCGACCGAGATGACACAGAGCTTTGAGCTTTTCAGTATCTACCTGGAGTCTCCTGCTAGCGCTGGTCTCCAGGGCGTTTGTAGGAGAGACTGGCCACCACCTTGTTTATAAACGTACACTATTGGCCCCTGGTCTCGTACTCCGAGGACCAGGCTTTGCAGAGCGAGGCGGGAGTGGGAGCGGGTGCAGGAGGTGTGCGGGCAGCCAGGGCCTCCCAGTGGCTTCAGGGTTCCCCGAGGCTCTGCCTCTAACCAGGACCACAGATCACAGCCCGAGTCGGTGGCGGCTGGGCGACGGCAGCGCCGCAGGGGGAGCTGGACGGGAAGCGCCTCTGGCCAGCGCTCCTTTTTTTTTCGGCTGCGCCCGCGGCTCTGTGCATGGGGGTCACAGCGGGACGCTGGGCCTGCTGCTGGCAGGGGCTCTCGGTCCCCCGTGGAGAAACCCGGTTCCTTCCGATTAGACGGGAGGTGGTGTCCTTGGCCGGAAAGACGTTCTCTGGGGCCCTCAGGACCTTCCACTCTCAGGACCGAGCCTGCCCTTCCCATGGGCGCGTTTTCCTGTCGGTGCAACCTAAGCACGTAGAAGTCCGAGAACAAGGAGGCCTTAGGCTGTAGTCCAACCCCCCGCCTCCTCCCTGGCCCGGCCACAGAGATGCCGTGTCTAACGTGGCTCATGACAAGCTGTGACCAAATGCCTGTGCGGACGCATGTGTCCCGCAAATGCCAAGCGATGCGTGCACAGGGAGGCGTGAGGCCGCTGTGTGATCACGCAGACTCAGCCTGTCCACACCCAGCCACCCGGCCTTGGGCTGTGATGGGGCCAGAAGATCTGGGCTCTAGCCCTGGTCCCCTTGATGGCTGGGTGAGTCGCTTCCTCTCTCCGAGCCTCTGTTTTCCCCTCTGCAGAATGGGAATAAGAGTCCTCACTCTGCCCACTCTGTGTGATGGGTCTGAGGCTGAGATGGAACAATGGGAGTGAAGACAGCATAGAGATGCAAGGGACACGTGTAGGCTCTCCCCAGCCTTCCTGAAGGAGAACCGCACTGGGAGAGGGGGAGGGGGAGGGGGAGGGGGAGGGGGAGGGGGAGGGGGAGGGGGAGGGGGAGGGGGAGGGGGAGGGGGAGGGGGAGGGGGAGGGGGAGGGGGAGGGGGAGGGGGAGGGCTACAGCTACAGCCAGCTGGGGACTTCCTTCCACAGGACCCCACTCAGGATCCCCATTCCGATCCCCATCCTGCTCGCTACGCAGGGCCTGCCCGGCCTCCCAGTCAGGCAACACCATCCAGGCCCCAGTCCTGGGCTGGACCCGCTTCCGCTTCCAGGGAATGGAGAGAAGACTGACGGGGTGTGGCCTGGGCCTGGTGGTCTCAGCCGTAGGCAGGGAAGCCGCCGATAGCTGGCCGATGCCGCTCACAGGCGCAGACTTGGTGCTGGGTCCTGAGGAGGGAGCGGTCACCAGTGGCCACTGATGGGCGGCGGGAGGGGCACGGAGTGCCTGTCTCAGGAGACGGGTGTTGGCCAGGCCAGAGAGAGCCAAAGAGGCCCCGAGGCTGCTGCCTCCTTCCGGGCAGAGGATGCCGGAGACACCGACAGTGCCTCCTCCTGCTCCCGGCCGGCAGCTCCTCGCAGCCCCCAGCTGGTCCCCAGAGCTCTGCTGCCTGCAGCCCGAGCAGAGGGCGATCTGTCCCTGGAGGAAGTAGAGTCCTCTGGGCTCCACCCTGTTCAGTGTGACCCGAGTCCCCGGTTCCTTCTGCCTCAGCCGTGGCCCCTGGGGCAGGACCCAGCGGCCTCCTGTCCCTCTCACCCTCCCTGGAGTTGCCCTGCACCAGGTGTGCCCATGTGGTCCCCGCTGTCAGCAAGACAACTCGAAGGGCGCATTGTATTGTATTGAAAGCATCTCAGAGCTGGAGGGTCTTAGAAGTTACCCCTTCAGCCCGACCCCGGGTGTGAACTGCCCTTGTCTCTCCCCATGGATGGGCGGCTCCCCCCTGCCCCACCCCCCGGGCTGAGACCCACCATGCCAGGGGCTCCTCGCCTCTGAGACGGCCATGCCGACCACGGCCATTCTTCCTCGGCGGCAGCCTCCCCTTCGGAAATTCCCGCCCGTGGACCTGGCTCTGCCCCCTTGAGCCGGACAGAGCAAGACCACCTCTGGCTCGTGGTGTAAGCCAGGCGCACTCCACTCAGCCCACAGCCCTTCAATCCCGGGCCGGGAGGGCACCGGCCCACCTCAGCTGCTCAGCAGGTCTCCAGCTCCCTCTGTCGGCTGGGCTCCTGGCCCACAGCTCTGCATGGAGCTGCCTCCGTGGCACCACTTCTGAGACTGGCCAGTGGGCTCCTGGGCCCCTTGCATAGAAACCTTCCCACTGCACCCCTCCAATCTGGGGGGGCCGGGAGTGGCAGGGGCAGAGGGGGCCTGGGAAGCTGGTTCTTTCCCTCGGCTCCTTTCCGTGCAGGTGGCTTCCTCCCACCTGTCCGTCACACATTCCTCTCCCCTCCCTGGTCTCTGTGTCCAGCCAGCGCCTTGGTGCGTCTGCGCAGACCGGTCACTGTCCATCCCTGAGCCTGAGGTGCCGGGTGCTGACTGGTCGGCAGTTACTAGCTACGCCCCTGAGCTGCGCTGTTTCCCTGTTCGCCGCGGCTCCCGGCTTTCCTCCGCATGGTGCGGGCTCCCTCCTGGGGTGCCCATCTTCAGGGGGTTTGCTCCCCTCTCACCCCACTGGAGCGGGGGCTTCTGAGGGTGTGGCCACTGCAGAGGGTGGGCCTGGAGCTGACACCCCTTCTCTGGACAGACGGACCCCCTCCCGGCGCTCCCCTGCTGGGAGGGCAAGCACTGGGCCTTTTCCCGATGGAGTCAGCCGCCCTTCCTGCCCTCTTTTTTCTTTTTTGGACCCTTCATTGGTGAAGACTCTGCTGGCCCCGAGAGAGCCCCCTCTTTCCCTCTGCTCCCCTTTCTTCCTCTTTTCTCTCTGCTCCCTCTACCTCCTTCCTCTTTCTGGGCCTTCAGACTTCCCCGTGTTTGCCCTCTGGCCTTCGGCCTCCTCTGCCCTCCCATGGTGCCAGGCTGTGGCTCAGGGTCCCGGCTGCTCCCCCCACTCTTCTGCTGCGGTTGACAACGCGTGTGGAGCTCAGCGTACTGCCCGAGGGGCCATGCCCCCCAGAGCCACGGGGGAATCTGTTTGCCTTCCCTGCAGGAACCTTCAGGCCCCGGGCAGGCCAGGTGCCCCACCCCCCTTGCTTCCTGGCCCCTGGCGTCTGGGCAGAGCCTGTTCCGGCAGGAGCCACTGGATGCCAGGATAGTGCTGCTAACAGCGCTGGGAGCTGCCCCCGGAGAGGCCAGGGACAGCCCATTTCCCGCTCCCAGCTCAGGACCCTCTTGCTCAGGGCCCTGGGCTCACGGCGGGGAGCTGAGGCTCAGGTTTGCCATTGCAGTGAGTCTCGGGCCAGCCTTCCTGCCTCCTGGTGCAGGACCGGCTGCAGCTCCTGGCCTTCGGGTCTGAGGGAGCGGCACAGGCGCTCAGGGCCCTGAGCCCCGACCTCACAGGACTAGTGCTCTGTTCCCCCTCAGGGCTGGCCCGCTGGCATGTTGTGGGTAATGTGTCCCAGGGTGTGTGTGTGTTGGTGGGGGGGGGCAGTGTGCTCTGGCCAGTGAGGCACTGGAAGCCTGGAGTTGGAGGATAGCAGCCCTGGGGCAGGGGCAGGGGCAGGGGACTTTGCTTGTGGTGCCTGCCTGCCCCTGACTTGCTGTGCCCTCAGAAGTCATATTTGGGGGCTTCAGTGTCCCCGTCTGTGAGGCCACGGCTCCTCCTAGGAAAACACGAACACCAGTTCCGCTTCAGGGTGAGGGGCCACTGGGCCCGGTGAGCCTGGCATCCTCCAGGTTAGGAAGGGAGAAGAAAGGTTCCTGTAGGGCTGGTGCCAGCCCCCTGGGACGTGGGGAGGCATATGGCCACGGGGAGGGGCCCTGGGGCAGACCCCTCCATTTGGCTCAGAGCCCAGAGGACCTGGGGAGTGACGCTTCACCGCCTGGGCTCTGAGCAGGGAGCCGTCCCAGGGCAGGGGTGCGGGGACGCTGGCCTGCCCCACGCTCCCCTCCCCAGATGAGGAGGTGTTGGGTTGGCCAGGCCCTCAGCCCCCAGCAATCCCGTGTACGCTGAGATCCCCAGGGTGCCGTCTCCCTCCGACAGGAGAGGCCTGGGCCTCCCACGAAGGGAGAGGCAAGCCCCCTTCCTGTCACCTGCCGGCCCTGCCTCCCAGCCCTGGGGAGGGTTGGAGCCCTCTTGGGGACAGGAGGTGCAGGGTCCACCTGAGGAAGGGGAGAGGGCACCTGGGCACGCGTGGTCCCCGGAAAGTGGCCCCGGGGAGAACCCCCGCCCGCAGACACCCCTCCCTGTGAAGGATGTAAAAAAAAAAAACTTGTTCTGCCTTTTTGTCTCCCCTCCCCCTCTGCCCGCCCCATGGCCCCCCCAGACTGCCTGCGCGTCGGCTGTGCACCCAGTAAGTGGCTTCCCTCTTCTGCAGAGTCCTGAGGGGCTTGGGATGCTGGCCCGGGTCTGGGGAGGGCCGGTGGGGGGAGGAGAGGCCTCATCACTGGCTTGTGTGGGGTTGGGCAGTGGGTGTGGGGAGGCAGGGGAGCGGGTGGATGGGGTAGCGTGGTTGTGGACAGCATGGGCCGAAGGAAGCCAAACCAGGGAGAGCTGGTGGGGGTCCGGGTCAGCATGCTCACTGGGCCGGGAGATGGAGGGCAGTAGACCTCGTCATCTCACGGCCTCAGGAGCGGGGGACAAAGTGTTGGTGGCCCCGCAGCGGGACGGCCCACCCCCCTTTCTGGGCAGGAAGGTGGAGAGAGCTCTGGGCCAGGATGTTCCGCTGCATCTCCAGCGGCGGCCACAAGGGGGAGCGCCAGGCACGCCGGAAAGAAGATGCGGCTTGAGGTCCGTGGAGGCAGCGTGGTCAGGGCCTCCAAACAGCCTCCCGGCTCCTGCGTGGGCAGGGCCGCCTTTCGGCCACACGGGGGCGCCCTCAGAGGTGGCAGCGAGGCTCCGGGCGGGGTGCGGTGGAGAGAGGGCATTTCTGAGCGCCCAGCGTGCCGGGCTCAGCGCTGTCTGTGGTTCCGCATGGTGCGCGGAGGTCGTGTAGGAGACACGGGAAGGTGGCAGGCCCAGGCAGAGGGGCTGTGTGAGCTGAGTCTGTGCGTCCGGTACCTGTGTGCATACCCGTGGTGACCCTGCTCCCTGCCTGCGTGAGCACTGGGGGGCCCAGGGGTGTGCTGGAAGGCTCAGCACCATTCTAAAGAGAAGTTTTTTCTCTTTAAAATCTTCACCCAAGCCGTAACCGGTTTGGCTCAGTGGATAGAGCGTCGGCCTGCGGATTCAAGGGTCCCAGGTTCGATTCCGGTCAAGGGCATGTACCTTGGTTGCGGGCACATCCCCAGTAGGGGGCGTGCAAGAGGCAGCTGATCGATGTTTCTCTCTCATCGATGTTTCTAACTCTCTATCCCTCTTCCTTCCTCTCTGTAAAAATCAATAAAATATATTTAAAAAAAAAATCTTCACCCAAGGATATTTCCCCCCATTCATTATTAGAGAGAGTGGAAGGGAGGGGGAGAGAGAGGGGCTTCGGATTGAACCTGCAACCCAGGTCTGCGCCCTTGACTGGGAATCGAACCCATGACCCTCCTGTGCGTGGGCCAGCACTCCAACCACTGAACAACACTGGCCAGGGCCAAAGATAAATCTTTTTGTTTTATTTATTTTTCTTCTTTAAATATATTTTTTTATTGATTTTAGAGAGAAAGGGTGATGGAGAGAGAGATAGAGATATCAATGATGAGAATCATTGACTGGCTGCCTCCTGCACCCCCCACACTGGGGATCAAGCCTGCAACCCAGGCAGATGCCCTGACCAAGACTCCAACTATGAACTCCTGGTTCATAGGTCGATGCTCAACCACGCTAGCCAGGGCCAAAGATAAATATTTTTGTTTTAGACTTGGAAGCAGATAATCCTGGCCTTGAACAAATGGTCATCATTCCTAAAAACATTCCCCTGTGGCCACGCTGAGTGAGCTGTGTGTGGGGTGACCAGTGTGTGCAGGAGGGTCACCCTGGGCCCTGTGTGCTGGGGGGCTGTGTGTCTGTGTGGAGGGCCCTCTGCCAGCAGGAAGCTGTGGGTGCCCCGTGAGGCTCTGTAGTTGGGAAGGTTGTAGGTCTACACATGTATGTGGGAAGTTAGCTGCTGGCTGCACACATGGACGTGGAAGGTCCTTAGGAGACGGGGAGGAGCATGTTGGTTGTAAGACATGAGAGTCTATGTGCAGAGCCCCAGGGCACAGCTGCACAGGCACGGGTCACGTCGATGCTCTTCGAATGGCACCTGGGATGTTGTACAGCGTGGCAGTGCCGAGTGTGTAAAAGCTCTGTTCACGTGAGTGTGTATATCTGCGTGCATGGCGTGTGGCACAGCCAACGATGTGCCGTAGGTTGTGTTTGAACTTGTGTGCACATGTCTGGGGCGGTGAGGCCGCGCCTGGGCTGTGCGTGTGGGTGGGAGGGTGCAGAGGCCACGCTCACTCCCCCCTTGGTGCCGCAGGTAAAGGCCCGGAGACCCTCTTTGCGGGGCACAAGCTCAATGACAATGAGTGGCACACGGTGAGGGTGGTGCGCCGTGGCAAGAGCCTGCAGCTGTCCGTGGACAACGTGACGGTGGAGGGTAGGTGGCCTGGGGCCAGGGGGGTGGACACATGGCTAGTGGCCTGTGCTCGGCTCCGTTCTGGGTGACCCCAGCCTCGGGCAGCATTCCATCAAGCTGCTGCTGGCATTTCTCCCTCGAGGGTGGTGTAAATGGGGGGCCTGGACCCCAGGACCACCCAACTCCCAATGGCCCCGCAGTCTGCGCCCCGAAGCCACCCCTCATCTCTGGCTCCTGTCCCGAGCAGGGCAGATGGCAGGGGCCCACACGCGGCTGGAGTTCTACAACATCGAGACGGGCATCATGACGGAGCGGCGCTTCATCTCGGTGGTGCCCTCCAACTTCATCGGGCACCTGAGCGGGCTGGTGTTCAACGGGCAGCCCTACATGGACCAGTGCAAAGACGGGGACATCACCTACTGCGAGCTCAACGCCCGCTTTGGCCTGCGTGCCATTGTGGCCGACCCCGTCACCTTCAAGAGCCGGAGCAGCTACCTGGCGCTCGCCACGCTCCAAGCCTACGCCTCCATGCACCTCTTCTTCCAGTTCAAGACCACGGCCCCCGACGGGCTGCTCCTGTTCAACTCGGGCAACGGCAACGACTTCATCGTCATCGAGCTGGTCAAGGGGTGAGGTGCTGGGCGCTGCACCGCTCTCCAGGGAGTGGTCCCTCTCCCCCAGGCCAGGATGTGGCCCCCCCCACCACTGGCTGAGATGTCTAATCCCCCCAAACCACAGGCCAAGATTCAAGTCCCCAAATACCAGCCACGATGGCAAAACAGCACCCCCTCCTTCTGCCCTGGTGACTCCCCAGTTACTTCCCTGCCAGGGGTGTCCTAGTCATTTGCTCTCCCTTCCCTGTCCTGGCCGCCCCCCCCCTCCCGCAGCCCTCTCTACAGGCAGAAGACAGGGCCAGTCCCGGGGGCCCCTTGTCTGGAGGACCCCAGCCTAGAGCCGCTGTCCCTGATCCCAGGGGACCCTGCTGCCTCCACGAACCTCTCCCCAACCAGCTCCTCTGTGGTCCTCTCTCCACGCTCCCCCCATGACCACAGTCCTCGTGCCATCAGGGTGGGTCCCTCCACTGTGGGGCCTCCCCCTCCCCCCTCCCTCCATGGCACAGAGGACCCCCGCCAGGTGTAGCTCCTCCCTCCCAGCCTTGCCCCCACCTTGACCCCGTGTCTCCTCCCTCCCGTGGGGCAGGTACATCCACTACGTGTTCGACCTGGGGAACGGCCCGTCCTTGATGAAGGGGAACTCGGACAAACCAGTCAACGACAACCAGTGGCACAACGTGGTGGTGTCCCGGGACCCCGGCAACGTGCACACGCTCAAGATCGACTCCCGCACCGTCACACAGCACTCCAACGGCGCCCGGAACCTCGATCTCAAAGGTGGGCCCGGCGCCTCTGCGCAAGGCCTGGCCCAGGCCAGACCCCCCCTTGGCCCCACAAGGTCCCCCCGCCCTGGCTGCTCTCCCACTAGCACGATTTCCCCTCCTCCCCTGCCCACGGCTCCCACCTCTCCCCTGTCTCCACCGTGGCCACCTCTCTGTTGGGGTCTGCTCACTGCGGGGCCGCCGTCTCCGCACCGAAAGCCTGTCCCAGGGTGCGTCTCCTGGGGAGCTCGGTGGCCTTACCCTACAGCTCGGAGTCGGTGGCCCGGGCCTTCCACAGACCTCCTGGTTTAACGAGCTTGAGAAGCCTGGGATGGGGGGCTGGAGAGAGGAGGGAGCTCAGCACCCTGCAGACGCCCCCCCT
>NW_005356944.1:741667-747671 GCF_000412655.1 Myotis brandtii | reverse complement strand
GCCACATGTGGCTCTTTGGCCCCTTGAGTGTGGCTCTTCCACAAAATACCACATGCAGGCGTGCACGTACAGTGCGATTGAAACTTCATGGCCCATGCGCAGAAGTCGGTATTTTGTGGAAAAGCCACATTCAAGGGGCCAAAGAGCCGCATGTGGCTTGCGAGCCGCGGTTTGCCGACCACTGCCCTAGCCTCTTCAGCAGCCATTGAAGCGTCACCGCCTCCCCCGGGGTGGTGGTGGTGGTGGTGGTGGTGGTGGTTAGAGAGCCGGAAGAGGAGGATGAGCCTAGAAATGGGTGTTGGACGGAAGGGAGGACAGTGCCCGTGGCTACTCCAGAGCCCAGTGGGGCAACTGCTTTCGCACCCCCAAAGCCACCCTCAGTTCCACCGGGACCCTGGGTGTCAGTGGGACTCAGAAGGTCCGAGCTTGAGGAGGACCCTCAGAGACCATTGGGTTCAAACCCTCTTGGGGAGGTGGAGACAGAAGCTTCTGGAAGCTAGATGGCTTGCCTGAAGTCACCGAGTGAGCAGGCAGCTGAGCAGCGAGTGGAAGCTTGGCTAGACCCCTGGGCTCGATGTTGGGCAGGGCGCTGCCAATTCTCCTTGCTCCCAGAAGGGGGCGATGTGTCACAGATAACCCACAGCGGCAGCCACCTGGGGCGGTCTGGGCCTGTCTGGGTTGCACTGAGCCCATGGCCAGGGCATCAGGGATGCTCGTGTCTTGCTGAGGTTCTGCTGGGGCAGGGGGGGACGAAGCTGGGCTTAGAGCCCCCCAGGAGAGAACGCAGAGTAGGGAGAGGCCGGGGAGGGGCCTGCAGGAGTTCTGGCAACGGAGACTTCGGAAGGGGGAGCCAGGGGGGTGTTGGGGCTGCACATCATGAAAGGCCCTGATTACAGGCCGGAACTGGATCCGATGTGTGGGAGAGAGCGGGGAACATTCTCCTCCAGCTGCTCCCCCACCCCCGCCCCCTGCATCTGGGCTTCTCTGGGAGAGGAGCAGACAGATGGCAACGTGGAGAAGGAAGAAGGAAGAGGTGGGGGAGGGGGCATGAGGCGCCGGGTCTCTGTAAGGAAAGCGTCTGGGATGGGACCCTGCATGGCCAGGGGGATCCGAGGGCCTGACACGCAGTCCGGGAGCGGGGACGCGAGGTTCTGACCCTCTCCCTTTGCAGGGGAGCTGTACATTGGTGGTCTGAGCAAGAACATGTTCAGCAACCTGCCCAAGCTGGTGGCCTCCCGGGATGGCTTTCAGGGCTGCCTGGCCTCGGTGGACCTCAACGGCCGCCTCCCGGACCTCATCGCAGACGCCCTGCACCGCATCGGGCAGGTGGAGAGGGGCTGTGACGGTGAGTGTGGGGGGAGGAGGAGTGTGACCCGCAGCTGCAGGAGGGCCAGCTGCCCAGGCAGACCAGGCGGCCAGGTGGCCTTCCCTCTCAGGCCTTGCACGAGCCTGCCCCCAGCTCTGGAGCTGGGGTACCGGGGCTGAAGGGTCACTTGCTCTCCCTGTTGCCTCCCACCCTGGCCCCTTATCACAGTTCAAGGCCAAGCCTGGCAGTCCTTGAGCCCCCCCGTTCCCACGCCCACCCCTCAGCAGTACTGGCCCCTTCAGCCTGGAAGACTGAGAGCCGGACCCTGCCTGGCCCTGAGGCTGCCGTGCCTCCCGGGCAGGGCGGGGCGTGGCTGAGCGGGTGTGTTCCTCCTGCTTCTCCCAGGCCCCAGCACCACCTGCACCGAAGAGTCTTGTGCCAACCAGGGCGTCTGCTTGCAGCAGTGGGATGGCTTCACCTGTGACTGCACCATGACTTCCTACGGGGGCCCTGTGTGCAACGACCGTGAGTGCCGGCGGGCGCCCTGGGGGCAGATCCCGGCCTGGGGGCTGCTGGGGAGGCCCTCTGAGCCTCGATGCTCGCTTCCTTCTCACCCCTTCTCACGAGAGCCAGGGGAGCTGCTGGCGACTGCCCCGCAGCCTTCTCTCTCGGGCCTGAGCGGGTCTGCGGCTGCCTGACTTCCCAGGGCGACCCATTGCTAGCTGGACCCTCTTCTCCGTTCTGAGCTGGTGGGACATGGCTCCCTTCACCCATGACCAAAGGCGTCAGCCTCTGCTGCTCTCCCCATGCGATTTTGGCCATGGGCTCACGTGTTGCATGTGTAGCTCCCACATCCACACTATTGCACAGGGCGGGGGCTGGTCAGCCTGCACCCCCTTCCCTCGGTGCCCCCAGAGTTACACCGTGGAAGCCTGTTATCTCCTCCAGAGGGTCCAGGCCCCGCAGGCAGGCTCAGGAGGTTCCCTGGAGGCCAGGCGGCTGGACAGCTGGCTTCCCTGGACGTCGGCCGAGCCCTTCTCTTTCCCACCCAGAACCCCAGCGGCAGGCTGTCTCTTGGAGCCACAAGGACACCCCCTAGCGCCCTTGCCTGCTCCTCTGCCCCTGGTTGCCCCTTGTTTGACCCGCCCCCTCCAGGGCAGCGTCAGCAGCAGTTTGCAGTCCCTAGTGGTTGGTGGCCAGCAGCTGGTGGCAGAGGACAGCTGGGGCAGGAAGGCGGGGGCAGCCTCCACCTTGAGGGGGTTTTTGGAGTTTCCCTCTGATGATGGGGAGCGGGCGGGGCGGCCCTGCTGAGAGACCAGGGGTGTGAGCACTGAGCTTCGTGGGGAAACACACACACACACACACACACACACACGGGGGGCACACACACACACACACACACACACACACGGGGGGGACAGGGCTTCTCCCTCCACTGTACCAACATGAAACCCGAGGCCCGGAGGGTGAGTGGATCTGGAGGAAGTTCATAGTAGACCTGGGGTCGGTGCCTTTGCCTCTGTGTCCCCCGCGGCGCCTTGGACATTAGGGCGGAGGCCTGTGCTTCCTGTGGAATGGACGGTGCCGGGATGGGCTCCGGGGTGGGTCATGGTTCTCCCTTCCTTGGCACTTCCTGGTGCTCTCGGGCAGGGCCGCCCTTGGGTACCTCCACATCCCTGCCCCGTCCCCCAGGATTTTCCTCATCTGACCTGCCGTTCTGTGCAAAGCCCCCGGGCCATGGCCAGCTGGGCACTGCAGCCCGGGCTGCCGGAGTGCAGATGGGCTGGGCCGGCCCCTTCCCTGCAGCTCATTCAGCTGCGCTCAGATCTGAAGACGCGGCACGTTGCTGCCAATAGTAACAGCCCGCCTGATTGGTTAGTGTTTTGGAGCCTGCAAAGTCCTCGTAACTTGTTTCTCGGAGAAGGCAGTGGGGATAGGGCTGACCGTCCCCCTGAACCGAGGAGGAAACCGAGACCTCAGCCAGGCAGCTCCTTGCCGCCAAGGCTCCTGACTCCCACTCATGCCCTCATCTAGTCCCTGGGGGCCTTGCTGGCGGGGTGCCGGGGTCAGGATGAGGAAGCACGCTGCCCATTGTCGCTACTGTCCTCCCATAGGGTGGAGCCTTCTGGAAGGGGGCATAGAGATGGGCGGGGCTCAGGGGGTCATGCTGAGGTGGGCAAAGAGGTGGGACTTCTCCCGGCATGGGAGGCAGGGAGAGTTGGGGCTGGGGGAGTGTCCCCTACAGCGACACTGGTCTGCAGTCTGGCGGCAGAGCGTGGAGATAAAGACAAGGTGGGTGCGACCTGGAAGCCTCCATCCGCGGGCCCTGGGCACCTCTGAGATCTCCCCTGAAGGACAGGGCGACAGGGGTCACGCCGGCCCTGGGCACCTCTGAGATCTCCCCTGAAGGACAGGGCGACAGCGGTCACGCCGGCCCTGGGCACCTCTGAGATCCCACCCTGAAGGACAGGGTGACAGGGCAGGAACCTGGTCGTCGGGGACTGTGCCCCTCTCCTCCCGGGTTGTGCCTCCTCCCGACCTCCACGCTTGGCCCCATGTCACGTTCATGCTGTCCCTCTGGGGCTGGTCTTCCCGGGGCCCTGGGGTGCACAAGGTCAAGCAGGAAACTGGCCGAGGCCCGTTCCGTTGTCCCACCCCCGAGTGTGAAGGTCCTGGGGCACCACTGGGCACCAAAGGGCCCTTCATCCGCAGAGAGGGAGGGGGTGGGAATGGCCGGGTGCTGGCCCGGACCCTGTCCTTGGACGGGTGGGGTTGGGGTGGAGCTGTCTGGGGGATGAGACAGGGATGAAAGAGGTGCAACCTGCAGGACGGTGTTTCTTCTCTTACGGCCTCGGCTTCTCCATCTGTGACATGGGACCGCACCAGGTGGGCGTGGTGAAGGGGTTGTGTTCCTTCAAGGCTCAGGAGTCTGCTCTGGGAGGCAGGAGAGAGAGCCAAGGGAGAGAACCCATCTCTTCGATGAGAACGGGAGAGTGGAGGGAGAATGGAAAGGAGAACATGAAATGAGAAAGGAAGGAAGCTAAAAGGAGGGGGGCCTGCAGCGGAAGTGCAGGGCTGGGGGTCAGGACCACGGCGCTCCCGGGGGCCTGCCTGCTGCTCTGTCTCCCCTGCACTCGGTTCTTCACCATCTCGGCCCCTTCACATCTCTCCATTTGCTTGGTTCCTCTCTGCAGCCTCTATTGATCTCTGCACACCTCCGTCCCTCCCTTCATTTGTACCCCTGTCCCCCTCCCCCCTCCTGCTCTCGTCACTTCCCACTCACTGGTATTGATTGGCCTCCAGGCGGTTTCCCTTCCTCTCCTCTGGCTACCAGCTCCTCCCTCCTCCCTCTGGGGCCATAAACCTGCTGCCTGCTCCTGCCTGCTCCGAGCTGTGTCAGTCTGTATTTCAGAGCCAGGGGCACAGGAGTGGGGTGGAGAGGGCAGCGGGACAAGGCTGGGGGGGTGTCCCAGCCCCGTTCCCCAGCCTGCATGCATCTCTCCTCCCTCCTGGGGCCATGCACCACCTGGGATCCTCCTCCTGGTACCTCTGAGGACCCCTCTCTTCACTCCTGTAGGGCCAGGGTCAGAGGGACCTGGCATCTAGCAAGGTGGGGTGTGGCAGGAGCTACGGGAAGCTGGCCCGGGGCCTGACAGCATCCGGGAGCCGGGCACAGCGTGCCACGCGTGGGGCTACTGGTGGTGGTTTTGCTCCGAAACAGAATTCAGAATCAATAAGCAGGAGTCAGCCCTCTCTCCCCCTGGTTCTCCCTCCCCTTCTCACATCACCCCCTTCCTTTTGCCCTGTCACCGCTTCTCCTCACTCCAGTCCACTATTTCTTTCACTCCTTTCTAGGTTCTGTCTCTACCTCCTTCCTTCTCTCCCCCTGCCCCCATCCTAGCAGAGCACCCTCGGGCGGACCAGGTTGCTGTGGATGTGGAGGTGGATCCAGATGAAGGGAAGGGGGCACTTACCTCTTGGGCTAAGACAAGTGCTTCCCGAGATCCCCAAAGTCTGGGGGTGGGTCCCAGCGGAGGGGCACCTGGAGGGAGAAGTGACGCCTCAGCTGTACTTAGTGGCCCAGGAAGCGTCTGTCCAGGCAGGACACTCAGTGGACAGCTGCCCTGGAAACTCTGGTGGAGGGAGAGGCTGAGGCTGGGGGCGGGGCGGGGGAGAGGAAGGACGAGTCCCAGGTGTGCAGGAGGTTGGGGCACCCTTTGGGGAGGTGGGAGGAGACTGAGTGCTGTCTTACTCCTGAGGGCCTTTGAGGCCCTGGGTGCATTGTTTGTGTGCATATGGGTGACCCTGTTTTGGGAGGGTGAGCCAGGGGCAGTGTCTGTGCGTACTTGGCCATTGATTGCCTGTGGCCAAACATGTGTGTGTGTGTGTGTGTGTGTGTGTGTGCTTCTGTGAGCGTGTGTACATGCTCGGCCGAGTGTGAGTTCATGTGCCAGCCTCCGAGAGCACATGCATGCATGTATGTGTCTGAGCTTGTGTGTGCATGCGCGCGCCCGCACAATGATGCCTGTATGGGCACGTGGGTGTCTCCGTCCCCAAGCCGGGCCACATCCTAGCGTCCGCGTGTTCTGAGGGGTGCGTGCAGCGGTGCGGTGGCCACCTCTGCGCGCTGGACCAGCGAGCACCATTGGGGTTCATCCAGGTGCGGGGGGAGGGGAGGAGAAGGAAGAGAGAAGCCTC
>NW_005356944.1:741250-741561 GCF_000412655.1 Myotis brandtii | reverse complement strand
GAAGTAGCAATGAAAATAATTTTACGGTTGGGTCACAACATGAGGAACTGTATTTAAAGGGCCAGAAGGTTGAGAACCACTGAGTTAGATGATGTTTCTCTCTCTCTCTCTCTCTCTCTCTTTTCCCCTCCCTCCTTCCCTCCCTCCCGGGCGCCCTCCCTCTCCCTTCCAGCCTCTGCCTCTGCAGCAACACTCCGCTGCCTCCATCTCTCCGCCGGAATCTCGCAGGCTCGCGCCCCTCCTCGGCTCAGCCCCGCTCCCCTCCTCTCTCCCCTCCCTCACTCCGTTCCCCCCTCACCCGGATTTGCTTC
>NW_005356944.1:736657-740553 GCF_000412655.1 Myotis brandtii | reverse complement strand
CGAGCCCCCTCACCTCCGGTCTCGGGCTCCCATCTTCCCAGCCTCACCCTCGCCTCTCCACCCCCCCCATCCCTTTATCGCCTCATCTCTGCCTTCACCACTTCCATTCGGTGCCTCACCTTCACCTCCTCACCCACCTCTGGTTTGTAATCACCTTCAGGCCCCCCATCACCTCCCCTCTGTCCTTTCACCCCCTCTGCCAGCTCTCCCTTCCCGTCTCTGCCTCCTCACTTCCTCCATCTCTGTGCCACCCGCCTCACCTTCCATCGCTGGTCTAGCATCTGTGTACCCCATTATCTTTGTCCCCCCTAACCGCCCTCCCACCTCTGTCCCATCTCTCATCCCTGCCTCTGACATGTTCCATCTCTTCCTCTCTCACCTTTCAGATCTGTCTCCTTTCACCCCGTCCCCAGACACCGCCCCTCTTCCCTTTACTGTCCTCCACCACACTCCCCGGGCAGCTCACCTCGGCTTCTCCTTCCCCCCTCTCACCCCTGCCCTGCCGCCCCTGCTGCGCCCCAGCGCCCTCACCTCTGTGGCCTATTGCTTGGAGTGGACTTCTCCAGTGCCGTCTCCCCGTCACCTCTAGTGTCAGCCCCCATCGCTTCCTGTGTCAGTCCGCTGTCACTTTCCACCGCTCTCACCTCACTCAGCCCCCCTTAACCTCCACTTTTCCTCTCGGCTCCATCACCTTCCGCTTCTGACCTCTCTCCCTTCTCCTTTCTGCCCACCATCACCTCCCACCTCCAGCGCCTCATCACTTCATGCCTTAGGCCCGTAAGAGGCTCTGCACCTGCCGCCTTCGTCCCTGCCCCCCCCCCCCATCGTTCCCAGTCTCTACTCCCCGTCACCTCCCATGTCTGACCCTCTTCACACTTTATCTCATTTCCCGGTCAGACTTGTTCACGCTCCACGTCGGTCCCTCCTTCACATTCCACCTCAGAGCTGCTGTCACCTCCTGTCCCAGAGAACCTGTCACCTCCGTTTCAGTCCACTCATCACTTCCCCTCTCGGTACACCACATCGCCTCCCATCTCTGGACCTGCCATCGGTCACCCCAGTACCTCCATTTCTATACCTCTCTCACCTCCCGTCATCTCAGCCCTCCATCACCTCCCATTTCTGTACCTCCTTCACTTTTCATCCCTGTACTCTCATCACCTCTCTGCACGTCCTCTCGTCACCTCCCCTCTCTGTACCCCTGTTGCCTTCCTTCTCGGTGCTCTGACATCCTCATGCTCCCACCAGCCCTTCCCTTGACTCCCCTAATCTCTCATCGCTGCACCTTCACCAGCTCTCACTCTGTACTTGTCCATCCTTGCTTCCCAATCTTATCTGCCTCCAGTTTCTGTACTTCCATCATTTCCCATTTCTGTTCACCCATCATCTCTCATTTTTTCATTCAATCTTTGTTCCTCCCTCATCTCCCACGCCGGATCCTCATCACTCCCCGTCTAGGTCCAGCATGGCCTCCCATCTCTGCTTCCCCGTCATTGCTCTCCATCTGTCCATCCTTGCTTCCCAATCTTCGTTCCCCCATATCACTTCCCATCTTCCCACCCCTTCTTTTCTGTTTCTCTTTGCTTTTCTCCTACTTCATCTTTCCCTCATTTTTGATGCCTCTTCTCTCTCCTCATCCAGTTCTCAGGAGTGGCCCCCTCCAACCCTCCCCTTCGTTGCCTTCTTCTCTCTTCCTCAGCATAGTCTTGTCTGGTCTAATCTCTGTCCCAGCCAGGCCCTCTCCACAAGGCCTTCTCTCATCTCGTCTCTTTCTCTCTTCCACTTGCCCACCCCACACTGAACTCTGTTTCTCCCCATGAGCTCTCTGGTCTTCTGTGCCTCCTCCCTCCTCTTGATTGTCCCCTGTGGCTCCCCTGAGGCCCATGTTGCTCCCAAAGGGGCCCAGATAGGACATGGTCTTTCTGAGCACGAGGAGAGGCACAAAGGGGTGAGACAGGAAAGGGGAGCCGGGGATATTGGAGGAGAGCGTTGTGGGGGGAAGAGGAGAGTTGGCAAAGAGGAAGGGAAAGGAGCAAGCCACTGGCCCAGGGAGATGAGCAGATTGGAAGGAGGGGCCTGGGTGCTGATGGGATGTACGGTAAAGAGCTGGGAGAGCTGGGAGAGCGGGAGAGAAAATGGAGGAAAGAGCGCTGGGGGTGGGCGGGAGGAACCTATGGAATGTTGGTGTTGGGATTGCCTCGGAGATGGCCACCCGCTTGGCAGGCATAGGAGAGAAACAGCCCGGAGAGGGGCCATGGCTGCCTGCTGCCACACGGGAGCAGAGGAGGAGCTGAGGGCGCCCCGGACAGAGCCAGGAGGTGGCGGGAGACTGAGTGAAGGAGCCCGGGAAGGTGAGGCAGGTGAGAGGAGGGAGGAGGGTCAGAGGACAGATGGAAGAGTAGGGCCGAGGCCACCTGTCCCTGCACCACCTCCGCTCCCTTAGCCATGGGGGTGGCAAAGGACAGGCTTCTCTTGGGACCCCCCACTCGGCCAGAGGAAGAGGTCAGCTTGGGAGACCTTTCCTCTCTGCCCCAGTGTCCCCTTACCCCCCAAGGGGGGAGCCTCTCTTTCTTCATCTGCTTCTCTACTTCCCTTCTCTTGGGAGGGGTCTCATTGCTTTTCTTCTTTGCCTTCCCTCCCTCCTGTTCTTCACTCTTTCCTCCATGTACCCTTCCATCCCCCAACCCCCTGGTTACATAACATCCCTACCGACCCCAGGCACCCATGACACCCCTGCATCTGATGCTGGTCTAGGCCTGGGAGGACCAGTACGACTGGGCCCTAAAAACAGCCTGAGAGGGTGACGGTCTCCTGGTCCTGGACCCCAGCTTTGGTTTGGGAATCCCTGAGGCGCTTATCAGCCCCGACCTCCACTTCTGGAACCCTCTGGAGCCAGGAGGAAGGGGTCAGTCCCAGCTCAGCTCTGGGTCAGTAGCTTCCAGGGGTTCTGGATTCACCCCGCCAGCTTACAAAGGGGGCTGGCGTTGTGATTCTGGGTGTGGGTGTGTTAACTTGGAGTTCTAACTGGATGGTTTATGGCCAAGAACGGGCGTATGCATTGAAGGGATATTGTGTTCCAGAGAGCTGTGCCCGGGGTGGGAGCTGTGGAGAGCCCCCGGGTTGCGAGGTCCTTTGACAAGAGCTGGGGTGGGCTGTGAGCACCAGGAGCGGCCTTGCTAGTCTGTGTGGGACTTTTCTACCCTCTCATGATTCTGTACTGTCCGGAAGATGTGTGTCTGGCTGACGCTGCAGGACGATGGGCGCATGCGGGGTTAGCCACAGGGGCAGCCCCGGGCGCATGGGTGTTTACAGGAGGTGGTTCTGTTGTTTGGGTCTGGGTTAGCTAACTGTGACTGACGGTGGGTTGGCTCTTTCTCTAGAATGCAGGTGTGTGGGAACTCTGTGTTAGATTCTGGATCTGTTAGAGCGTTTTCCTGGATCAGTGAATTTCTGGGTCCAGGAGGCAGTGAGGGGACTGTGTTGGGGATGGGCCTTTGGGTGGTGAACCAGAGCGCTTCTGCCTTGGGCTTCTGGGGTGTGCACACCCTTGAAATGTTATGCACCAGGAAGCTCACTAGTGGTTTCCCCGGGAGATCAGAAACCCTGGGTCGCGCCGCCCTAGGGCAGCATGTGGGCCTTGGTTTAGGCCCCTCTCTGCGCCACAGCCCTTTCTGGAACCTTTTCTAGATGTGGCGCGGAGTCCTGGGCTCCAGCGCTTGGTGCCGCCTCCTGGGCGTCTGGTGGCCAGGACAGAGGACAGCTTGGGGGTGAGAGGCGAGAGGCCCCTGAGACCCAGGTGGGCCCAACCCGGGAGGGACCCGGCAGAGCCCGCCCCTGCCCTCCCAGCCAGCCCTCTGCGCCTCTGGCAGAGCGCGGGGCGGGGAGAGCAGTGAGTC
>NW_005356944.1:729145-736298 GCF_000412655.1 Myotis brandtii | reverse complement strand
GTTCGGCCTCAACGCGCGGGGCCTTTGTGTGCAGCGCGTGCGTCTTCGCCTGTGGGCTGGTGTGGGGCCTGGGGCCTGGGGTGCCAGTGCCACCTCTGATCCCTCCGGCCTCATGCCCTGTGGGACATGGGCTGCCTGCACCCCAGGCCGCCCGGCGCAGGAGGGCGCTCTCCAGGGTAAGGTGGAGTCTGGGTTCCCGGCTGGGAAAGGGAGGAGAAAGGGCCTCCTTCCGCCCTGACCTGGGAGATTTGGGAGCTGGCCCCAGGTACATGGCGTTTCCTTTGCAGGTTTGAGGGACCCAGAAACTCGATAAGCCCTTTCTTCGTCTGACTGGGGGACCCCTGAGCCCAGGGATGAAGGGGCAGCAGGCTCTGGCCCCGAGGCAGGGTGGGGTGTGGAGGAGGCCAGCATCTCAGCTCCCGGGCCTCCCCACCCCCACATTGGGCCATGCAGTTTGTGAGTGGAGGGAGAAGGGCGGACCCTGGTATCACGGTCGCCATGGAAACAGCCGGATTTCCGAGAGCTGCGTTGGGAGTGGAGACGGCTGCTGGCTGAGGCCTACCTGCTCCCGGCCCTGCTCCCGGCCCTGCCCTTTCCAGGCAGGTGGCCCACCCTGTCGGGGTGTGGGGGGGTGTGGGGGGGTGCAGCTCCCTGTGTACTCTGCCCCCATCCAACTCTCCACCCTAATCTCAGGGTCCCACCCTGAGGAATCAGCCCTCGGCACTGGGCCTTCGGGGGGAGGGCAGCAGGTAGGAAGGACGAGGTCGGGCGCCTGCTGGCGGTGCTGTCCTGGCCACAGGCCGTAGCAGATGTCAGCTAGTAGACTTCGAGGTGGTTCCTTCACCCCGTCCTGCCTCCGGGGGTCCCCTCTCCTCTCTGGCCCTGCCTGGGGAGACCAGGCACTGGTGGCAAGGGCTCTGGGGAATAGCTCCTGCCCCCCCTCCAGGCCCCTGCTGGCCTCACTGCCTCTCGGGGCCCAGGCAACAGCCTCCTCTGCTCAGCTCCCCGTGGCCTGCAGAAGGTGCCTCCCTCCGAGGCTCGCAGAAGCCCCCTCTTTTGGGGGATCTGGGAACTTCCTGGGCTAGAGTCCCCTGTCCCTGACGGCACTGCCTGAACTACCCAGAGGCGCTTGAGGTCCCGGCCTCAGCGTGACCGGTTGGGGCGCCATCTTACCGTCGCACGTTTGCCCCTCCAGCGGGCCCTCCTGCCCCCCAGGCCCCCAGCTCCCTGACCCTAGGTTTTCCCTCCCACCCAGAGCTCTCCCACCTCCAGGGCCCCCCTTTCCTCCCCACCGACTCCAGGCTTTGGCCCTCCGGCCCAGCTGCCTCTCTCTCTCTCTAGATAAATCCTCTTTGAACCCCTCTGCCCCCAAGAAGTGCTTTGAGAGGAGTCGTTAGTGCCTAATGATTTAATTAAGCATCTTATGAATCTCATCTGCCCCATTTATGCTCTAAAGAATGCAAGGTTGTTCTCTTCCCTTCTCGGAAGGCCCGGAGCACTAGTCCTCTAGGCCAGCGGCCACCAACCTTCCGGACCTCATGGACCTCCAGTGGTCCACGGACCACCGGTTGGCGACCGCTGCTCTAGGCCTCCCAGACAAGGCTCCCTTCCTGGAAACTGGGTGATAGCCCCCCACCCCCACCCCAGCCATCAGTCCCAGGGAGCTGGGGGCCAGGGAACCCAGTCAGCCGCAGGAGGGAACATGGAGACTAATGGGGTTTATTTTGGGGCTGAGATCGTTAGGGACCTCACACCGCCCCCGGCAGCCGGATGGAGGAGACAGGGAGAGAGGGTGGGGTGGGGGAGAGCAGGGAGAGGGAGCCTTCCTCTCTGGCTCCCACTCTCCCACTTGCTCTCACCTACACCCCTCTCGGCCCCTCTCTGTCCATCTGTCCTCTGCCTTCTTCCTCCGCTGGCTGTCAGTCTCACTTCCCGCCCACCCCCCATGTCTGTCTCTCCTTTTCTGGGCAGGGCTCCAGGCCCCCCAGTTTTGGGACCCAGGCAGCCCCTAGTTGTGTGTGGAAACAGGGAGCCCTGGGAAAACTGGGGCCAGGATTTCCAGGGGCCTGGAGGGGTGCAGGGCAGGTGTTGGAGGGGTGCCAGCCTGTGGGCTGTGAGTCAGAGCTGAGCACAGCTCCTGCTCCCCCTCCCGCCATCGCCGGGGGCTCCATTGCCTGGGGGCCTGCTCAGCTCTGGCCCTCAGAGGCACCTCGGAGCTGTCACCTCACCAGCCCTGGGAGAGTCGAGGCTCAGGCCCCTCGGGTCCTCCCTGCCCCCAGCAGTCCTCTTGGTCCTCTGCGGCCTCCCTCTGGGCTCTCTCGGGGTCCCCCTCTCTGTTACCTCTCCATTTTGCGGTAATTAAAGCCACTGTTCCCCAGGGCGGCAGGCCCGTGTCTGCTGTGGGCATCCCGGCGGAAGCTCTGTACCCTGAGGAAGGTTGGGGGTCCTTGTGCTCCGGGCACAGCCCCGTGAACCTGCTGATGTCATATCTCCCTCTCCTCCCTTTCCTTCTCTCTGCAGCCGGGACCACGTACATCTTTGGGAAGGGGGGCGCGCTCATCACTTACACGTGGCCCCCCAATGACCGGCCGAGCACGAGGATGGACCGCCTGGCCGTGGGCTTCAGCACGCACCAGCGGAGCGCCGTGCTGGTGCGCGTGGACAGCGCCTCGGGCCTCGGCGACTACCTGCAGCTGCACATCGTAAGGAGCGGGCCCTGGCCTCCCACCCCGACCTTCCCACCCAGACCCCATCCGCCCCCCCACTCCACGGGACCAGCGCCTCAGACCTTCCCCTCGTGCGAAGCCCTTAGGACCTCTGTCCCCTGATTCCTGGGTTTCCTCTCGGTGCTTCTGCTTCTGAGGCCGTCCCTGCCTGTCCTTCCTGAGAGCCCCAGGCATGGGGCTGACGTGGAGTCCCGCTTCCAGCACCTTGAGGCCAACTGTGTTCTCTGACCTTTCCAAACGCAGTCAGGGCCTCGTTGAGTCTTCCAGGCTGTTCTGCAGCCTCCAGAAATGTCCCCACGGGGTGACGGCTCTGGGCTGCTGCTTGCTCACTCCTAGACGGCTGAGGGCAGCCCCGTGTCCTCCGCCTCCCTCACCCTCCCTGCGCCAGCAGCCACCTTGCTTCTTCCCCTGGCCTTCATGTCCTGCCCCTGCCTCTGCCTCTGCCCTGCCCTTGACCTCTGTCCCTGTGACCTTTGCTCTCCCAGCCACCCTCTGACCCTGCCACCTGTTGTCTGACTCTGTCACCCCCACAGCCTCTCTGGCTGTGCTCACGCTTCTCTGACCTCTAGGGCCAGCCCCACATCCCCACCTCGACCTCTGACCCCACCTAGCCCTGCCTTTCTCTGCCCAGCTGCTCCCTGCGCCGGCTTCCTGCCTCAACCTCTGCTCCTCCCGTGCCTCCCTCTGGGCCTCCCTCCGAGCCCGCAGCTCCTCTCCTGTAGTTTTCATCCTACAGCTGGCCTTCAGGCAGCCCTTTTCTTCCCTGCTCTTTCCTCGCCTCTGGTTCTGCCCACACTCTTCCCTATGGGCTGTGGCCTGGCTCCATTTCACTCCTGCCCTTGGCCTCTCTCTTGCCCCTCCCCACGCTTATAACCCCTGGGACTCTGACCTCAGTCTCTTTTTCCACCTACACAGCCCTCTGCAGCCTCTCTTTTCCCTCCTGCACTCTGCGGGCTGACCCTGGCCAGGACCCCCACTAGGCGGGTTAAGCAGGTGGCCAGGTTCTGTGTGCTGGAGAGGGAGAGGTCTGGGGGAGTCCCCGGGCTTTCAGGGGGGGCGGCGAGGAAGCCAGGGGAGAGGGCTCGTTTGGGCTCCGGCCCGTCCCCATCTGATTGGGACCATGGCTACTGGCCCCTCCTTATACAACAGCTTTTTAGGGACCCATGGCTGCACACCCTTCCCCCAACCAGGAGCAAAGGGAAGAGGTGTGAGAGAGATGTCCTGTGGGCAGAGTGGAGCTGGAGTGGAAGTGGCAGCTGATGGGCGCTGAGGGGCGGGGAATGGGCAGGGCGTGTGGAGGAAAGGGGTGCAGGGTGCGTGGAGGAAAGGGGTGCAGGGTGTGTGGAGGGAAGGGGTGCAGGGTTGTGGAGGGAAGGGGTGCATGGTGCATGGAGGGAAGGGGTGCAGGGTGAATGGAGGGAAGGGGTGCAGGGTGCGTGGAGGGAAGGGGTGCAGGGTGCATGGAGGTAAGGAGTGCAGGGTGCATGGAGGGAAGGGGTACAGGGCGTGTGGAGGGAAGGAGTGCAGGATGCGTGGAGGGAAGGGGTGCAGGGTGTGTGGAGGAAAGGGGTGCAGGGTGAATGGAGAGAAGGGGTGCAGGGTTGTGGAGGGAAGGGGTGCATGGTGCATGGAGGGAAGGGGTGCAGGGTGAATGGAGGGAAGGGGTGCAGGGTGCGTGGAGGGAAGGGGTGCAGGGCGCGTGGAGGGAAGGGGTGCAGGGTGCATGGAGGAAAGGGGTGCAGGGCGCGTGGAGGAAAGAGGTGCAGGGTGCGTGGAGGAAAGGGGTGCAGGGCGTGTGGAGAGAAGGGGTGCAGGGCGCGTGGAGGAAAGAGGTGCAGGGTGCGTGGAGGAAAGGGGTGCAGGGCGTGTGGAGAGAAGGGGGGCAGGGCGCGTGGAGGGAAGGGGTGCAGGGCGCATGGAGGAAAGGGGGGCAGGGCGCGTGGAGGAAAGAGGTGCAGGGTGCGTGGAGGAAAGGGGTGCAGGGCGTGTGGAGAGAAGGGGGGCAGGGCGCGTGGAGGGAAGGGGTGCAGGGCGCATGGAGGAAAGGGGGGCAGGGCGCGTGGAGGAAAGAGGTGCAGGGTGCGTGGAGGAAAGGGGTGCAGGGCGTGTGGAGAGAAGGGGGGCAGGGCGCGTGGAGGGAAGGGGTGCAGGGCGCATGGAGGAAAGGGGGGCAGGGCGCGTGGAGGAAAGAGGTGCAGGGTGCGTGGAGGAAAGGGGTGCAGGGCGTGTGGAGAGAAGGGGGGCAGGGCGCGTGGAGGGAAGGGGTGCAGGGCGCATGGAGGAAAGGGGGGCAGGGCGCGTGGAGGAAAGAGGTGCAGGGTGCGTGGAGGAAAGGGGTGCAGGGCGTGTGGAGAGAAGGGGGGCAGGGCGCGTGGAGGGAAGGGGTGCAGGGCGCATGGAGGAAAGGGGGGCAGGGCGCGTGGAGGAAAGAGGTGCAGGGTGCGTGGAGGAAAGGGGTGCAGGGCGTGTGGAGAGAAGGGGGGCAGGGCGCGTGGAGGGAAGGGGTGCAGGGCGCATGGAGGAAAGGGGGGCAGGGCGCGTGGAGGAAAGAGGTGCAGGGTGCGTGGAGGAAAGGGGTGCAGGGCGTGTGGAGAGAAGGGGGGCAGGGCGCGTGGAGGGAAGGGGTGCAGGGCGCATGGAGGAAAGGGGGGCAGGGCGCGTGGAGGAAAGAGGTGCAGGGTGCGTGGAGGAAAGGGGTGCAGGGCGTGTGGAGAGAAGGGGGGCAGGGCGCGTGGAGGGAAGGGGTGCAGGGTGCATGGAGGGAAGGGGTGCAGGGTGTGTGGAGGGAAGGGGTGCAGGGTACGTGGAGGGAAGGGGTGCAGGATGCGTGGAGGGAAAGGGTGTAGGTTGTATGGAGGAAAGGGGTGCAGGATGCGTGGAGGGAAGGGGTGCAGGGCGTGTGGAGGGAAGGAGGGCAGGATGCGTGGAGGGAAAGGGTGTAGGTTGTATGGAGGGAAGGGGTGCAGGATGCATGGAGGGAAGGGGTGCAGGGTGTGTGGAAGGGAGGGGGGCAGGACAAGGAGTAGCCTGGGGAGAAGACCTGGGAGTTCCGTGCCCCAGTGAGCGAGACAGACAGCGTCTTGGCCTGAGGAGGAGAGACAGTGTGGCTGTGAGTGACAGCGGGGCCTGGTGACTGTGTCAGGAGTGACAGTGTGACCTGGGATTGTAGGGGCTGATGAGACAGGCTGCGTCTGTGGCCTCTGGTCGGTGCCGCTCTACGTTAGAGCTTCCCGGCGGAGTGGTGTCTGCTGGTGTTTCAACCTCCTGACCACGCGTGGCAGGTGGGACTGTCTCTGTGTCCCTTCCTGTGACCGCGGGCTGCTGTTCTCCTCCCGGGTCATGAGCAGCTGTGCGTGGCTCTGGAGCAGGGAGCCTGGGTTTGAGTCCCAACTCTGCCACTTCCTCGCTCCGTCTTTGGTGTATGGGACAATGCTCCAACCAGCTGAGCCACCAGGCCAGGGATCCTCGCTCCGTCTTTGTGCAGTCACCTCGCCTCCCTGCACCTCAGGGCAGGATGGGAGGAGCGAGGTACGCTGTGAGGTTTAAAGGAGATCATGAACATAAAGCACCTAGGACATCGCCCAGCCCTTGGGAAGGGTTCAGTGTCAGCTGATGTCCTGTGCCCGCTGACGCCATCTGGTCGTCACCTGGACGTGTGGGTCTGTGCATTCTGTGTCCGCCTGTGTGACAGCTGTGTCAAAGGTGTAGGGCACAGGGCTCCCTGCTGCTGAGGGAAAAGGGTCGGGGGCCCCGGGCGTGGAGAAGAGACCTTCCCTTCCCGGCAGGTGCCACCGGCCTTGCCTGGTGCAGGTCACGGAGGAACAGGCTTGTGCCTGGTGCTGCGGAGGGCAGAGAGGGGGGGCGCCTGGCCCTCGGGGGGGCCCTGGTGAGGGTGGGGGGCCTGGGAGGAAATGTGGGAGCCAGGAGCGAGGCCAGCTCTCGGAGGAGAGTCGGGCACCAGATGGGCTGCAGCCCCTGGGAGCAGCCCCCGAGCTCCCTCCCCCGGTGACGGTGACACATCAGCTCCCACCGCAGCGGCATCGGCAGCTGAGAGCGGGGAGGCGGCAGCAAAATAAGAGAAAAGCAATTTGACGTTTCTAATAAAGCGTCGCTCCACTTTGCCAAATTAATTTTGACTCCCATAATTATTTGCTGTAGGAGCGGCCGCGTTCTCCCCACCGCCGCCTAATGAGGTAATTGGGGAATTAGGAATTAATGACTTTAACAGAAGTGACAACTGACTTCACGTCGGAGCAGCTCTGGGGAGCCGCCTCTCCCCCGGAGTGTGGGCTCTGAGCTCGGCTGCCTCCTAGGAAACCCAGGCGTCCCGCCTCCCGGCTGCCCGGCTGGCCCTCCGCATCTGCCCTGACCCCCTCACTGCCCGGATGAGCTCTCACTGCCCGGGCGCCTCTGAGGGCAGAACCCAC
>NW_005356944.1:724643-728853 GCF_000412655.1 Myotis brandtii | reverse complement strand
GTGTGTGTGTGTGTGTGTGTGTGTGTGTGTGTGTGTGTGTGTGGCTTTCCCAGGCTCTAGGAGAACTGGACCCACAGGTGGGGAAGGGATAGGGCGTAGGTGTCCAAGTGAGCCCTGGCTGCACATCCTGCCCCCCAACTATCCAAACCCCACTCCCGACCCCATCTGTGAGCCACGATCCCCAACCCCAGTACCACCCAGCTGCTGGGTCCCACTGGTGCGGAGGTGGCCGCCGAATGGTCCCTCGTGCCCGGGCCGGACGGGAGCAGTCTTTCGGGAGGACGCAGGTGTGCAGTGAGCAGTGTGCTCGGTGCCGGACTGTGACCCTGTGCCAGTGCCGGTCCTGTGGGGGAGGGGCGTGGGAACGCAGGAGGCTCAGGTCAGGGGTGCGGCTGGGAGGGAGGGGCATGGACCAGGGGTTTCGGTGAAGGCCTCGTGGGCCTTCGTCTGGCGTCTTTAGACACCTTTGGGTTCAACGGTGGGCTGGCCTCGGCAGCCCCTCAGACCACTCCCACCCCCAGCGATGTGAGCAGTGTCTCCCTGGATGAGCGGGGAGAGCGTTGGCTTTGGAGTCAGACCACCTGGGGTTCAGTCTGGGGTTCCTTCCTTCTGGGCTGTGAGATTTGGGGATGTCACTGAACCTCCCGGAGCCTCGTTTCCTCCTCGGTACAATGGGGGTGCTGTGAGCTTCCTCGGAGGGCTGCTGTGGGGTGAAGGGAGCACGCTTTTGGGTTCGGTGACGCCTCCCTCTCACTCAGGCACCTCCGACCGAACTTCCCGGTCTGGAACCCTGGGGGCCTCCGCAGGCTCCCACGTGGGGCCTCTCTGGGGCCTGGGCTTGGTCCCAGAGGTGGCTCAGACCGACTACTCCCTTTCTCCAGCCTCAGTCCCTGTCTGTCCTCTGCCTGGCCCTCCCCCCTCCCAGCCCCATCCTCTGCCCACACCCCATGCTCGCTCCCCTTTCCTCAGTTAAGTCCAGCATGGTTTGTCTCCCTGATCTCTTCCCATGCCTGTCATCACACCCCAAACACACAGCTCAGACCCCACCTCTGCTCCCCACACGCAAGCCTGACCTCCAGCGGCCAGATGGGCTGCAGGAAAGGCGTGCTGAGGCCCTGGTGGGGAGCCCCCACGCCTGCTCAGTGCTAATCTCGCAGGGAGGGTTTTTTTTTCCCTGGACTTCTCTGTTGGTTGTGCCTTAGGGAGGCCCCACCCTCTGTGCTCCCACAGATCCCCGTGGCGATCCTGACCGTCCTGCCTGAGGTCTGGGCTAGTGGCCCTTGAACAGAGCAGGTGCCCTGTACACGTTTGTGAATATTCTGAATAAACTAAAGGCAAGAGGCAGGTGTGGTTGGTGGAGGTCCCCCGGGCCCAGGCTCTGCACCCCCTCTGGGCAGGGGAGAGCGTCCAGCAAAGGCAGGCCTGGGCGAGTGCACAGGAAAGCTGAGAAGTGCCCTGGCGCTGGGCCAGGGGTGGTCACAGGTTCCCTCCCAGGCGCTGAGCTCTACTTTTCTGTCCTCAGGACCAGGGCACCGTGGGGGTGATCTTTAATGTGGGCACCGACGACATTACCATCGACGAGCCCAACGCCATCGTGAGCGACGGCAAATACCACGTGGTGCGGTTCACTAGAAGCGGTGGCAATGCCACCTTGCAGGTGGACAGCTGGCCAATCAACGAGCGGTACCCGGCAGGTAGGTGGGTGGCCTGGGAGCACGGAGGAAGTGTGGTGGGAGGGGCGAGGCAGGCAAGGCAGCCTTTGATAGGAGCACTGCTTGCACTGGGGCGGGGCCACGCGGAGTGTCATCCCGCTGTGGGCGGGGCGAAGCTACAAGAAGGTGTGGCTGGGGAGGTGGGACCCGGGTGGGCGGGGCTAAAGGAACCAGCGGTTTGGGGAAGGCTGGGCTTTGTAGGGCCTGGGTGAGACCGGGGTCCTTGTGGTGTGAGGGAGAGGGCGGAGCTGAGTGGGACGGCTGCAAGGCCCGGTCCAGTTTGGGGCTGAGGGAGAAGGGACGAGGGGGAAGGGTAGAGGTAGAGTTAGACAGTTGAGGAAAGGATGCGTTCAGAATTGGGACAGGTGGAAATGAGGAGACAGATGCAGAAATCAAGGGGAGAAGATCCGGAAATAGCCCAAAACACGTCTTCACAAGTAGGCAGAGCTGTTCTAAGGACCGAACCAAGGAACAAACCAAGGTTTTCACAAAGAGCAAGTCAGAGATCCCTATTAGGAAATCTAGGTAAAGGAAGAGAAGTAACCATGGAGACCCAGAGAAAAGGAACCCCAGTGTCTCGGGGGGCGGTAAGGGAGAGAGACAGTGAAGAGAGTGAAAAATACGGTACAGTGCATTCAGCAAACCTTTATTGATGACCTACTAGGCGTCAGGCCCTGCGCTAGGCCCTGGGGACGCAGCGGTGAGGGGATGCAGCCCCGCGTGCAGGGGGTTTGCCGTGTTGGGGGGGGGGACAGGCGGACACAGGGATGCAAACTGACCCAGTTCAAGTGTGTGGCGGCTGTGGTGGCCGAGGACAAACCAAGGTCTGAGGGGCACAGTGGAGGGACAGGGATAAGGACATGAAAGAAACGGGGCAGCAGGGACCCTGCAAGGTACTGAGGGAGGCAGAGGAAGGCCTGGGAGTGCGAGGAGGCCAGCGGAGCGATGGGGAGACAGGGACATAGTCCCTGAGCCACAGCGAAGACCGGGACCGCTCCCGCGGTGATGCAGACGCTGTCGCACAGACCAGCAGTGAGGGGTGGACAGCCTCGGAGGAGAGGAGCAGAGCCTCAGTGCGGAGCTGGGGAGGGAGGGGAAACGGAGCCACCGCGGGGAGAACCACAGGAGCGCAGGCATGGAGAATTCGGGCCGAGCGACCTGCAGTCACACACAGGAGTGCGGACGGAGGCCGAGGGTGCCTGCAGCCTCAGTTCCTCTCCCAGGCAGCAAGGACAGTCGAGGTGGAGGCAGGGCAGCTGCCCCAGGCTGACCTAGAGGGGTGAGGGCAGGACAGTGAGGGGTGCAGGTACGAACCCTCACGGGCCCACTTATGCTGGAAGAAAGATGCCAGTGTCAGCTCACAGCTCACCATCGTGCAAGCTTTACCCAAACATAGGGAGCCTCATGGCCACTAATAAATACAGAGGCCGTGGTCACACGGGCCAGCCCCTGGCACCTGAGTGACTGCGGATATTCCTACGGTCAGGCAGGCACAAGGGCACACAGCCCTGTGTGTGTGTCGGGGGGGCAGCCTGCTCCAAGGCCCGGGGCGAGTGTGAGGTCACTCAGACAAACAGTGCTCCTGTGCTAAGTCCCACCCGTGCGCAGACACCGCGGGCGGCTGTGTGGGTGTGATCGCCCCGTGGGCATCAGACTTGTCTCTCTCTGTCTCAGCCACACACACATCAGAGCGATCTTTGTAGTAGTGAAGACTCAGCCTGTGTGGACAGGGCAGGACGGGGCAGGAAGGCCTCAGTGCACTCAGGCAGGCCCAGGCCCAGGTGTTGCTGGGCGGGCGAGCGCAGCTGTGCAGCGGGAGGTGCGGGGAAAGCCTCCACCACCCAGGGTGCAGGTTGCTATACAGCATGTAAGTGGTTTCAATGGGAGGAGCGGCCAGACTCCCAAAGGAAATCATTTCCGTTCCCATGGCTGCCGACTGGGATCACCCACAGCCCACGGAGGGAGAGCTCACAGAACTCCCAGGCACACTGACAGACGTCCCTCCGCAGACACACACACACACACACACACACCCCTTCCTGCCCCAGGGCCTGCAGAACGGTGAGTGGAGAGAGGAGCAGGCGCACAGCCAGGTGACCAGCTGAGGACAGAGAAGGTGCAGGCTAGGGCCTACGGGAGCGGGGTGGGGGCAGCCTGCGGAGAAAGGCCGTGAGTGAGAGGGTCAGGAGGTCAGGAGCGGGGCCGGGGTCCGCAGGGCAGAAGGGCGAGGGGACCTGAGCAGAGGAGTCTGAGGGTCTTGGCTTGGAGCTGAGGTGCCGCCAGGCAGAGGACTGAAGGTGCCACAGGGCGGAAGCCTGGGTGGGGAAGGGGGCGGAAGAGGAGGTGAGATGGCAGGAGAGCGGAGAGAAGGCAGCGGGTGGGCGGGCTGCTGGGTAGGACCCAGGCACCACGCTGAGGTCCCCTGTGGTGGGTGGGGGGGGACCTCAGCGCCTGCAGTGAGAGCAGTGGCGGGCTTGGGCTCCTGTTCGGTGCAGGGG
>NW_005356944.1:720745-724599 GCF_000412655.1 Myotis brandtii | reverse complement strand
GGGGAGGGGGAGATGAAGGGAAGGCTGGGATGGAGCAGGAGGGGAAAGGGAGCTGAGGCTGGCGTGGAGAAGTGTTTCTTAAATCTCACTGTTCAATGAGTGTGTCGGGCCATCCCCCTAAATGCCGCATAAACCCCTGCTTAACCTGCCCTCCCCCGTCTAAACGCCCTCTAAATGCAGTAACCAGCCGGGCCACTGAGGCCTCCCGCCCCCTGACTTAAACCTGCTAAATGCCCCTCCCACCCGCTGCCCCGCTCTGGGATCGGGAAGGAAGGGGGCCACCACCGCTTGAGCGCAGATAAACCTGTTTCACCTCTGACCTTTGACCTCCAGCTGCCTTTTCTTTCATCCCCTTTCCTTTTCTTCTCTGTCCTCCTGTTTCTTTGGGTGGCTCCTGCCCGCAGGGTGGGCTGGCTCTGGATGGGAGCCTGGGGAGGGGCGGGAGGACCAGGGGCCCATGTCTCCTCCCCCTTCCCGGGGGAGGTGGCCGCTTCGCCGAGTCTCTTGAGAAATGCGTGATTACTTTTCTAACGCCTTTGGACTTCGCCGCCTGAGAAACCTACTGTCTTTCTAAACTTTTCCAAGGAAACTTTGATAACGAGCGCCTGGCGATTGCTAGACAGAGAATCCCCTACCGGCTTGGTCGAGTAGTAGATGAGTGGCTGCTCGACAAAGGTAATTAACCAGAATTAATTAATTAATTAATTAATTAACTTTAAAAACACTATCTTAAAGGTGCAGAGCTCTCTCTTCCCCCATCCGAGCCTTCCCCCTCGCCCACCCCGCGTGAAGGGACACTTGTCCCGCCGGGTGGGTGCCCCCTTCTCTCTGCAGTCAAGGGTCGGTCCGGGGAGTGCTGGTTCGGGCAGGGGCCGGGGTTCTCCTCCAAGAGCGCTTGTCCATCCAGGCCTGGGCGGGGACTCGGTGACCTGTGACGCTGACCCCCTGGGAACGCAGGCTGGGGTGCAGGGGAGGGAGGTCAGTGCAGGCTGTCCGAGGGCCAGCTGAGGGCTGCCGTGAGTGAGGAGCAGGAAGGCTTTGGGGAGCGGGAAGGGCTGATCCTAGGACCCAAAGGAGGGTAGGAAGACTGCCCCAGGGTCATCTGAGGAGGAAAGGAAAGTGGGGGCCTCAGGTCCTACTGGAAAGGCCCCCCAAGAAAGTGACAGTGGGCCCCTCTCTGCAGTGGACCCGCCGTGGTCCAGAAGGGCCCTCAGAGCTAGTGGAGTTGGGGGGAGAGGAGGGCAGAGGGGCAGGGGGAGCCGTCCCACGGGCTTCCGCGCCAGGGGCTGCGGGTGGAGGCCGCTTGTCACCGAGGGAAGTTGGGGCCACGGGCCAAGCCATCCCATTCCCTTTGGAGGGGGGCGAGCTCTGTACCTCTAAGGCTAAACTCTAGGGGGGAGCATCCCTGTTAAACCTCCATCTAACCAGCTGATAACTGTGCTTTTAAATGTCACTGGGGCCTTCCCCAACTAAAACCCCAAATGTCACTTCCAGCCCCCACGCAGCCCGCGGGGACTAAACATGCTGATAACCAGACGCGATAAATCCGAAGCAGGACAAAAAGTTAAAGGGACTGTCAGAGGCATCGCTAAAACCTGCGGCCCCAGCCGCACTGACCCTCCAGCGGGGCGAGCTTTAACCCTTTGAGGAGTTCATGGCAGGTGGGGCCGAGGGGCCACGTTTGCGAACCTAGTAGCTTCCTCTCCATTACCACCTCCCTCTCCCGGAATTAGAGGCTAAGGGAGCAGCTTGGGCTGAGGCTGGGACAACTTGTGACCCCAAGGGGTCGGGCGAGCAGGACGGGCCGGGTCGGGGGAGGGGACTCCTGGTCCAGGTGGGGAAGAGCCGGTGATGGGAGCCCACCCCTCCTTCCCCAGCTGCGTGGTCACACCTTCTCTTTAGGCCTCTGCCTCCTCTCCTAGCAAGTGAAGGACTGGCTCAATCTAGTGTTTCCCCAGCTGTGGAAGGAGCTCACCCTTGGTGTGGCCTTGGGGGAGAGGGTCAAGACTTGCCCTCCCGAGCCTCAGCTCCGGGCCACCCTCCCCCCCCCCAGCCCCCTGGCCGCCCTCACAGGTGCCGGAGGGTGAGATGCAGTAGGCGCAGCAGGTATTGGAGGGGAAGGCTTGGCATCCTTGGAGGGATTATGCTGTCAGCACCTGGCACGTGGTCGGTGCTCAATAAATATTTACTGAATGAATCAGTTTTCCAGTTTCAAAATGTGTCCCGGGAAGCAGGGGCCCCAGGGGATGCCTCCCTAGAGAAGACTTTCGAGCCGAGCCTGGGAAACGCGGTCCCGCTCTCCCGCTTGGAGGTGAACAGGAACGTGGGTCCCCTGAAGGCTCTGCGAAGCCCCATGAGAGAGAAACCGCTGCTTATCTGGGAAATAAACTTCCCAAGCGTGTCTGACGGCTGTGGACCCTCCCCTCCCCGTTTTTCTCGTGATTCTTGTGCCTGGGAGGAAGCCCTGGACACGGGGACCCTCCTGGGTCTGGTGTTCCAGTTGCCATCACTAGCGCTCAGCTTCTTGGGGCTCCGGCCCCCCCACTTGTAAGATGGAGGTGCTGCCCCAGGCTGAGTGAGGTGCTGGGCAGTGGGAGGTGCTGCAGGAGGAGGGGCCGAACAGGGGGGCCGAGCAGATACAGCCCCGGCCGGTCTTCAGCCAGAGGCCACACGGGGGGCGGGGGGGGGGTGTCCCCGGGCACGCGTGTTTCCTCAGAGAGAACGGGTTTCACAAGTTGGACTGTCCTCAGCCCAGGTTTGGGGGCAGGGCGTAAGCACTAACTCTAAACCAGATCTCTAACGAGGCACTAACCAGAGGCTAACAAGGGCTAAGCCAGGTCTTAAACCCCCCAGCGCCAGCAGCCCATGGTCCCGGGAGCCGGGGGCAGCGTCGAGTTCCTCTGCCCCCCTCCCTCCCCAAAATAAGCAAAACCAAAACCGAAGTTAAATCTAAACTTAAACATAATAAATATCTTTTCTAAAAACCAAACCAAAGCAACAAACTCAGAGGGTTAAACCGACCCCCAGATCCATTAAAAGCAAAGGAACAGCAGAAGCCCACCCCGGTGGGAGCTCGGAGGGGTAGCCGCTGAGTGAGGAGTGACTTGGAGCTGGAGCGGTTTGCTTTTCTGGCTGTCAGCGAGCGAAGAAAGGTCCCTTTAACGTTTTCCATCTCTGTGCTTGCACGTCCTGGCGGGGAGGCCTCTGCGCTCCAGGGCCCGATCCGGGCGGGGCAGTGGCTGGGCCTCGGGAGGAGAGCGGGGAGCCTGGCCAGAGGGCTGCGGGCCTGGCCGTGGCTGGGAGGGCAGAGTGAGGTCCTGGCGGCTTCTCCCACCCTCACGCATCCTCCTCACGCATCCTCCTCATGCACTGCCCAGTCCGCCCTCTGCCCTGACACACACTCGCACCAACCCTGACGCAGCCTGCGGCCTCCTCTGTCTCGGCCTCTGCGCCTCTCTCGGCCGCTTCCAGGGCCTCCGGGGCAGGGGCTGGACGCTGGGTGTGGGCGCTCGGGGAAGCAGAGGGAGCAGATGGGGATGGGAGCAGGAGAGGAGAGGAGAGGAGAGCAGGGGAGAGGGGGATGGGAAGGCCAGGGCATGAGCATGGTGAGGGGGGCGCTGGCTCCCTTCCCCGCCCCTGTGTGCCCTGGACCCTCCCCCCTGGGGTCCCACTGGCTGGGCTGGGGCTGTGGCTGACAAGGACTTTCCCTTTGGTCTCTGCCCTTCCTCGTGTCTCCCCCTCTCCCTTCCCCCACTTGCTGGTTTCCACCTCGACTCCCTTCCCTCCCCTGGCTCTTCTCCATTCTCCCTTCCTTTCCTGGTCTCCCCCACTGCCTGTCCCTCCTCTATCTGTCA
>NW_005356944.1:706130-720382 GCF_000412655.1 Myotis brandtii | reverse complement strand
TTCAGTGCTGCTCAGTGCGGAGACCACGGCCACCACCCTGCTGGCCGACATGGCCACCACCATCATGGAGACCACCACCACCATGGCCACCACCACCACCCGCCGGGGCCGCTCCCCCACGCTGAGGGACAGCACCACCCAGGTGAGGACCCTCCCCCCGTGGGCAGACCAGTGGCAGGGCTTCGGGTGGGGCGCCCGGGGAGGGTCCGAGGGCCTGGGATCCTTGTGGTGGTGACGGCTTTGGTGAGGCGGCCAAGGTCTCCTTTCATGACGTGTCCTTTGCCCTGGTGACCCCGATGGGGAGGTGCCCACTATTTCTAGGGGACCGTCCCCAGAGCTGAGGGGCGGTTTGGTACCCAGCTAGACCAGGGAAGACTACCCCCACTTAAGAGGGAGGAAGTCTGAACTGGGGGCGAGGGCGGGATGACCCTTCTGCCCATCGGTAATGGAAGCCACGCCCAGTGCTGTGGGCAGCCGGTGGAGACGTGGACCAGGATGGCATTGCTCTGGGCACAGAGGTGGCAGCACTAGAGGAATAGTGGTTCACGGGCATGGCAGCCCCTGGAGGCTGGCGCGGGCCCAAGCGGCCTCTGACTGTTGGGACCCTGCAGGGGGCATGCAGGTCCGGTCCCTGCTTTCACACGACCTGTGACCCTGGGCCAGCATCGCCTGTCGCAGCCTCGGTGCCCTCAGTGGGTGCGGGGGCTTCCCCTCCCAGTGCCCGCCCGCCTGCTCAGGTGCTTGCCCGGGCCAGGTCCCGCCCAGGGGTTTGTCTTCTCTTGTACCCAGAGGAGCAGCAGAAGGGGCTGTGCCTCGGGAATGAGCCCCCCTGGGGCAGGCCCAGCCTGGCTTTCCTGGTGGCTAACGCCATCGAGCATGTGTGACTCACTGAGGCAGCCGGGGGGCCTGGCCTCGTTGTGGCCGCAAGGATTGTTGGTTCAGGGAGTGCGCGTACCCGGCACGTTGGACCTGGCTTGGTCACCCTGCCCCCTACCCAAGCTGCTCTGTCCCCCGCTGCTGTGGCTGTTGGGCCTCTGGGCCTAGAGGGACCTCTGTCCTCCCAGGCTGAGGGAGGGGTTCCGGCCACATGGAGGCGTGTCCTGCCTTTGGCCTCTGTACATGAGGCCTGGGCTCCGTGAGCTCCAGGTCCCACCTGGGCCAGTCTGCTGCAGGGACCCTGGGACTGGCTGACAGGCTCATGGGGCAGAGAGCCAGGCGGACCGTCCCTCCACTCTGCCTTCATTACCAAGAACACCGAGGGCCCTCGGACGCCAGGCCTTGCCCTAAGGGGCGGGGAGCCCTGGGAGAAAGGCCTTGCTTCCCCCAAGGTTGGGCATCCAACAAGCCCAGTGCCCTCAACATGGGCCAGAAGAGCCTTCAGATGCAGTGGCGGGGTGATGGGCAGGCCATCCACGCAGCAGAGGGGGGACCCTGGGGTCATGGCTGTGGAGAGGCCCCCCAGGGGAGGCTGGTGAGAAGGGGCAGGAGACACAGTGCTCAGGGGTCCTCCAGGCCCCGCCCAGCCCTTGGGTGAGGGCGGCAGTGTCTGAAGATCAGGGGGCGGGGAAGAGGCAGGATCTAACTCCTTCTCCCCTCCCCACCCCAGACTTCTCCCATCCTGACCTTCAGCCAGGCGCCACCCCCCCATCCAGCAGTCTCCCAGGCTCCCTTCCTGCCTGGACCCTGGGTTTCCCTCCCAGGGTCTTTTCCCTAACACCCCCAGAGGGCCCCCCCTTACACTCACTCATCTTGGGGATTCTCTTTCTTTGCAATCAGGAGACAAAATGCTGACAAAGTCGACTCCCGTTGTCATGACAACCACAGCCCTAATTATTGTGTGCAGCCTGGTTCCCCGGCTCAGGGAAGGGGGTTGGGAGAGAGATGAGGGTGATGGGGTTGTCAGGCTGGAGCTGAGGAGCCCCCCAGGCCCTGCTCCCCCTCTCGGCCCCTGCTGGCCTCCAGAGGCCCCTGATGGCGGGGGACCTTGCCCGAGCCCTGAGGTCCCAGGTGTGGTGTCCAGTCCCCCCAGGTGCCGCAGGAGCTGAGGGGCCACTGCAGGGCGTGTGTTTACTCTCCCTTTGCCACGAGGGACATGAAGGCCCAGGTTACCCGAGTGATGACAGAGCTGGGCACGCACCAGGGTGTGGTCTCAGCCCAGGGCCCCTAACCATATACCTCAAGAGGTGGGGGTCTGCTGACCCACCTGTACCCCTCTTCTTTCCCCCACCCCTCCTCTCACCCCCAGAACACAGATGACCTCCTGGTGGCCTCGGCTGAGTGTCCGAGCGATGACGAGGACCTGGAGGAGTGTGAGCCCAGTACTGGTGAGTGCCTTTCCCCCCTCCCCTGCCCCGGGCCCACTGTGACATTGACGGGAGGGGGGCGACTGTCCCTGCCACCTGGCCAAGCCCAAGGGGCCTGCTGCCAGCCCTTAGCTTTCCCTGATAGCTCCTCTCCCTACTGCCCCTCCCCCCGCCCCCCAGGTCCCTCAAGTGCCCTCTGGTGAGGCAGTTTGTGTTTGGTGCCCCAGCCCTCAGAGGTAGCGGGGTCCTTAGCTTGGGGTCTGGGGTTGAGAGCCAAGGGATGCTGGGAGGGAAAGAGGGAGACGGTTCCCTAGAAAGTTGAGTGACTGCAGCTCCCATGAGCCCTGGGGGAGAGGGGATGGGGAATGCAGGTTTAGGAACTACAACTCCCATCAGCTCTTGGGTCCAGAACTGCAACTCCCATCAGTCCCTGAGCCTGGTGTTCTCTTGGTCACTAGTAGAGGAGGTCGCTGCTAGATGCTGAAGCTTCCTCATCCCCAGTCTCAGGGGGTGGCAGACATTCTGCCAGGGCTGCCAAGCCAAGCCAGGGCAGTAGCCGGGTAGGAGGGCAGGGCTGGGAGGGAAGCTTCCCGGGGTGGCAGTCCAGCCTCTGCCTGCTCCTTCCAGTGCAGCCCCAGAGAGAGACCAGATTGGCAAAGCAAGGGTGGGCCTTGAGTGCCGACTGAGAACTGTGGGGCGGGGAGTGGCACAGGGGGTGCAAGCGCTGCTCACCTGAGCAGGTGGGAGGGTGGCTGAGAGGAGCCGAGGTCCTTGTGCCTGAGGCTGAGGGTGGGAAAGGGGGAGGGACCAGATTTCCCATCCGGAGCAGGGGCCCTGTGCAGCCTGGCCGAGCCCACGGGGCACGCATCCCCTGCTTGGGTTTCCAGAGGCGTCTCCCGATGGCCTTCCAGCAGCTGGCACCTGGGCTGCTGGTACCAGGAGGATGGAGGCTGGGCAGGTACATGCAGGCTCAGGGAGGTGATGTGGTCAGCTGAGGTGGACAGGGTGACTGGGGTCCATCCTGTGAACCTGGCCTGGGGGATGGGCCCGGGGGGTCTGCCAGCCCCAGAAGAGATGCTCACGCGGAGGGTGGGCCACAACCACGGAAGGGGTGTGGGTGGGGCCTTGTGGCTGTGGCTCAGCTTTTGGAGACCAAAGGTGGGGTTCTGGGGTGCAGGCCTTTATGCCCAGAGACAAGCCCAACTGCCCTCTATGTCCCCCTGTAGACCAAAGCTGAGGGCATCTTTCTAGTGGCCCTGGGCCCCACGGCACTTGGGGAGCCCCAGGCTGCTGGGCTGCAAAGGCCCCCCAAGTGCAGCCAAGGGCCTGTGCTCTTGGAGCAGACGCCCTCCGCCCTCCGCTGTGGCGGCCCCTCTGTGGGGCTGCTCCCTCCCTCGCACCCTCACACTGCACCGTAGCGTTGGCATCGGGCAGCGGGAGCCCAGCACCCCTCCTCCACTGGCTTTATCCCTCCGACTCGTCACTCCCTGAGGTTTCCTGTGGGTGCCCGTGCCTCCGTGACGGTGACGGATGGTCCATGAGAGCCCTGGGGTAGGGCTCTGGGGCGCAGAGCTGCACTTGGCCCCACCTCGCGTGTTTGCACACATGTGCCGTGTCCACACTCTGGGATGGGGACTGCTGGGGTGAGCGGAGGTGTCCCAGGACCCTCAGAGCCATTGAGGCACACATCCCTATGCACACACAGAGAGGAGTGAGGCCACCACACAGAGACAGGCTCCCTGGGCCACACCAGGGCCACACACTGTCCACTGAGGTCCTAGCTTCCCAGCCCCAGCCCGACGAGTCTTCGAGGGGCCTGGTGTGATGCTGAGGGTGCAGGTGGCTGTGCTGGGAGGAGGGGATGAGAAGGGCTGAGGGGACTGCACTGATCGCGGGCAGCTCTGCCTGGGAAAAGGGCTGCGTACGTGGTGGAGAACTGTCCACTGAGGTCCTAGCTTCCCAGCCCCAGCCCGACGAGTCTTCGAGGGGCCTGGTGTGATGCTGAGGGTGCAGGTGGCTGTGCTGGGAGGAGGGGAGGAGGAAGGGCTGAGGGACTGCACTGATCGCGGGCAGCTCTGCCTGGGAAGGGCTGCGTACGTGGTGGAGGTGGAAGAGGAATAGAAGTCGGCGGGTAGGGGGAGGGTGGTGGGCTAGCCTGGCTCCCAGCTTTAAAGTAAGAAGGAGAGAAGACAGAATGCACGCTGAGCCCCCGGAGGAAACCCACAGAAGCCACGGGCTCCCCAGACGTGTGTCACCCGCCTGCACTTGAAATGGACTCTTGTCATCCTGATGGGGGGCCAGGCAAGGACCAGGACCACTGCAGGGTTCCCCAGGCGGATCCAGATCAGGCCGCCCACTGGAGGCCTTTGCTCTGGCACAGGACCAGGCCTCCTTGGGCCCGAGGTCAGCATTGGAGGTGGAGGTGGCCTGCAGGAGACTGTGGCTGCCAGGGGCTGAGCCCAGGATGTTTGCACCCCTTCCGCCTGTCGGATCCTCCTCTCTGGGTCCAGGTGTGAAGCCCAGGATCCTCCCCGCTCATCTTTCCACCCTTTCCCATGACCTGGGCCCTGCACAGACCCCAGGCTCCATGGCCCCACCCCCAGCTGGGTGAGACCATCACCTAACACGGTCATTTTACCTGAGTTTGGCAGCCCTGTCACAAGGGTATTGCTTGCTGGACGCAGTGTTTACATTCTTTGCGTGGGCGTGCCTTCGGATGCACTCACCGCCCCGCACTGTCTCAGCGCCTGACCCACACACTGCTCCGGGCCTGGCCCCTGTAGGGATCTGAGCTTGCACGCAGGAAGTGCCTGGCTCACATCCATATGCACACACAAGTCTGGCCAGAGGCACGCATGAGCACATCCATGCACACGTTTACGGACCTGCCAGCAAGCTCACATGTGTCCACTTCCATAGGTACATACATGTGTTCAAAACTAGACGAGCACATGCCATTTGTACCCGGACCAACAGAGGCACACACATGTACTCAGCTACAGTCTTGCGCATGTGTGCTTAGAGCTCCAAATATATGTACACATAGGTGTGGACTCACAGATGCCCACCTGCTCAGACCCACAGTTACATACTTACCCAGGTGCTCAGCCACACAAAGATGTACATGCAGCGTGTCTTGAATGCACCACAGCACTTGCATGTGCTCAGAGCTGCACATACAGGTGCAGACCCACTGTGGCACGCTCGCACACACCTGTCGAGGCATGCATATTCCTCATGCATATTCAGAGTGACAGTACATGCTAGATCTATAGGCGCACTCGCATATTTCAGACACGATGCTCTTGTATGTTCAGGCCTGAGCATGTACACACACGTACGTGCTCAGAGCCATCGAGGCACATACATATACGTGTCCTCAAATTCACAGAATTCCATATCCATGCTCAGCTCGTAGGTGCACACATGTGCTCAGACCTTTACGATCCTACACACACACACAGACTTCCAGCTGCTCACAGAAGTTTTAGAATTGCAGGTGCCTGGATGCATGTTCAGAACAGCTACACACACAGTGTGCTCAGACCCGCCCAGGTACAGGTGCACACGTGCACAAACATGCAGGAATTCAGGCTCACAGAAGTGTACGTTTTAGCTCCTCCCAAGTACACACTTGTGCTCAGACCCTCAAAGGGATGCTCTCAGGTGCCTACATGTGCACTCATTCCCACAGAGCGTGTCTGTGCACACAAATGCACCTGTACGGTGACCACGAGGTAACGTGAGCACATTCCAGGTAGGCTCTGTGTGCCCAGATCCAGGGATCCATGTCCTTGCACACTTTTGTTCTGACTTACAGACCGGCACCCCTCCCCCACTGGCCAGGAGAGAGCCTGAGAGGCTCACCTTAGCTCAGACTAACAGCTCATTCTTACATGTACACTCATGTGCTCAGAGACACACACACATGCTCAGACCCCTCAAGGCATGCATACACGTGCCAAGTCCCACAGTGATGCCCACATGCCCACACAGCTCCTATTGCACTTACGCCGTGCAGCTGCGTAGGGAGGGGTATGCACATATTCTCAGACTCACATTGAGTTCAGATTCACGCAGGCACAGATGTGTTCAGACCCCGAGTGTCTTAAGGTAACACTAGTTCTATAACAGGTGCGCTGCACAACATCCGTGGTGTAACACAGATTTATTTCCCCGTAACGTGAAGTTACGCACAAGTGTCCCTGTGTGCGGGCAGCTCTTCCCCAAGTGCCGACGCAGGGCCCAGGCTCCTTCCGTCTTGAAGCTAGTCCATCTTCACGGGGTGGCTTCCCGAGTGTGGGAGGCTCGCGAAGGGGAGGGCCTGTGGGCCAGGCCTGCGCGGGAGGTGCACATCGCTCCTGCCGACTCTGCCCTTTGGAGCTGTCACATGGCACAACCTACCTTCCAGGAAGGCCGGGAGGTGTGGCCTTGCTGTGCCCCCAGGAGGAAGCAGAAACATAGTGACCAGCTAGTGACGTATTTGCTGCATCTGGTTTTCAGGTCACCAATGATCCATTCCATTCTTCCCACACACAGAGCACACCCACCCCTCCCCAAGGGGGACACCGAAAACCCACCCACTTAGGGCTGTGACCCCAAAGGTGAGGATGTCGGGGAAGTGGCCGCCCACTCCATGGGGTACTGGCCTGGCTCCTCGGCACCCATGTGGGGTCTGGCACCCACGAACTAACTGATCTCACAGCCCAGAACACACCCAGAATACAGTGGTGGCCAGAGCCCCACAGTCAACCTCCCACTCCAAAAGGGCAGTGGGAGGCGGCGGCTCCCGGCTCCCGGCTCCCGGCTCCTAGCCCGAGGAAGTCCGCCAGCACAGAGCACAGGGCAGCGCCTGCGGTGGGCAGGGTCGTCCTTAAACCCCCCTCTGCTGCTGGGAGAAACGCCCTCTCCTCTGGGGCCCTGGCGCTCCCTCTGGAAGGCGCTTCCTGGTCTCCCCTCTCAGGGCCATCTCTGCAGTGGGTGTCGGAGGAACGTCCTCTGCGGCCTGTAGCGTTGACATCCACTTCCGGCTCCTGCGTGTTTGAAAGGCCCCAAAGGTTGTGTTAAGGCTCACAGTGACAGTAGCCACACCCAGGGATCCTTCTAGACCAGTGGTTCTCAACCTTCCTAATGCCGCGACCCTTTAATACAGTTCCTTGTGTTGTGGTGACCCCCAATTTCATTGTTACAAATTGAACATAATTAAAGCATAGTGATTAATCACAAAAACAATATGTAATTATATATGTGTTTTCCGATGGTCTTAGGCGATCCCTGTGAAAGGGTCGTTCGACCCCCAAAGGGGTCGCGACCCACAGGTTGAGAACCGCTGTTCTAGACCATTCCCAGCAGCTCATTTACTGTTCCTCCGCCCAGGCCTGTCTTGACTTAGAGGTGACTGACTATCTTGAGGGCATTGACTCAGCAGTTGGTGGGAGGCGGCCACACCGGGCTGGGCCCCTGGTCCAGGTGGAAGCTCCGGGCTGTGGTCCCACAAAGCCGGTTTCTGTCTTGTCTTACGACTTGGGGTTTGGAAGCAGCGGCTCCTCGGACGCTTGCAGGCCCCGAATTTCTGGGTCCCTCTCTTCCCTTCATCTCTGCAGCTCCACGTTCTTGCCGGACTTTGTCTCCCGCTTGTCTATGTTACAAAAAGCAGGAGGCAAAGGCCGGCAGTCGCCCTGGCTTCTTTCCTGGCGCTGACCCCGGTGCCTCAGCCTCGGCACGGCCGCCCTCTGGTCATCACGGGATGCTGGTGCCACAGCCTTGCAGCTGCGTCACGTGGCTCCTCCGTCCAGCCGCCGCTCCATGTCCCTGGGTGGTTGCATGAGGGCCCCAGGCTCCGATGGCACCATTTCCGGGGCAGTGCCTGTTCGAGCAGCATCCGTTTCGGTTAACAGGTGCCCTAGGATCTTGGGGGTGTCTCACCCTGAAAAGGGAAGCTTCTACGCAGGAGAAGCCCCGGGCGCCTGACCAGCAGGCTCTGCCTCAAGGGCGCTTTGAGAATCCAGCCTCCTTCCATGTGGGGCCTCCCCCGTTTTCAGCAGGTGGTCGCAAGGTCCCGGGAAGGAGGGGAAAGGCGTGGAGGGTCACGCGCAGGAGGCTTTCACGGGCCGGTACTGCCACTGCTCAGTCACACGGCCACACCTAAGTGCAAGGGAATCTGGGAAGTTACTCTCGCTACCCAGCAGACGAGGAAAATGAGTTGGGGAAAGAGGTGACCCCGGAAGGACAGGGCATGTGCGCAGACCCGCGGGCCACGCTCCCATGTCTGCAGTGGCACGTCCACGCTTCCACACCTGCGCACACGAGCTCAGGCCAGAGCCAGGGGTTCGCTTATGCACACACACGTCTGTTCAGAGTCAGATTCGCTGACACGCGCACTCACATGCTCAGACCCATCGAGGTTCATGTATGCACGCGCTTAGCGACACGCCCAGTGCCCAGAAGCAGGCCCTCGGAGGGTGTGTTCCTGCACATGTGCACACAAGTGCCTTCGTCTCTGACCTTGAATCCACCTTGGTGCTCACCCTTGCTGGGCTGGTGTTTCCGGGTGGGGAGGGGCCCCGTCCTTCAGGTCACGGCGCACGGTTACGCGGGTCGTTCTCTGCTGGAAAAGGTGAGTGAGGGCTGAAGTCTAGCCAGCGCCCTGCTTGCCCAGCCGTGGGTCCTGGGCCCGGAGGGCGGGGCTGTGTTCACCAAGAGGACAGGATACCTTTGTCCAATTGCGCCGGAGATGCTGTTCGCACCTGCAGGCTGTGGCCGGCCAATGGCTGCCTTTTTTCTCATTTGCATGAAATGCCCTGTGGGCTCCTGGCCTTGCCCTCAGCCTGGGCAGGGCACCTGGTGTTGAGGCCTTAGCCAGCTGATTGCTTGGTTTCTGACATCCTGCCTCCGTTCTAGACACCCCTTTGGGGGAGGTACATCCTGTTTGGTGGGAGTGGGATTCGTGGGTAGATTCCCAGTCAGGGCTCTTCTGTTCCCTAAAGGCAGCGGGGCTCAGCGTGTGGGGCTGGGACGGGGGGGCGGGGGGGGGCCTAGGGGAGGAGGTGCCTGGTGATGGCTGGTGGTCTCCTTGCCAGAAGGGAATCCTCTAGCAAGTGGGACTGAAATCCAGTTTCAGAGCAGAGGGGGTGGCATCCGTGGTAAGTGCACCTGCATTTCCCAAATGCCGCAGCTGCCTGGAGGAGGGGAGGGGCAGGGAGGGAAGGGAGGCTGCTGGTGTCCTTACCAGACCCAGGGGCACCCCACCCAATGTGCACCCTTGGTGTGGAGCTGCACCCAGGGTCCCAGGCACCAGCATCTTTGTGAGTCTGCACCCCCACGTGCCCAGCGGGAGGGGCGGCCTGGGGAGCCCCCGTTAGACTTCCCCAGTGAGGAGTCTCTGGGGACCCACCCCTCCTGCTAAGTCCTCGCTGAGCAGGCTTGCCTGACGCTCCGGGACCAGTGTACGGCCCAGGAAAGCCCAGTACCCATGTTGTGTGAGAGTTGACGGCCCCAGAGCCCAGGCCAGCTTCAGAGCGTCAGGGAAGGGAGGCAGCGTGGGGTCTGATAGCCGTTCTCTTGCTGAGGGTGAGGTGCAGGGAGGAAGCGGTGTGGGGTTGGAATCAGATGTAGGGCCATGAGATGGAGGTAACAAGGGTCAGTTGTGGCTGGGGGGGTGTGAGGTGGGGAAGCAGTGAAGGCAGGACACCCTCCCGAGATGCTCTCAGAGCCTTGGGCAGATGAAGGCCCTGGAGAAGCCCCCAGGAGAGCAGGGGAGGGGCTGGTACCCAGGTATGGAGGCCGGGCAGCAGATGGAGTTGAAGGGAAGGGGAAAGAGGTCCGTGTGACTCGGCCTGGGGGGCTCTAGAGGCGGGCAAGGCTGTGCAGGGGAACCTGGGAGCCAGTGTGTCCTGAGGACCTAAAACCCAACACGTTGGAGGAGATGGTTGTGGGGGCCCCAGGCTGCGCAGGATTTGTCTGTGGCCCGAGGCCTGATGCCCCCGCATACCCTCGTCTAGATGGGGGTGAGAGGGAGGGTAGGGATCCGAGGCCTGTGCCCTGGTCAGCCTCTAGGGCAGTGGTTCTCAACCTTCCTAACGCTGCGACCCTTTAATACAGTTCCTCATGTTGTGGTGACCCCCAACCATAAAATTATTTTCGTTGCTACTTCATAACTGTAATTTTGCTACTGTTATGAATCGTAATGTAAATATCTGATATGCAGGATGTATTTTCATTGTTACAAATTGAACATAATGAAAGCATAGTGATTAATCACAAAAACAATATGTAATTATATATGTGCTTTCCAATGGGCTTAAGTGACCCCTGTGAAAGGGTTGTTCGACCCCCAAAGGGGTCGCGACCCACAGGTTGAGAACCGCTGTTCTAGGGCATGAGGTGTCCCCAGCAAGTACTCCTGATCCTATGCCCTGGGCCTGGCAAGCCTCAATCCTGAAGTTTCCAGGAGCAACTGGTGGTCTAGTTTAAGGTCTAAAGTAGGGATGGCTCGGGGTGAGAGCTGGGCCCGCAGAGCAAGGCTCCTGGGTGGGGTTCAGGACCCGGCTGCCCTGACCAGGGAGAGGGGCTCTCACCCCTTCCAGCCTGGCCTGGCTCAGAGGAAATGCTTGATGACTATGCCTTCCCTTCCTGGGCAAGACCATGAGCCCCACTCTGGCCAGGCCCAGTGCTGGGCGTCAGGGAGACAGAGGGGCCTTCGGCCTTTGCTGGCAGTGAGTTCAAACCTGGAGGAGGAGGTGATTGGCTGGATTCGCACGATGAGGCATCAGCAGGGGAAGGTGTTCTGAACAGAAGGCAAAGGTCAGGAGGGGGCAGGTGGGGTGGGCCAGCGGTGAGGTCCCAGATGTGTTTAGGGTCCATCCAGAGGGGCCCTGCCAGCTTCCTTAGAACTGAGTTTGCCCCTTACCCAGGGACCAGGTGCTGGGCATCCTCTGGGTCTGGGCTCAGACGGGGAGGGGAGGACAAATTGCATTCATCTGTCGGCCGGAGGCGATTGGGAGCCAGGCCCTGGCCCCACCCTCATTTTATAAACGAGGAAATGGAGGCCCAGAAAGTGAAAGAAACGAGCCCACGGCCACGCAAGAATTAACGACAGAACAGGTCTGTGGCCTCCTAGGTTCAGCCGCCTGGCAGGCTACTACAGCACGGAGATGGGCCAGGCCTCCTGGCCTCCTGTGAGACTCGGCCCTTTCCTGGCCTCCCAGAGCCACAGAGGGACTGGCTAGGCCAGTGGTTCACCGAGCCCAGTGGTCGGCAAACTCATTAGTCAACAGAACCAAATATCAACAGTACAACGATTGAAATTTCTTTTGAGAACCAAATTTTTTAAACTTAAACTATATAGGTAGGTACATTGTTATTAACTTAATTAGGGTACTCCTAAGGCTTAGGAAGAGCCACACTCAAGGGGCCAAAGAGCCGCATGTGGCTCGCGAGCCGCAGTTTGCCGACCACGGACCTAGCCTGATGCCCACCCCAGCTCAGCATTCTTCAGGAAAGCCAGGTAGGATGGTCCCAGCTCCACAACACACCTCTGTGCTTGGCTGCGTGTTTCAGTGTGGCTGAGCCCTCGGGGGGCCTGGCGGCCTGGGGCTTCGTAATCTGGGGTGCAGGTGAGCCGCTGCTCAGGGGGGGATTGGAGCTTGGTGAGAAAAGCAGCCCGAGATACTCAGCAAGACTTCGAGTTCAACGGCAAGATCTTGGTTGCGGTTGGCTAGTGTGGCCGAGGATGGCTCGGCCAGGTTGCTGGAGCTTGTGGTCTGAAGGATCCGCAGAGGTGTGAGCCGCCAGCTGGGCTGCAGAGTGGCAGGCTGGCCTGGCAGTGGAGCCCTAGGGTGCTTCCTACAGGGGTGGAGGGCTTGTGGTGCCATCTGTGAGGAGCACACCCGGCAGAGACCAGGGAGAAGCCCTCAGATGGGTTTCCACCCAACACTAGCAGATTGCAGCACTTTGGGTTGAGAGGGGGCCCAGTGGGCTGATGGGAGTTGTAGTTGCTGACCCAGGGCTGGTGGGAAACGTGGCCCATACCCCTCCAAAAGCTAATGGGAGTTGTAGTTCTCACCCTTTGGGGCTGATGGGAATTGCAGTTTCTGCTCTGGGGTCCCTCTTCATTAGACCTAACCCCCCCAAAGCCCTCCCCAATAGTTCCCTTGGGCCCTATATTAGCAAATGCTTCCTTCCCAGATGGCTGTGTATGTATTCTTTTTCTTTTTTTGCTTTCTTCTTCTTTCCGTTGTTTTATTATTGTTTTAACAATAATAAGAGGGCCAGAGGCGGTCAAGCTCTGGCCAGGTCCTGGCGGCCCATGGGGGTTTGGGGAGGGGGAGGGGGGAGTCAGTGGGGGTCAGAGGTGGAGGGTGAAGAAAGAGAAAGTTGGGAGTTAGGGAAAGCTCAGGAATCATGTGTCCCCGCCCCGCCCCCATCTCCCTGCCTCCACGTGGCTTCTCACGCCCTTCCCAAGGTCCTATGGGACAAGACCCTCTGCCCACGCTTCCTACGGCCCTGTCACCTCCCACCTTCAGTTTCTCCTCTGCTCATGGCCTTCCAGGCTCCTTCCCATGCACATCCCCTCCCCCATCCTCACACCCTGTAGCCATCCCCACACATCGCCCTCCTGTGCCCCCTCCCCAAATCCTCCTTCCCACTGTCCCCACACACACACAGCCGCCCTCCTGTGCCCCCTCCCCAAATCCTCCTTCCCACTGTCCCCCCACACACAGCCGCCCTCCTGTGCCTTGTCCCCAAATCCTCCTTCCCACTGTCCCCCCACACACAGCCGCCCTCCTGTGCCTTGTCCCCAAATCCTCCTTCCCACTGTCCCCCCACACACAGCCGCCCTCCTGTGCCTTGTCCCCAAATCCTCCTTCCCACTGTCCCCCCACACACAGCCGCCCTCCTGTGCCTTGTCCCCAAATCCTCCTTCCCACTGTCCCCCCACACACAGCCGCCCTCCTGTGCCTTGTCCCCAAATCCTCCTTCCCACTGTCCCCCCACACACAGCCGCCCTCCTGTGCCTTGTCCCCAAATCCTCCTTCCCACTGTCCCCCCACACACAGCCGCCCTCCTGTGCCTTGTCCCCAAATCCTCCTTCCCACTGTCCCCCCACACACAGCCGCCCTCCTGTGCCTTGTCCCCAAATCCTCCTTCCCACTGTCCCCCCACACACAGCCGCCCTCCTGTGCCTTGTCCCCAAATCCTCCTTCCCACTGTCCCCCCACACACAGCCGCCCTCCTGTGCCTTGTCCCCAAATCCTCCTTCCCACTGTCCCCCCACACACAGCCGCCCTCCTGTGCCTTGTCCCCAAATCCTCCTTCCCACTGTCCCCCCACACACAGCCGCCCTCCTGTGCCTTGTCCCCAAATCCTCCTTCCCACTGTCCCCCGTCCCCGCACGCGGACACCCAGTGGGGTGACAGGCCCTCAGCACCGCAGACTTCAGCTTTGTCACTTGAATGCGGGGAGAGGGCACCAGCGAGGAGAGAGAGTGTGCAGGAGGACCAGGCGCACAGGGAGAGAAGAGAGAGGGAGGGAGACGCCAGGCAGGCAGACAGGAAACGTGGTACGGAAAAGTTGTTTTTTCTTATTTTTTTCCCGGGAGAACCCGCTTACACAGCTCTGTTTGTAATTTTTTTCTTCATGCTAAAATCACACGGCCTATTTGTTGATGTAAGTTGCCTGAATTCCGTGGTATGCTATCTTCTTTTTTAAAAACAAAAGAAAAAAAAAACAAAAGCCAAAAAAGAACTATCTAGAAAAAAACCCTAAAAGATACTGTCGTTAGGCTTGTTTAAATGCTGCTCTTGTATGTGTTTAAAGTCGTAAGCCAGTAGAGTTTCTTTTTCCGTTTCTTTTCGGTTTCCTTTCCTTTCTGTTCCTTTTGGTTTCTTAAGACAATCGAGACCCCGCGGGCCAGAGCCCGGGGTGCCCAGGGCACCCGCTGCCGCTTAG
>NW_005356944.1:704469-704775 GCF_000412655.1 Myotis brandtii | reverse complement strand
TCTCATGAAGAAAAAACGCAAAAAAAAAAAAAGAAAAGGAAAACCCGTGCGCCCCTTTCCTCCTGCCGTCTGTCCGTCCGTCCGTCGGGGCAGCGTCAGTCCCGGCGGCTGTCCCTCAGCGCTGCTCCTGGGCAGGGCGGTGCTCACAGCCCTGGGTTGATTTATTTTTTTAAGAGGTAGTTTTATTTTGGTGGGGTTGGGCGGGAAGGAAGGCTGGGGGTTTTGTAAAGTGTCCACTCCTTGTCCTGTTAATTTCCCCAACTTTTCTTTCTCCTCCCTCTGTCCCTCCTGCCTTCCTTCGCTCCC
>NW_005356944.1:699670-703962 GCF_000412655.1 Myotis brandtii | reverse complement strand
GCAGGTGGGGGGCGGGGGGAGGGAAGGCAAATGAAGATATTATATTAAAGACGAATATCCAGATGCCCGAGCAGCAGCCTGGCACCCGCCGGGCGCCGGCAGCAGGGGAGAGAGGAGGCAGTGCCCTCCCACTGCTGGGGTCACTCGTCTGCCCACGGGCTCCCTGCTCCCCCAGTTTTTTTCTCTCTTTGTTAACAAATGTGTCTAAGTCTTGGAAAACACCCCAACCCCGGAAATGTGTGGGAAAAGAAAACAAAAACTTTCCAAATCCGAAGGCCCCGTGCCGTTTGTTCGGGGTGGGGGCCGCTGGGACCTGGCCCTGGCGCCGGGCTGGGGGCTGGCCGTGAGCCTCGGTACGTTACGTAGCTCCCAAACTCTGGGGCCGAGCATGGCGTTGGGCTCCGGGGGCAATTTGTCTTTGTCCAATTTGTCTTTGTCGCGCAGCTGACGGGGCAGGAAGCAGCCCGGCTGGTCGCTGGCCCTGGTTGGGTCGACCCTGGAGGACCTCCGCTCCTTCAAATGGGGACGAGGCCCCGGGGGCAGGGGCGGGAGCGTGGAGTTGCCCCTGGGGTCACCGCAGCCCTGGGGCAGTGCTGTTCCTGGGTGGGGAGAGCATCCCTGCCTGGTCCAGGTCTCCAGGTGGGTGAGTCAGGAGCTGGGTCCAGAGTTGCCCCTGGTCCTGCCTGACTGCAAGTCTGCTCCTTCCGCAGCTTGAGGGGTGAGGGCCCTGTGCCCACCACAACCTCCAGGGTCCACTCTGACTGGCCGTGGGCACCGCCTGGGCTGCAGAAGGAAGTGGACGCAGCACACCTTAGGGGTTTGCTCCTTCGAGGAGACACTAAATAGGCCCACAGGCCTGACGAGCTGAGAGGCGGCTCTTGGTTTTTGTTGTTTTAGAAAGAGAGGAAGGGAGAGAGGGAGAGAGAAACAGTATTGGTTGGTTCTTGCCTGTGCCTGGACCAGGAGTAGAACCGCATCCTTGCACTTTAAGGCGATGCTCTGACCGACTGAGCTCTTCCGCCAGGTCTGTTCGTTAAGCCCCCCCCCCCCCCCCCCGGTTGCGAGGTGGGGTGGCAGGTGAGCCGGGTGGCAGGCACCCTCAGGAGAGCCGAGTGCAGGTGGTGGTGGTGGACCCCAAGCCCTGAACACTAGAGTTGGCTCAGCCACGCTCTGCCTTCTCGCGCCCTTGGCTCGCCATCCCCCTTCCCTGCCTGATTCATCCTGTTTCCCTCCACGGCAGCTCTGCTTCTGCCCAGCTCGTCTGCATTTTCCAGCTCACAGACCTGGTCCATGTTTCAGCTTAGACACCCCCCCAGGCCCTTGGGCTCAATCCCTGCTGGAGCCCCACCCCGTTGGCTCAGCTCCCCTCCCTCCTGGGATGCAGCCTTTGTCTTGGGACCCTCCCCACCATGGGGTGTAGCCTCAGGGGTCCTGGAGTCCTCCCCCAGAGTCCTATCAAGGGTAGGAGAGCGGGTCCTCCCCCAGTTGCCTGGGTGTGGGTTTCCATGGCCTTGTCCTCTCCTGGCCTCCTAACCAGCCCCTCCAGGAGCGGGAGGCTCTGGTCCCCCTTTCCCTCACTGCTCAGTCGGAGCCTGAGGTCAGCATCCCCAAGGCCAGCTCCAGCCCCCTGTGGACGCCTGGCGGAGGCCCTGGCTTGGGACAGTCTTGCCAGGCTGTCCTATCCCCGAGCAGGCGCTGGCCTTGCCCTGGGTCCTCCGCCGCTGCTCTGTCCAAGGGACGGAGACTTTCCCAGGCGCCCTGCCCGTCACCACCAGCCAAAGAAGAAACAGGCAGGCAGGTGTCCTTGGGTGGCAAGAAGGGAAGGAGCATCCTTACTTCAGAAATTCTAGAACAGTCTGCACAGCCCATCAGAATCGGGGCTGGAGGGGGCCGTGCAGGAGCCGGGGGACTGCGGGCCGAGTGCCCCTGTGCACAGGGAGGCAGAGCTCCCGGCCCGGGGGTGGCTCAAAGGCTTGGCTGTAGGAGGAGAGATTCCCGGACCTGCCGTTGACTCTGTTTACCCATCTGCAGGAGATGGTCCCCTCGGGCTCACCTCCTTGGCCTTGGGCCCCTGGTGTTAGCCCTGGGCCTGAGCTGGGCCCTCGGGGTCTGGCTGGCCCGGGGGTGGCAGAAGTTCCAGGCCCGCCCCTCGTGGCAGTTTGTACTCGGGGATGTGTCAGGAGAGTCCGCCTGGGGGGGAACAAGGAAAGGTTTGGGGTGGGGGGGAGCTAGCCGTGAAGTCTGGCTGAAGCCTTGGACCTGGAAGCCCTGCCCTGCAAGCCCCCAGGGAGGGAACACCAGCTCGGCCAGTGCTGGGCTCTTCTGGGAGGATGTCCCCTCCTGGAGGTGGACATGGAGCTCGTGGTGCCCCAAGGGAAGGCCTGCCATCAGGGCTGCGCCCAGCTGTGATGCAGGCCCGTGGCTGCTGCCAAGGGGGCACCCGTCTTCCCTCCGCAGGGTGTGCACTCGGCCAGGGTGATGACACTCCCTAGTGGCCCAGAGGGGCAGGGCCTTGGGTCCCGGAAGCTTGTGACAGCCTGGAAGGACGGCAGCGAGGCCCCTCAGGCCACTTGGTGCAGGGGACCCTGCAGGGACCTCGCTGGTTCTGAGGGGAGGCCCCTGCCCTCGCGGAGCATTGCTGGCCGCGGGACCTGAGGCCTGAGCTGGGCTCTGGACGCCTGCAGCCCAGGGCTGACTCCTGACTCGGCCCCTCCTGGCTGAGTGTGACGGGCAGTCTGCTTCTGGGAGCCTTAGTTTTCCCATCTGTGAAACGGCAAAGTCTGCCTCAGAGGCTTCAGGAAAAGATGGAATGAGATGAAGCCCTGAGGTGCCAGCCTGGTGCCTGGCCCACAACGGGGGTGGGAGAGGGCAGCCGCTCAGGGCCTGGGAAAGGGCCACCCAGCCGGGAGCCCCACCCGGCAGACCCGGGCCCATCGCTGAGTCGGTGAGGGCCAGTCATTTGTTCCTTTATTCACGCTCCCGTCTCCCTCCCACCTGTGCCCCTTCGCCCGCCTCTGAGTGGGACCTGGGGACACCCCGCCCCTCCGGGAACTCTCAGGCCGGGGCCGTGGGTAAGGGTTTCATTAGATCCTCGGGCTGGGCCTGGGGCCTGGAATGAGGACATTGGCCTGGGTCTGGGAGGCTGTGGGCGTTTGTAGAGAAGGTGGCAGGGGGATTCCAGGCAGAAGACATGGCCGCCGGGTGGGACTGGCTGTGTGGCTGGAGTGTGTGTGTGTGTGTGGCGGGGGGGAGCAGGAGCCGCCTTTCGGGTGAAGCTGAGGAGCCAAGATTCCATCACTGCGAGGCCTCAGGCTGGGTGAGAAGCTGGGAGGCTTTGACACGGGTGACGATCCGCCTTGGAGCCCGCTGAGCCCGGGCAGCAAGAGGGCAGCCGGGATCGACAGGCTGGCCCGTCCCCCAGGCCTGGCCTCGCTCCTCTTTGCACCCATGAGTGAAGGTTAAGTGGCCTCCTGCCAATCACACCATCCTTTGCCCTTTCTGTGTTGAAGGCGGCTCCTCGGTGAGAGCAGGGCTGGCTGGAGGGGCAGCCCCCGGGCCCCCCGGAAATCCAGGCCTTTGCTCTCCTGCCGTCAGCGGGGGACAGCAGGCTCCTCCCGGGCCCCTCGCAGGCTCTCAGGAACCTAAAACTGCGTGGATTTCAGGACAGCAGGCCCCCGGGCACCGTGTGTTGCCTTCTTTACTGACCTGTTCAGGAAAGATGCGGACGGGTTGTGTTGTGAAGGTGCAGTGACCCCTGACCTCTGACCTGGGTCCATCCTGAGGATCCAGCAGATCCTGCTGCTCTCAGGGCCCTGAGCACATGGTGGAGGGCGATGGGCAGTGACAGCCTTGAGGACATCTTGGGGCTAGAGTAGTAGAGTCTGGGGCCAGTGAAGACCCCAACAATGGCCATCCTGCCCTCGGCTCCCCCCTTACATAGGGCTCTACTCCCTCCCCCTGATTCTCTCAAGGTGGAGCTGGGGTAGCTGGGCCATTTGGGCCTCAAACAGTAGACTGAAGAACAGGGTACACAATCCACACTGTCAGTCGGGAGACCCAGCCCTTGGCCTCCACTCTCTCACAGATGTGCTGTGTGCTTTCGGCCAATCCTCTCCCTCTCTGGGCCTCTGCTTCTCCTCTGTCCAGGGATGGGGTGGGGGCCAGGCCCACCTGCTCTGGGTTCTGGTTTACTCACTGGTTCTGCACATCCTGGATGGTGTCGGGCAGCGGGAGGTGCTGGGTCTCTGGCAGCAGCAGCGCGGTCAGGCCGCTCAGCACCGGCACCGCCCCGT
>NW_005356944.1:698557-699458 GCF_000412655.1 Myotis brandtii | reverse complement strand
AGCAGGGGCAGGGAGGGGTGGTGCACACCCAGCAGCCGGACCAGAGGCCCCAGGATGGCCCCGCCTCGGGCCGACATCTGGCCCAGGCCCACGGCAGTCATCCTGCCGGCACAGGTGCACTGTGAGGGGCCACTCTGCCCACCCACGGCCTTGGCCTCCCCCTCCGGCCCAGCCCTGCTCTGCCCAGGGAGGTACAGGGGGTCAGCCTGAGACCACATGGAAGAGAGAGACAAGGCATGAACACCCATCCTGCCCTCCCAGCCCAGGGCACCCCTGCTCGGGCCCGGGCCCAGCCTCACCTGAGCACGGTGGGGAAGAGCTCCCCCGTGTAGATGGAGACGCAGGTGAAGGCCACCCCTATCCACCCGAGCCCCAGCAGGGCCAGGGCTGAGCGCAGGGGCCTCATCTCTGTGGGCGGAGACAGGGATGGGCGGGGCCAGCATCAGCTGGAGGCTCTCTCCCTGACCTCCCACATGTCTGTGTCGCCCCCACTTGGGTGTCCCCAGACCCCACACACGCACCATGTCCTACGTGACCTCATGGCCACATGCTCCGATCCCCCCAATCTGTTTCCCACTCAGACACCCAGAGCCAGACCCGGGGAGTCCTCCCTGACCCCCGCCCCCCATTTCCCTGCCCCTGTCCCCACAACTCATCACCGAGTCCTTATTTTATCTCCAGTTTTCACCATGTCGCCCACCCCACTCCCTCCCTGCTCCCCTGCCCAGTACAGGCCACCACCATCTCTCCAGACGCCTCCTTCCTAGCTGCGCCCCGTTCGAGTCCAGCACCCGCAGAGGAGGGGCCGGGGGTCTGTGTTCCTGGCTCAGGCCCCCTCCCCAGGTAGGCTCCTCGGCCACAGCCATGGCACCCAGACCTGCCCGCTCACCGCGGGGCACCA
>NW_005356944.1:697476-698144 GCF_000412655.1 Myotis brandtii | reverse complement strand
GGGGCCCAGGCAGCTCAGCAGCAGCAGGGTGCCGAGCTTGGCCGCCATGTCCACAGCCCCGATGAGGACCTGGAGCAGGAAGATGTTGCTGTCCAGGGCCTGCAGGTCCAGGGCCAGGCCAAAGAAGGTGAAGCCGAAGGCGAACCTGGGGCGGGACAGGTGGAGTCAGGCTGAGGAGGGGGCCCTGCCATTGCTGGTTTGTTCTCGGACCCACTTCCGCCCTCCTGTGGGCTGGGAAGGGCAGAGGGCGGCCTCTGCGGACTGCGTTTCCCAGGGTCCCTGCCAGCGCTGCGCCTCATGAGGTCTGGCCAATGGGAGGCGCTGGTGAGAGGCGGGAGGCGGGGCCAGGGGAGAAGCAGGGGGTTCCCCCCTCCCTTGCCCTGGGTGCCCTGGGTGCCCTGTCCCCTCCAGACCCCCCTCGGAGGCCTCGCTGGTCTCCGTCTTTGCTGGGTGGCCCTGGCTCCCGGGCTCTGAGAATGCCCCGCCCTCCTCCTGGTCCCTCCAAACTAGGGTGGGTGTGCTCTCTGGTGCTGAATTCCGACTCCTCATCCTACGGGCTCTTCAGCTCCTGCAGCGCCTTCGTTATGAATCCTCCTTATTCCTCTCTTCTCTCCGCACTCAGCTGCCTGAGCCACCAGCCTGGGCCGTTCCCCTGACGGAGGTGCAGG
>NW_005356944.1:696607-697457 GCF_000412655.1 Myotis brandtii | reverse complement strand
AGTGGAGACGCCGGTCCGCAGGCCCAGTCCAGGTGTGCAGAGCAGGTGGCCCAGGCTGGCGGGAGCCCGGCTCGCACTGAGCTCCTCCTGCATGGCGGAGAGCACGACCTGGGGGGAGGGGGGGCATTGTCAGCTCTGGCAGCTCCAGCAGCCCCCCCCCCCTTATCCTAGGGGGCCAGGCCCTCCCGAAGGCCCTGGGCAGGGTCAGGGAGAGGGTGTGGGGTCCAGCCCTGGGGAAGCTCGCCCTGCCTCACCTCCATGGTCAGTGCGTCCCCCACTGCCCTCTTCCCGTTGATGGCGGCCACCCGCTGCAGCTCCCGCAGGCCCTGCTCCAGCCTGCCCGCGATGAGCAGCCACCGCGCCGACTCCGCCAGCCACCTGGGCGGGAGGGAGGGCAGAGTGGGAGGGTCCCTGCCTGTCACCCCAGGGCCTGGCCTCCACAAGCCTCACTGACCCTCTCACCCTCTGCCCAACGGGGTGGCCTCACTGGTATCCACAGGCCCTAGACTCAGGAGGTGAGGTCAGCGGGCGGGCAGGACGGGCACTGACATGTGGCAGCCACACCATCTCAGCCGCCGGCCTTCCCAGCAGGCCCTCCTCCTCCCTCCTCCCTCCTCCCTCCACTGGATTGAGGTTGGGGGTCCCTGTTCTCCCTTCCTGCCTCCCTCCTGGCTCCATGGCCTTTCCCTTGCCTCACCTGGGAGCCAGGCCTGGGGGGGTCTGGGTGCAGTAAGTTGCCCCCCCCCCCCCCCCCGCCAGTAGCTACAGGGGCACAGTCCTGCCAGCTGCCATAGACCCCGAGCCTGCCAGGGTCCCTCCCCTACTGTCAGTGCCTGGATACCTCAACCCT
>NW_005356944.1:694274-696373 GCF_000412655.1 Myotis brandtii | reverse complement strand
CTTGCCCCGGGGGTCAGGCCTGGAGAGGGGTCTTTGGTCCTACATCCCCCCACCCCCAGGCAGTCAACAGTTCCCAGCACCTCTAGCTCCCCTTGTACTCGACTGGCCCCAGCGGGAGGCGTCTCCCGTTGCCCTGGGTGGCGGGTGGGCCGGCGGGTGGCACCCACCAGGAGTACACAAAGCAGAGGAAGAAGGGCACGGAGACCGCCAGCTGCAGCAGCGCCCAGTCGCGCACGCCGTAGGCCACGGCGGCCATCAGCACCATGCCGAAGCTGTAGCCCAGGGAGTTGAAGGTCATGGCCAAGACCCGGGCTCGAGTCGACGTCCACTCCATCACTGCAGGGGGACACACAGGTCACCCCAGGAGCCTGTGGGCCTTCCCTGCTCGCCCGGGCCAGGGGCACCTACGGAGCGTGGCGGTGTTCATCATGACGCCGGCGATGGCCAGGGCCCCCAGGAAGCGGAAGAGGCAGTACAGGGCGAAGGTGGGGGCGAAGGCGGTCGCGGTGCCCCACACAGCCATCTGCAGGTAGCTCCAGGTCAGCACCAGCCTGCGCCCAAACCTGTGCACACCGGGAGGCGGGGGTCCGCGGCGGGCCACGGATTGGCCACGGAGATGACACCAGAGCCCACGCTGTGCTCGCTCACTGAGCAGAGGGGAAGCTAAAGTGACACCTGAGGCCCTGGCTGGTGTGGCTCAGTGGATAGAGCGTCGGCCTGCGGACTGAAGGGTCCCGGGTTCGATTCTGGTCGCGGGCACATGCCTGGGTTGCGGGCTCCATCCCCAGTGGGGAGCGTGGAGGAGGCAGCCAATCAATGATTCTCTCTCATCATTGTTTCTATCTCTCTCTCCCTTCCTCTCTGAAATCAATAAAAATATTTTAAAAAATAAATTGAAATGGCACCTGGGGCCAGAGCCACATTCTTTTTTTTTTTTTGTTAATCCTCCCCTGAGGATATTTTTTTCATTCATCTTTTAGAGAGAGTGGAAGAGAGAGAGGGACAGACAGACAGAATATCCATGTGAGAGAAACACATCGATTGGCTGCCTCCCGCACACGCTCCAACCAGGGCCCAGGCCGGGAGGAGCCTGCGACCAAGGTATATGCCCTGGACTGGAATCGAACCCAGGACCCTTCGGTCCGCAGGCCGACGCTCCATCCACTGAGCCAAACCAGTGGGGCCAGAGCCACGCTCTTGGTCTGTGAGGCTCCTGAGCACAGGTGGGCACAATGGTGCCCTCAGGGGAATGCGTTCCCGCCAGCGGGGCAGCCAGGCAGCCGAAGGCGGGCGGCGGCCGCAGGTGTCGGCCGTGAATGTCTGATGAGAGCATAGCCCTCCACAGCCCCCAGGAGACGGGGAAACCAAGGCCAAGAGGGTGCGAGCCCTGCGCCCAGCACAGCTGGGGTGTGGGGGGGAGACCCACACGCAGGCATCTCGGATGAGGGGCAGCGAGGGCGCGGGCCTGCCTGGAGGGGAGGGGTCCGCACCTGTCGGAGGCTTGGCCGGTCACCGCGGCTCCCACCAGGACCCCGGCCAGGAAGATGGACTGCGCCATGGGCTTCAGGGCCTGCGAGTCGCACACCAGGTCCCACTGCGGGGAGAGGGGGGAGCTGCGCTCAGGAGGCAGGGGAGCGCCGGTGGGGGGGAGCTCAAGGGGAAGGCCCCGGGGGCTGGTGTGTGGGCAGCCTGGTGCCCTCTGGGGCTGGAGGGCAGGGCCTGTGGGACAGCCAAGGCTGTCACCCCTGCCTACGCCCCTCCCTGGCTCCCTACTGTCCCAGGCAAGGGTCGAGCCCTTTCTGGACTCATCTCCCTCCCTCCCACTTCCCTCTGGTTCTTTACAAAGAGGCCCCTTCCCGCCGGCTGCGGCTGTGGCAGCGGCCCCCCTCCCGCGCCCACATTTGCCCATGTGCCTGGCGGGTCACCCCTGGGAGTCTCATGACTCTTCCCTGAGCCCCGCTGGCAGGCGGAGCAGCTGGGCTTGCATGTCAGGGAGCCGCCTGCGTCACCGCTGGTGAGAGGGTGCCCTCGGTGTCACCTGCTGTCCCATCCGCCAGGGCCTTGGCAGGCGGTCTCCTGCCACCAGCCCCCCTGCCCGG
>NW_005356944.1:690306-693258 GCF_000412655.1 Myotis brandtii | reverse complement strand
TGTGTGTGGGTGTGTGTGTGTGTGTGTGTGTGTGGGTGTGTGTGTGTGTGTGTGTGTGTGTGTGTGTGTGTGTGTGTGTGTGGGCAGGCGTGTGTGTGTGTGGGCACGCATGTGTGTGTGTGCGTGTGGGCAGGTGTGTGTGCGTGTCTGTGCGTGGGCAGGCATGTGTGTGCGTGTGCGCAGGCGTGTGTGTGCGTGTGCAGGCATGTGTGTGTGTGTGGGTGTGTGTGTGTGGGCAGGTGTGTGTGTGTGTGTGTGTGTGGGCAGGCGTGTATGTGTGTGTGTGTGTGGGCAGGCGAGTGTGTGTATGTGTGTGTTGTGGGGGGCAGGTGTGTGTGTGTGTGTGTGCATGTGTGTGTGTGTGGGCAGGCATGTGTTTGTATGTGTATGTGTGTGTGTGTGTGTGGGCAGGCGTGTATGTGCCTCTCCCCTCTGCCCGGCGGCCTCCTCGTTGGCCTCCCTGCCTCCCGCCTTGAGCCTGCGCAGCCGATTCTCACACACGGATCGGTGGGTTCTGTTCACGTCCAGGCGCCCTGTCCCTGCCGTGCTCGGAGCCTGGCGGTGTGGCCTCACCTCGCGGCGGAAGCCACGCCCTGGAACGCGCAGGCACGTCTCTGCCTCCGGGCCTTCACCTGCTCTTTCCTGTGTCTCTGCCTCCGGGCCTTCACCTGCTCTTTCCTGTGTCTCTGCCTCCGGGCCTTCACCTGCTCTTTCCTGTCGGAAACTCGCTTCCCTCCGGTCTCTGACAGGAAGGCCTGTTGTGAGGGAGGCTCTCCCTGAGCACCTGGCTAACTTTAACGGCGGGCGGCCCTGACGCCGCTGGCACCTCCTCGCCGTGAACTTGAGAAGTGCGGACAGCCCGGACGGCGGTCACCCGGCTGGAACTAAACGGGCCAGGTGGCGCTCGGGGAAGAGGGTTGGCAATCGTTTCCTCGGTCAAAGTTTAACCTGATGTGAGGGAGCAGTGCCCTGCGCGGCTGGAGCCCCCGGTGGGTGTGGGCTGGGCTCTGCCCCGGGACTGCAGCCCCCCTCGCACCCGGGTCTGCCTCGCTGGGATCCTCCTGATCTTGGGGCTGGCGTGAGCCTGGGCGACATCCCATGCACAAGACCTGTGTGTGCGCAGGCGTGTGTGTGTGTGTGTGTGTGCGTGTGTGTGTCCCGAGTCCCGGCCTCATGAGCATCTCACACCTACCCCCAAAGCGGAGCTCCCTCTCCCCCTGCTGCTCCCCCGGCCTCCCCACTGCACCGCCCACGACTCCTCCTGTGCAGGCGCCAGGACCACACCTGGGCCATCCCTGCCCTCTCGTCCTCCCACTTCCCTGGCCAGGAAGTCCTGGAGCCCGACCGCAGGACACACGGGACAGGCCCCCTCTCCTCTGCCCGGGGCGGCCTCCTCGTTGGCCTCCCTGCCTCCCGCCTTGAGCCTGCGCAGCCGATTCTCACACACGGATCGGTGGGTTCTGTTCACGTCCAGGCGCCCTGTCCCTGCCGTGCTCGGAGCCTGGCGGTGTGGCCTCACCTCGCGGCGGAAGCCACGCCCTGGAACGCGCAGGCACGTCTCTGCCTCCGGGCCTTCACCTGCTCTTTCCTGTGTCTCTGCCTCCGGGCCTTCACCTGCTCTTTCCTGTGTCTCTGCCTCCGGGCCTTCACCTGCTCTTTCCTGTGTCTCTGCCTCCGGGCCTTCACCTGCTCTTTCCTGTGTCTCTGCCTCCGGGCCTTCACCTGCTCTTTCCTGTGTCTCTGCCTCCGGGCCTTCACCTGCTCTTTCCTGTGTCTCTGCCTCCGGGCCTTCACCTGCTCTTTCCTGTGTCTCTGCCTCCGGGCCTTCACCTGCTCTTTCCTGTGTCTCTGCCTCCGGGCCTTCACCTGCTCTTTCCTGTCGGAAACTCGCTTCCCTCCGGTCTCTGACAGGAAGGCCTGTTGTGAGGGAGGCTCTCCCTGAGCACCTGGCTAACTTTAACGCCCCCCCCCCCACACACACACACACTCCCCAGTTCCCCTTCCTGCTGCTCTCTTTCCATTGCATTTGCCACCACCCAGCACCTTCACCTTCTACTCACATATCTCCTCTGCCTGGCTTCCCCACTAGCACGTGAGCTCCTGGAAGGAGGGGCCTTGCCCTGGCCGGTGGCTCAGCGGGTGGAGTGTCAGCCCACACACCCAAACACCCACAAAACCCACAAAACACAAAACCAAAACCATGTTGCGTGCTGACCGGTCAGGGCTCAGACCCGGGTTGCAGTTTCCATCTCTGGTTGGGGCACGTATGGGAAGCAGCTGATCGGTGCTTCTCCCTCATCAATATTTCTCTCTCTCTTTCTCTCTCACCCTCGGGTGAGGATTAAAAAAATAAGTAAATGAAAAACAGGGACTTGGCCAATTTTGTTCCCTGCTGTGTCTGTCGCCGGAGCAGCGCCCGGCACACAGTAGGCACTCGGGAAGCACGGAGTGAGTGGACGGAGGAGCAAACAGCTCCCTTACGTCTCACAGACACGGCAGCCTCTTCCTGGGGGGCGGGGGGCGTGTGCAGCTCAGGGGTCCGCTCGCTCAGGGGTCCGCTCGCTCAGGGGTCCGCTCGCCGGCGGAGTTCCTGCTGCTCCTCAGCCCTTTGGGTGAGACTCTGATTTCCCCGGCGATGGGCCTTGTAATCCCAGAATTCACACTTTTCACTTAGAAATGATCACTGGGCTCTTCCTGAACCGCAGGTGCTTCCAACGCCCACTCCTGTGTCGTGGCTGGGCTCGCTCCCGTCATCTCCTGGGGACCTGAAGTGCTTTCCCGTGTCACCGCGGGAGAGGAGTCCCCGGCAGCCCGCCAACGACAGGAAGTGCTGCTGACGGTGGCAGGCAGCAAGGCCTGGAGCTGAGGGGGCGGGTGAGGCCTGGAGCTGAGGGGGTGGGTGAGGCCTGGAGGTGAGGGGGGGGGGTGAGGCCTGGGGCTGAGGGGGCGGGG
>NW_005356944.1:687446-688009 GCF_000412655.1 Myotis brandtii | reverse complement strand
GTGAGGCCTGGAGGTGGCCTCGGGTCGGCAGCGGACGTGCTGGGTGCCCGCAGCTGGCAGGCTTGCTGTGCACCGTGGGGTCCAGATGGGCGTGGGGTGGTCGGAGAACCGGACGCAGGAGGGGGACACAGTGGCTGCGGACAACCCCTGTGGGGAGTCTGAGGGCAGGAAGGTGAGCGGTGGTACCTGAACGGGATAGGATTTGATTAATTAGGGGACGGCCGGCTGCCGTCACACCCGAGCCCCAGACGCACAGTGGCTCCCGCACGACGGAAGCTATTCTCTGCTCACGGAGAGCTCCTCTGGGCCTGGCCGATCGGGCAGCTCTCCTCTCGGGCGTCTGGCGTGAGGGAGGTGGTGGCGGCCAGGCTGAGCGCCCCCCCAGAGCCAGCCTCGTGCCACCAGGATTAGCAGTGGGGTGACATCATCCTGAGAGCGGACGCAGGCGAGCTCTTGTCGGCGTGGCCAGGTCTCCTTTCTCTCTGGACCTGGGCACACTGCGGGCATCTCCCTGGCCGATCGCGATGCCTCCCACCCCGTGTCCTGTGGCGGCAGCAGCTGCC
>NW_005356944.1:679642-686642 GCF_000412655.1 Myotis brandtii | reverse complement strand
CGCTCAAGACTCTGGGGTCCCCAGACCCCGGGACACTGTTAATGTCCTTACTTTACACCCGGCGGCCGGGGAAGGTGAAGCCCCTCAGAGAAACGTGTCTTCTTATCATGAAACACATCGCAAAGCGGGGCTACGATGCCCATTTTACAGATGAGGAAGGCGAGGCCCCGGGAGCCGATTCAGAGACCACGAAGCCTGCATGGCCCCTGCCCTGCCCTGCCCGGGCCCGGCTCTGAGCACAGGCGGGGACACGGTGACTCAGAGCCGCCCTGAGGAAGCCGGCACCCCGTGACCCGGCCGAGGGAAGGGCCCAGGCCGAGCTTCCATCTCCGCCTGCCCCCATCTCCGCGGCTGGAGTCTCTGAGGTGGACGGAGCCCCTGAGAGGCGGCTCTGAATGCACCTGCCAGCCGCCAGCTTGTCACCCGCTCAGGCCTCCACGACTCCCTAGCGCCGAGCGCTCCTCTCCCTGCCACCTTCACACCTTCGCTGCCTCCTCCACATGGCCGGGCCCCAGCCCCACAGAGCACGACTCCTTCCTGGAAGGCCCTGCGGGGGCCCCGTCTTCCCGTTCTCTTACCCGAGGGCCATCGGCACCACCCAAACCCACCCACCCCTGCCAGCTTCTCCTCTGCTGCCCCTGCCCCCTCCGAGCAGCCTGCCCGCTGGGCCAGCCTGGGCCCTTCCCTCGGCCGGTCACGGGGTGCCGGCTTCCTCAGGGCGGCTCTGAGTCACCGTGTCCCCGCCTGTGCTCAGAGCAGGGCCTGGCGTACAGAGCAGGGCCCAGGCAGGGGAGAGGCCATGCAGGCTTCGTGGTCTCTGAATCTGGGCTCCCGGGGCCTCGACTTCCTCATCTGTAAAATGGGCATCGTAGCCCCGCTTGGCAGCGTGGTTTTCATGCTAAGAAGACACGTTTCTCTGAGGTCTTCACCTTCTCTGGCCGCCCGGGTGCAAAGTAAGGCTAATTAGGGCCCAAACACCAATCCTCCCCAGAACCGAAGACCTGGCCTCCTGCAGTTTCCTATTCCAAGCTGCTGTCCCAGGCAGTTCTGAAGGCGGGGCTCCTGCCTTCCTGAGGACAGCGGCGGACCCACCCCTCATCAGCACCAAATGCCCCAAGTGTGGCCACAGGCTCGGCTCGGAATTCCCCACCGACAGCTGAGGTGCTCAGTGCTTCGTGGTGATGGTGGTGCTGATGGCGATAAGATGCTGCTGATCCCCAGCGGCCTTGAGTCTTTATTCTGTGTTGGACACGGAAGTTCTCCCCTGTATTAAGTCACTGTGTCCTTCCAACAGCCCTTGCACAGTCTTATTCGCATTTTTACAGACGTGAAAACGGAGCCTCAGAGAGGGGAGTGTCCGTCTCAGCGGCTCCGTGGCAGAACCAGGGCTCCAGCTCAGGTCGGCCCAGCCCCAACATGCGCGTCTGTAACTTCTGAGGTTGGCGGAAGGCGTGTGGGAGCAGAGAGGATGCCGGAGGCCACCAAAGCTGCAGGGCAGACATCCCTGCCTCAGCCCCGGTCCCTCCTCGCCCGCCTGGGTCTGCTCCCCGTAGATCAGCACCCCCTTCCCTCATGTGCTCTCTTCCCTGAGCCCCAGGGCCCCTTCCCCAGGCTCAGCCCCTCCTTAGAGGGCCCCCCAAATCGCCCTCTGCCGCCTTGGCCTCCTCCCACCCTGGACAGCGCCTGGCTCTCCCTCCGTGTCGCCAAAGGCCCCGTGAAAGGTTTCCCCACAGAAAAGAAGTCCCCCCCCCCACCCCACTAACGTCTGGAGTCACCCATTCCCACCACTGCGGCACTGTGAGTGGACCCAGCGGGCACTCGTCAACAGAACCTGCTTCCTGCCCTGGCATCATGCCAGAGCTGTCTCAGGCTTTGGCTCCATGGAAATGCTCTTCCCGTGGCCTCAAAGCCGCTGATCCCAGGGCTGCTGGCTCCGTACCATCTCAGGCAGGGCCCAAGGCTGGGGGCTGAGTGTATGGCAGGGCCAAGGCTGGGGACTGAGTGTATGGCAGGGCCAAGGCTGGGGGCTGAGTGTATGGCAGGGCCAAGGCTGGGGGCTGAGTGTATGGCAGGGCCCAAGGGCTGGGGCTGAGTGTATGGCAGGGCCCAAGGCTGGGGGCTGAGTGTATGGCAGGGCCCAAGGCTGGGGGCTGAGTGTATGGCAGGGCCAAGGCTGGGGGCTGAGTGCATGGCAGGGCCCAAGGCTGGGGGCTGAGCGCATGGCAGGGCCCAAGGCTGGGGGCTGAGTGCATGGTGCCTTTAACTGGCCCCCTGTGTGAGCTGCTGCAGCCCCGGCCACAGCCACGCTCGTTTCGCTGGTTCCGGCTTCCCAGGAGCCCCTGCCCCAGCTGCCTCTGGCCCCTGAACAAATCTTCGCTAAGTAGGTCAAGGAGACTGGGAGGCGCTGGGCAGCCGCTGGCTCCTTCCTTTCCGTGTGCCCGGCGCCTCCCGCTCGCCTGGCCTCCCTTCACCGCAGGGACTTCGCTCTCCTTGTGTGTCAACGCGATTTTCATGTTAAAATTCAACCGAGATGCTCACCAGCCGCTGGAACCAGACTTGTCGGAACTCAGCTGCTCCAGGAGCAGGACTTTGCCCGCCCGCCTGGTGAGGGCCTTGCCCGCAGCTGACGGCGCCCAGCTGGCACCTGTTAACGTTTTAACAAGGCGGATGTGGGTGCTGCCCGCCCGGCCCCTGTGCCATTTCCCTGGAGCTGTGCCTCTGCCCAGCGGCTGGGCCCGCGCCCGTCTCGGCCTTTGCTGTGGGCAGCCGGTCTAGCTGACAAGCAGCTCGCCTGTGCCCGCTCTCAGGATGATGCCATCCCCCTGTTCATCCCTGAGGGGCACGAGGCTGGCCCTGGGCAGGGGCGCTATGCCTTGCCACCACACCATCTCCCCTCATGTCTCTTTTTTTACTTTTATTGATTTCAGAGAGGAGGGGAGAGGAGAGAGAGATAGAAACATCAATGCTGAGAGAGAACCATGGATCGGCTGCCTCCTGCACGCCCCACACTGGGGACTGAGCTGCAATCTGGGCATGTGCCCTGACCTGGAACCGAACCGTAACCTTCTGGTTCATAGGTCGCCGCTCAGCCACTGAGCCAGCGGCCGGGCAGCCTGGTGGCTTTAATGAGCATCCTTCTTCTTTTTTGAGAAAGAACACCTGGAATGCAGGTATTGGGGTCTGGGCCTTCAGGCTCACGCGCACCCGAGCCGCTGGAGCAAAACGCAGGAAGGTTTGGGCGGAGGGTGCAGGGGGGCCTCCGGCTCCTGGGAGGATCCTGTCCCCTCCCGTCCGTCTGCCACGGGGCTGGTGGTCCTCCCTGTGTTTCTGTCCTGGATGCATCTGTATCCTGGATGCATATGCATGAATGTCAGCCCCCACCTTCATTCACACACACACACACACACATGCACACACACATGCACACAGGTGCACACACATGCACCATTTGCCTAAGTCAGGGGTGGGAAAACTTTTTGACTCAAGGGCCACAATGGGTTCTTAAACTGGACCGGAGGGCCGGAACAAAAGCATGGATGGAGTGTTTGTGTGAACTAATATAAATTCAAAGTAAACATCATTACATAAAAGGGTACGGTCTTTTTTTTTTAGTTTTATTCATTTCAAACGGGCCGATCCGGCCCGCGGGCCATAGTTTGCCCACGGCTGGCCTAAGTCCTTGAGGCTCAAGGAGACAAAGGGCGCTTTGCCCACGGCCCTGAGAACATCCCTGCCTGTATGGACTGCACAGTGCTACTTGCTGCCGCCTTCAGCCTCCAGGTTCACCCGGCAGCCTCCTCCCCACCCGCTCTCTCTGCTCTCCCCCACCACAGAGGTCTGCTCCTTCTCTCTCCTTTGTTGCTCTTTCTCCTGCACAAACAGATGTCCGCAGGGTCTCACCTTCCCCACGTGGCCTGGCCAAGGGGTTTTCCTGAGCCACGACAGTTGTATCTCTGACAGGAAGTCCGTTCTCAGCTCTTAGAATTGTACACGCCACACGTGACCGGCTGGAAAAGCCACAGCTCCATTAGGCGCCTCCTCCGGGACCTAGGCAGGCGGCCCCCCCAGCCCCCCGCCACCCGCTGAGCCCGAGGAGACCTGAGTGGCTCCTGTGGCCTCCTGCCCCCTCAGTGCCAGGCCCAGGACCCAGCGTGGTATCACCAGGCATGCTGGGCTGGCATTTGGCTGGGATTGCATTGAATCTATAAATTCATGTGTGGAAAATTGACATCTTGGTATTAGAGTCTTCCAATCTATGAACATGATATATCTCTCCATTTACTTAGGTCTTCTTTACCTTTTCAGCAATGTTCCATAGTTTTTAGTGTATGTATGGATCTTGCCTTTCTGGCCCGTGCCTTTAAGTGGCATTTTCTGATTATTACGAGCATACAGAAATACAATAGATGTTTGTATATTGACAGTGTATCCTGCAGCCTTACTAAACTCCTTTATTATTCCTAGTAACATTTTAGTAGATTTTTAAGTATTTCCCACAATTATGTCATCTGCAAATAAAGACAGCTTTGTCTTCCTTTCTCATCTGTATGCCTTTTACTTATTTTTTTCTTGCCTTAAGTGCACTGACTAGGACCAATGTTGAACAGAAGTGACGAAAGTGGACATCCTCGATTCATCTATAACCTTGGGAAGCACCAGTCCTCCACCATTAAGCATGGTGTACACTAGGTTTTTCATAGGTGCCCCTCATCAGGTGGGGCAAGTTCCCTGTATTCCTAGTTTGCTGAAGCCATTTATAAGGACTAAATGCTGAGTTTTGTGAAATGCTCTTTCTATTGAGATGGCTTGTTAACCATTTTGTTTGTTTGCCTTGATTTTTGAATATTAAACCAACTTTGAATTCCTGGGACAAACTCCATTTGGTCATGATGTGTTGCCCTTTTTAATATATTGTTGGATTCAATTTCCTAAATATTTGTTAAGAATTTGTGTGTCTATGTTTGCAAGAGATATTGACTTGTAGTTTCTTTTCTTACTAGAGGCCCAGAGCACGAATTGGTGCACAGGTGGGGTCTGGCCGGCCTGCCCCGATGGGGGCCAATTGGACTGGGCCAGCGGGGGTGGGGGGACGCGGGAGGTTGGCTAGCCGCAGTGCGTGTCATAGCAACAGGTCGTTCCAGCGTTCTGGTCACTTGGCTTTTATATATATAGATGTGTGTTTTTTCTGATTTTGATATCAGAGTAATGCTGCCCTCAGAGTATGAATTTGGAGGTGTTCTCTCTATTTCAATTTTATGGAGGATTTTGTGTAGAATTGGTAGTATTTCTTGCTTAAATGTTTGGCAGAATTAACCAGTGAAACCATTAACCAAAAAGGTCTGGAGTTTTCTCTGTGGGAAGGTTTTAAACCATAAGTTCAATTTCTTTAATAGATGCAGGGCTAACAATGTTCTCTCTTTCTTCTTGAGTGAGCTTTGGTGGTTTGTATCCTTCAAGAAATGTGTTAATTTCATCTAAGTTGTCTAATTGGTACTAAAATATTGCTCATACTATTCCCTTATCATTTTAATGTCTGTAGGATCTTATAGTGATGCTTCCTCTTTCATTTCTGATATTGGTAATGTGTGTCTTTTCTTTTTTTTCCAAATCAGTGTCTAGAGGTTATAGATTTTATTGATCTTCTCAAAGATCCAGCTTCAGGTTTGGTTGATTTTTAAAAAAATCATTTTCTATTTCTTGGGTCTGTACTGTTTATTATTTCCTGTCTCTGACTTATTTCAGGTTTAATTCGCTTTTTTCTTCTCATTTCTTAAGCTGATGTATTTGAGACTTTCTTCCTTTTTAATGTAGGTATTTAATGATATAAATTTTACTCCAATCACTGCTTTAACTTCATCCTACAATTTTTGATATGTCATTAAAAATTTTAAAACCAGTTCAAAATATTTTCTAATTTCCTTTGTGATGTCTTCTCTGACCTGTGGGTCATTTAGAAATGTGCTGTTTAGTTTGAAGGAGGTTTTTAGATTTCTCTCTGTTACTGATTTCTAGTTTAATTCCATGATGATCCAAGAATAGACAATGTGTCATTTAAGTCACTTACAATTTATTACACATGAAGGAAGGCTGGGGGAGAATGATGGTGATCACAAGGCCCTAGAGGGCTTTGAGCGACAGGAGATGTGACTTGAATTGGGTTTGATCGGTCTGGGGCATCGGAGGTGAGAGGGGAGTGGGAATGCCTGGAGGGGGAGCCTGGGACGTGAGGGTTCCCTGAGTTGGCCAAGGAGAGTGGATAGTTGTCTGAAGAGTCCGATCTCCAGGGAAGCATGTAGCTTTGTGATGAGGCTGCAGATAACGGGGCACGAAGGGTGTAGGCGAGGGAGGAGCTTGGTGTCTGGAAGGGGCCCTGGGCTGGGAGTCGGGCCGGGGTTCGCCATGTCACTCCATGTCTCTGGGCTTTAGTTTCTTTGCCTCCCACATAGGTGGTCAGTGCAATTACCCTAAGTTTCAACGCGCGGGCTGCTGCCAGCGCAGGGAGGGTCTGTGTGAATTTGAAGAGGGTGACCCCTTGAGACAGACAAATGGCAAAAAGGTGCCTGTGGTGTGAGGTCTAAAGGCCCAATATCATGTGCTTCGTGACATCTGGTGAAACCAGGGGGGTCTCGGACAGCCTAACAGCGCGCTTCTCTCCCCTCCTGCTCCCTAGACAAGGTCCCCTGGCCGGGCGACACCTGGTATCCAGGGGACCAGGCAGTTCCCGGATCCCTGAGACGTGTGTTTTAGTTTCCTGCCAACCTGTGATGTCACTCAAATCAGCCACGGCCCCTCCCTCAGGAGCCTGAGCGCAGACGCGGGCCAGGGGGGAGCTCGCACGCCGTCCATTCACCTGTGAGGCCATCCCAGTCACCGCTCCCTCGCCCGCAGGTGAATAGGAGGCCGTGGAAGCACCTCTTCTCCAGTGAACACAGCCCTTAGGGTGAGGCTGGGCCGGTGGCTGGGGCCGGACTTCCGCCCCCACGTGCCTCCTTCGCGGGCG
>NW_005356944.1:676430-679204 GCF_000412655.1 Myotis brandtii | reverse complement strand
GAGAAGCCGCGAGCCTGGCAGGGAGGGAGGGGGCCGTCTTGTTAATGGCGTGGACCTGGGGCAGCCCCGGGGCTCCTCCAGGCTGAGGCAGGTGGGGAGTCGGACCCAGGCAGGGACAGCCCGGACAGCCACCTGACCTGGCCACACCGAACCCTCCAGGCTGCCCGCGTGGCTTCCACCCTCGGGTTGGAGGTGAGGCGGGTCCCTCCACGGGATCTTTGACCAAAGGGACTCCAGTGGCGGCGGGATTGCTAGAACCAGGTGCTTTCTGTAATGACCGCCTCTCGCCAGGTGCCCCCGGCTGCTGCCGACCTCCTGGAACGACCACAGAGAGACCGTGAGGGGCGGGGACGGCGGCCCCAGCTCCTGGGAGCGTGGAGGGCGGAACAGGGTCGGTGTTACGGGGGTGCAGCCCCTGAGGGATGAGGGTCCTGTGACCACCGTATACCCCGAGCCTAGCACACGCCTGAGACAAGCGGCACACCCCAAAGTGAACTAAGTCCCAGCGCCCGCTCCTCGGCTGGGCGTCCCCAGGCGTCCCATCGCCTCCCGGTCTCCGTGGCCTGACAGTGACGCTGCACGTGGCAGCGCCTGGGGCTGTCGTCTGGATGTACCCTCGCCCCAGACACCGCGGCCGCGCCGACAGAGTGCGGGGCCCAGGCCCTGGCTCGGAGCTTTCATATAGTGACTCATTTAAACCCCAACACGACTCTTCGAGCAAAGCTGTGTTTTCTGTCTTTTTTTCACACCCGCTTTACAAGTGAGGCAGCAGACACATACAGGGATTCCGACTATAAAGAGTGGAGGAACGTTCCCTCGTTTCTAGTCTCTCCAAGAACATACATGAGGGTGGCATGATTTGTTCCTGGAGGGCCCGAGAGAACCCACGCGCCTGCGGATCTGTGGGCCTGGAATGCTCTGTGGGACCCCAGCCCCCGGACCGCTGAGGCTGCCTCTCCATCAGTTTTGGGGGGAGGTTAGCCACACGCCCAGGTAGCAGGGACTCAGCTGCGGGCAGCCTGGCTGCAGAGCCGGCTCAGAACCATCACGTGTTCCTGCCTACGGACCCGTCGCTTTCTCCCTGTGAGACGCGAATAAGCCGCTTCCTCTCGTCTGTGTAAACGCAGAGAGCGATCGATGGTCGCTCCCTCGCAGGGTTGTTGTCAAGATTAAATGGTTTCAGAAACACCAGCCTGGCCGCCCTCTGTGCCGCTGCCCTGAGCGTGGTGTCACCGATGACAAGCCCAGCCCAGGCCCTGCCCTCCCCCCCCAGGACGGCTCCCTGACCCGTGGCCACCACATCTGCCCGCCCAGTGACAGTGCTGCGAGGGGAGGCCTCGCCCACTCCCGGGAAACCCCGCCCCTCCCGGGCCAGGGGGCACTCACTGGTTCTCCAGGTCCTGGATGGTGTCAGGCAGGGGGAGGCCCCGAGTCTCCGGGAGGAAGGGTAGGACAAAACTGGAAACGATGAGGATGACCCCGTAGGTGAGGGGGGGCAGCAGGGGCAGAGCCTGGCGGGCCGTCATGATCAGGGGGCCGACCACAGCGCCCAGCCGCCCTGCCGACTGCAGGAAGCCGTCAGCCGTCATCCTGTGGGCAGAGGGAGGGCGTGGCCCCAACCCTTGTCATAGCCGGCACTTCAGAGGGGGATTTCACCAAAGGGGGGCATTCGGCTGGGTCAGGAGGTGCCAGGGGAGGAAAAACTGGGCTAAGGGAGTTGCCCTCCTCAAGGTCTCCCTTAATGTCGCCTCCTCCATGGAGCCCACCTAGGTTGTCCCTTCCAGCATCCTTCTGGGCACTCTAGGGTAGGGCCCACTCCGTGCTGGTCTTAGGTGGTTGGGGGGCTTGCCTCAGGGCTCCTGCTAGGCCCTGTGTCCCAGCGTGCGCTTCTGTATAACATCAACAAGCTCGATCAATGCACATCCAATGAATGAACGGAAGGATGGACAAGCGAGTACGCGAGCGCCAGGAGTAAGGGAATGGTTGGGGGGCTTGCCTCAGGGCTCCTGCTAGGCCCTGCGTCCCAGCGTGCACTTCTGTATAACATCAACAAGCTCGATCGATGCACATCCGACGAATGAACGGAAGGATGGACAAGCGAGTACGCAAGCGCCGGAGTGAGGGAACGCGCGCTGGGCTGGGAGTCAGGGAACGAGGGCCACTCCTGCCGTCTATCGAGGAAGTCCCTGGATTTGAGTCCTTAAGCCTCAGTTTACCCAACTGCCCAACGTGGGGGTGGTCTCACTTGGGACCATGGGTTTCCCGTGTCCCACGGAGCCTTGGTTCTGAGGGTAACTCTGCTGGTACAGGGAGGGGCAGGAGGAGGAGGAGGGGTCCCCACTGGACCAGGGCAGCTCTTGGCTCCCTCACCAGGTTCTGAGATTCTACCTGCACGGAGGGAAGGGCTGCTTTGAGGCCCTGGCTGAGGGCGGCCTTTGGGGGGAGGACGGTGGGCCGTGCGCTCAGCTCCATGTTGGCAGCTGGTTCCCTCTGCCCTCTGCCGGGTATCCCTGGATGCCCAGCCCTCCTTGCCCTCCCCTTTCTCGTCCACCCCGGCCTGGCAGCCCCGCCTACCGCAGTGAGGTCGGGAAGAGCTCCGACTTGTAGACAGAGAAGCAGGTCAGGCACACGCCCAGGCAGCCCTTCCCCAGGACGGCGAAGGCGACACGCAGGCCCTGCCAGTCTGGGAGAGGGAAGGGAGACGGGGTCTGCGGAGAGGGCCCGGCCAGCCTGGAGGGAGGCTGGGCTCCTCACAGGCCTCCCTGGGCCGGAAG
>NW_005356944.1:675247-676352 GCF_000412655.1 Myotis brandtii | reverse complement strand
GGTCGCTGGCAGGGCCAGGCCGCCAGGGCCAGGCGGGACTCAGGGCAGGAGGACCTCATGGCAGTGTCCAGGGGTGTGCAAGGCGAGAACCCAGCCAGGTCTGGGATGGGGGAGCTGGCCGGCGGGTGGACCTCTTGGCCCTGAGCGCCCTGGGCCCTTCCCGTGAAGGAGAGGGTCACGCGGGACCCAGGTACCCAGAATCCTTCTCACTGTCCCGCCTGCCTGTGGGGGTCCTGGGGTCACAGAGAACCACGGGGAACAGCAGGTTCACGGAAGCCCAGGTCCAGGCTGCAGCCGCCTGCCTCGCCCGGGGCCTCCTGAGCAAGAGAAGGGACGGGAGAGGCCTCCAGGCACCGTGCCTCGTGCAGGGAGTCAGACCGGGGGCTCCGCTCGCTGCCTCCTGCTTCTGAGAGAACCACTCACTTGGCACCGTCCTGCCTCCTCCAGCGACCTCACGCCCGTCCCGCCTCCGGGCCCTTCTTCCCCTGCAGCTCCCACCTCTGGCCCGAGGCTGGTCCAGCCCTGGCTCCTGCTCTCACCAGCCTGACTTCCCAGCTCTGACCCGCGATGTCCATCGGGACATGGGCGGGGCTGCTTGGGGATGGGATCCTGAGATGACATGGCAAAGGCTGCCACCGTGACAGACGGGCAGAGCTGGGGTGATGGGCCCGGCAGCCCCGGGGCCGGGAGGGGGGGAGGCCAGCGTGGTAAGTGCGGCTGTGGGCAGGCAGCGAGGACCCAGGCGGTCAGCGGCCCTGTCTTCTCCCGCTGCCCTGGCCTCACCTGGTGGGACCAGCACGTTGGCCAGGATGGAGAGGCCTCCCAGGGCCTGGGCGCTGGCCAGGACCACGCGGCGGCCGAAGAACCTGAGCAAGACGTTGCTGGCGGCCCGGCCCAGGAAGTCCACGGCTCCGAAGAGGACCTGGAGGAGGAAGATGTCCCGCCCCAGGTTCTGCAGGTCGAAGACCAGCCCGTAGTAGGAGATCATGTGGGAGAAGCTGCAGGGCAAAGCCAGCCGTCGGGAGAGGCCCCTCCCACCCGCACAGCCGGCCCAAGAGCACAGCCCCCCAGCCCCCCCGGGCTTGTCTCTGCCAGGGCTGGGGGG
>NW_005356944.1:668033-675121 GCF_000412655.1 Myotis brandtii | reverse complement strand
GGGGGGTCCCGTCAGTGCAGGACCTGCCTCCCAGGGTCAGGCTGTCCCCCGGGAAAGGGTGGGAGGGCTGTGGCCGCCTCCGTTCCAGGGCGGGGCCGTGGCTAGGGGCTGGGTGGGCTCCTGGCCGCCATCAGACAGAGGCTTGACTGGCCAGGTGGCCAGGGCCCTGCGGTCAGCTGAGCTGCACCCCGTCCGGCTCCAGCGCCCCTGGCTTTGTTTCTGGAACCAGAGGCCGCTGCCCCTCTCGGTGGCCATTCTGTCTTTAAAGACGGGACTCAGGAGAGAAGGGCGTCTCTGTGGGGCAGGCGGCTGGGCCCACCTTCAGGGTGGGAAGTGCATCCCCAGCCCTTGGGGTGCTGCCTCCCAGCTGGGAGGGCACCCATGACAGGGGGGCCCGGCCAACGCAGAAGGGCCACCCAGCCCCCAGGGGTGGCCTGGGCTGAGAATGTGACAAGACTTCTCCCCTGCCCCGGCCTGGGCCCCCCTTGCCCAGTTGGTCCCCGCTGGCGGACCTCAGTCTGCTTCGGGGGGAGGGCACCCTGCCATGGGCTCTGAACCTACAGCAGCTGAATTTCCGGTTTGGAGATTGAATTTGGATCCACAAGTGGCCACGACGTGAACTTACTCTCGACCACTTTTCAAATCTGTCCCATCCCGTTTCACCTGGACACTCCCCCACCCACCCCCGCCCTCCTGCTGCCCGAAGGCTGTGCCCGCATCAGACGCCACCGGCCGCACAGTGAAGCCGCTGCGATTCCGCGTCAGCGTCAGCGATGGGAGTGAGTGAAGGGGACGTGGGCTCGCATGGGGCTGGCACTGAGGGCCCAGAGCCTCAGCCCAGTCGCCAGCTCACAGCCACAGGAGCAGAGATGCCCCAGCCTGCGCTGTGAACCCCGGAGGCTGCAGAGCGCCCCGGGAGCACTCCCCCGCCCTCTGCAGCTCTGTGTCCCGGAGGGGAGGGGAGGGTGGCGTACTTCACCACTAACAGACAGCAGCTTCTCCAGCGGAGAACCGGCACGCGAAACAGGTCCAGCAGCGACTGGCGGGCCTTCGCCGAGGCCACCTCCTCCTCCATGCTGGACATCAGCACCTCCGGGGAGAACAGGCCACCGTGAGGATTGGGGCGGTGGCTGGCCCCACCCCCGTGCCCGGGAATGGTGTCGGGAGTGATGGGGGAGCCTGGCCTTGACTGCGGAGGCTGCTGGAGAGCCCTAGGGGTGAGGGGGGTGGGGACAGGCAGCGTTTGCCCTGCCTTCCGGCTGAGCTTCTTCTGCAGACCTGGCCACCCCCTCAGAACCAAGGAGAGTCTGTGTCCCAGCTCTGGCCCTCTGGGCTGCAGGCTGCTCTGGGCAGTTACTGCACCAAGCCCACCTTCCCCCTCATTCACCAAGGCTGGCATCGGGGTGTGCCAGCCACACGGGCTCCCTGCACCCCAAGTGCCCATCCAGCCTCCTCCGGCACCTCTGAGCCCTGCCTGCCCTGTGCTCAGTTCAGTCCTGCTCAGCTCTAGCCTGCCTCCTCCTAGAAGCCTTCCCTGATCCTCCCGCCCCAGGGCATTTTGCCTCCCCTCATCTTTGGCTGCACACCCTCCACACCTGCTTCCTTGAGATAGCGCCCTTCAAATAAGAGATCCTGTTTCCCAATACATGGAGAAGCCCATGAGGTGAGTGTGCAATATGTGGATTGAGGCCGTGAACAATGAGGTGGTGGTGACGTGGATACGTTGTTGATAATGGTTGTATTGTTATTGGTGGTGGTGGTGGTGGTGGTGGTGATAACAGTCATGATGGTGGTGAAGGTAATGGTGATGGTGTTGATGGTGTGTTGTAGAGATGCTGATGGTGATGTCAGTAATGGTATTGGTGATGCTAGTGGTGATGAAGATAAAGTTGATAGTGATGGTCTGCAGGTGATGGTGGAGTGTGGATAGTTGTAATGCTGTTGATGATGGTGTTGATATTATTATTGGTGGTAGTGATGGTAGTTGTGTTTGAGTAGAAATGATGATAGTGGTGGTGATGGTGGGTATAGTGGAGGTGGTAACAGTGGTGATGATGGAGGTAACCATGTGGTGATGAGGATGGTAATGATGGTGATGATTTTGGCAACGGTGATGGTGCTGATTGTGGTGGTGGTGGTGATGGTGGTGGTGGTGATGATGGTGGTGGTGGTGGCGAATATGGAGGTGGTGGTGATGATGGTGGCACTGGTAATGGTGGTGATGGTGATGGTGGTGGCAATGGTGGTGGCAGTGGTGGTAATGGTGGTGGTGGCGGCGGCGATGTTGGTGGCAATGGTGGTGGTGGTGGTAATGATGGAGTTGGTGGTGGTGGTGATGATGGTGGTGGTGGAGATAGAGGTGGTGGTGATGATGGAGGTGGTGGTGGTGGTGGTTATGGTGATGATGGTGATGATGGAGATAGAGGTGGTGGTGATGATGGAGGTGGTGGTGGTGGTGGTTATGGTGATGATGGTGATGATGGAGATAGAGGTGGTGGTGATGATGGAGGTGGTGGTGATGGTGGTGATGGTGGTGGTCGTGGTGGTGGTCATGGTGGTGGTTGTGGTGGTGGTGATGCTGGTGATGCTGGTGATGATGATAGAGACGGTGAAGGTGACAGTAATGGTGGTGATGCTGGTGTTTTGTAGAGGTGGTGATGGTACTGGTGGTGGTGGTGATGGTGATGGTGGTGATGATGGAGGTGGTGGTGGTGGTGATGGTGGTGATGATGATAGTGATGATAGAGACGGTGAAGGTGACGGTAATGGTGGTGATGGTGGTGATGATGGAGGTGGTGGTGATGGTGGTGGTCGTGATGATGGTGGTGATGCTGGTGTTTTGTAGAGGTGGTGATGGTATGGGGGTGTTGATGGTGGTGGTGGTTGTGGTGGTGGTGATGATGGTGATGATGATAAAGACAGTGAAGGTGACAGTAATGGTGGTGATGCTGGTGTTTTGTAGAGGTGGTGATGGTATGGGGGTGTTGATGGTGGTGGTGGTTGTGGTGGTGGTGATGATGGTGATGATGATAAAGACAGTGAAGGTGACAGTAATGGTGGTGATGCTGGTGTTTTGTAGAGGTGGTGATGGTATGGGGGTGTTGATGGTGGTGGTGGTTGTGGTGGTGGTGATGATGGTGATGATGATAAAGACAGTGAAGGTGACAGTAATGGTGGTGATGCTGGTGTTTTGTAGAGGTGGTGATGGTATGGGGGTGTTGATGGCGGTGGTGTGGTGTGGGCAGTGGTGAAGTTGGTGGTAATACTGATAAGACCTCGGTGGGTGCCCTTCCCAGCCATGCCCCACACTCTGGGTCACCAACAGCAGCATCTCACCTCTATGGTCAGGGCCTTTTTGGCTTCCTTGTGGCCGTTTATCCTGGCCACCTTTTTGAGTTCCTGAAGCGCTCGCTCTGGTTTGCCGGTGATGATGAGCCAGCGTGCGGACTCGGGCAGCCACCTGTTAAAGAAGTGGGTGCTGCTGGGCCTCTGCTCCTTTCACGCAGGCCGGGCACTCCCCCAGTCGGGGGGCGGCAGACCCTCCCACTGCCGTGGGCGTGGGCAGCCACGTCTCCACTGCTAATGCCGGGCCGGGCGGCGCAGTCCCTGATGGTTTCAGATGAGCCCTGACGCCTGGCCACCTCTCCCCCAGGCCCACTCCATCTGGCTTCCTGGCTGCCGGGATCCTGCCCATCTGAGCACTGGGCACAGCCAGCACACAGGCTGCCTGGGCCTGGGTGATCCTGGGCCATTTCTTTCTTTCTTTTTTTTTCTGGGGCATTTCTATGGCAGAAAGCGTACGTCATGCTGAATTTAAAAGCAAGCAAACAAAAAACACACATCACACGTTGAAAACATCCCCCGTCAGAAGAGAATGGTTTTATACGCGAGTCTGCTTCTTCCCAGCGTCAGGGCAGATGGGCAGGGAGAGGGTCTCCCTGGTGAAGGGGCAGAGCCTTCCCAGCCGACAGGCTCTCAGCCCTGTTTGCAGTCAGGCTGCCTGGGTGCCAGGCCTGCCCCTGGCACTCACATGTGTGGCCTCGGGCAGGTCTCTGGACCTCTCTCTGGGGCCTCAGCCCCTCATTGGCGTTACCAACAGCACCCAGGACGCCCCTCAGTGCGACGGGGGGGAGGGAGGGGGTTGCCGAATTAGTGTAATTATGGGCTGTCTTCCTTGTTGCTACGGAGCCTGTTGATGCAACAAAACTCCATGTGGTCAGTGGCTGTATTTGCTGCTGTGGCCGCAGTGCCTACAGCCATGTCTGGCACGGGTGGGAGCGAGGTAAACATTTGAGAAGAAATGAATGAGCCCTTAGGACTCGCTACACCCCAGACTAGACGTACCTGGGCCCAGGTGAGCTCCACACTGACTCAAGGGCACAGAGAACCTGTGGGTGCCTGAACTTGTGTTTCTTCCTGCATCTCCCCCACCCCCCCGCCCGGCCCCCCCGCTCACCAACCCCAGCAGGTGTTTGCAGACCCCAGGGATTTTTGTGGCACCAACATAATAGTGAGGATGAATCTTCCCGTATCTGATGCCGGTCCTCACCGACACGGATGCCACAGGCACGACAGGTGACGTGGGCGTGTGTGGGGGGGTGAGGGGAGGGCGCGATGATGCCAATGTGCGGGAGGCCAGTGGGCTGGATGGGGCTCTCAGACCTCTGGCTGAAATGCCCTGGAACTCTGAGTCCCAGACCGTCTCTCACCAGCCATCACCAGCCAGGGCTCTGCTCACATCACCCCTTCCAAGGCTCTCAGCATTTTGGAACCCGCTGCCAGCCAGGGTCCCCCTCCCGTTCAGCGATGCTCTCCCCAAGGGAAAAGGCCCCACACTGTACCTACAAGGATATCAGGAAGATGGCAAAGAAGGGCGTCGACGTGGCCAGATGGAGGGCTCGCCAGTCCCGCAGGGCGAAGGCCAGACCACCCAGGACCATCTGGCCTGTGCAGTAGGTGCATCCCAGGATCGTCATGGTGACCGCCCTCCTGCGGGTCGTGGTCCACTCCACCACTGAAAGGCGAGGGAGGGGCAGGTGAGGGCCCGAGCGGTGGCCTTGAGCCCCACCCTCCCCTCCTCCCAGGACAGGAGGCGGGCCGAGCCGGTGACTCACTGAGTGTGGTCGAGGTCAGGATGATGCCGGCCAGTCCGAAAGCATTCAGAAACCGGAGGCCACAGTAGACGAGGAAATTGGGGGCAAAGATGGCACTGGTGTTGGCCAGGGCCACCTGTAGGCAGCACCAGCTCAGCATGGAATTCCGCCCAAACCTGTTTGGGGAGAAGCACAGAGCGGGGCCTGGAGAGGGCCCTGGGACATGGAGGAATGAGGGGGGCCTGCAGGAGCCGCATGTGCCCATGCCAGTGCAGGCGGCACCTCCTTCTCAGAACCCAGGGGGCCTGTAGGAGCCACATGTGCCCATGCCAGTGCAGGCGGCACCTCCTCGGAACCCAGGAGCACGTGCGACTGCGTGACACAGAAACGGCAGCGCCTGCTCTCAGCGGGCAGCATAGCCTCACGGTCAAGAATGGACTTTGGGCCCTGGCTGGGTAGCTCGGTGGTTAGAGCATTGTCCCAATATGCCAAGGTTGTGGGTTCAATGCCCGGTCAGGGCACACACAAGACTTAACCAGTGAATGCATAAATAAGTGGAACAACTCCTCTCTCTCTTTTCTCTCTCTCAAATCAATTAAAAAATTGATGTGAAAATTATGAAAAAAGAAGAAGAATGGGTTTGAGTCCTGCTCTGCCCCTCCTGGGTAACCTTGAGCTCATGACTCAATGTCTCAGAGCCTCAGTTTGCCCATCTGTAAAATGGAGGCATTCACCATGACATGCTCGTAGTGCTGCTGTGAAAATCAAGACACTGAGCGAAGGGACTGAAGCTGAGCACAGGGGGCCCTGGGCAAGCCGGGCAGCTAGCTCCCCGCCTGTCTGTGCTGGTGACAGGGGCTCCCAGGAGACGACCCACACCCCCTGGAGGGCCTCCGCCTGGTGTCCACACGCTCACGGGGGCTGAGCCCGGGGCCTGCCAGCCTGAACCGCTGCCTGCGTCCAGCTAAGCGCGTGTTCGATGGGAGAGAGGAGGGCAGGCCTGGGCCCTGCCTGTCTGAGCAGCAACCGGGGCAACAGCACCCGGAGCGAGGACGCCGGCCCACCCGGTGACGTCCAGAGTCACACCGGCTCTGACCCGGCTCACAGGGACCGCGGACCATCGCCCCGCGGAGGGAGGAGAGGCTGCACACCCCTCCCGGTGGCTCGGCCCTGCCAGGCCCACAGAGAGCCATGGCACGAGGCCAGCATTGTGCCAGCTTGGCCCAAGCTCCACGTGATTCACTCACTATGATAACCAGCAACCCCAGGGCGGGGGCCGGGCCCCCCTCACAGGAGGACCCGCTTCAGAATCGAGGACACGCGAGCGGGAATGGGGACTCAGCGGTGGGACCGCAGGGACCGCTGCCTGGGGTCAGAGCTGGGAAACCCTCCATCCACTTATGATGTTATCACTGAGCCACCGGCGGCACTGGGGACGCCCCACCTGAGCCCCTGCCTTCTCGGAGCGACGTCTGGTGGGGACACGATTCATGGTGATGCCGCAGAGGGGGCTCTGCTGAGGGTGCGGCAGGATCCCAGCTCGGCCAGCCTGGAAGGCCCTCTGAGGAGGAGCCTGGAGCCGAGGCCTGCGTGCTGGGCACCAAGCAGAGGAGTCCCCTCTTAGGGACCATGAACCCTCTCGCGACATCTCTGTACCTCTGCCCGCCTCTGCATATGCACACACGTGCACACACACATGCACACATGCACGCCCACACACATATGCATGCACACATGCACATGCACACACTCCTACACGCACACGCATGCACGCACACACCCACACACGCGCGCACACTCCATGCTCATCCCCCGAAGGCGCCAGCAGGAGGAGGGGACTCACCAGAAGGAGAGGAGGCCCCAGGCCAGGGCGCCCAGCAGGTTCCCGGCCATGAAGACAGCCTGGCCCACGGGCTTCAGGCCCTGGCGGCCGCACACCAGGCCCCACTGGAAGGGAAGGAGATGTGCCAGCCGCTCGGGGCGAGGACGAGCGGA
>NW_005356944.1:665407-666314 GCF_000412655.1 Myotis brandtii | reverse complement strand
AGGGAGCCTGAGTGTCCGGCCTGCTGCCCGGAACCTCTGGCGAGCACCGGCCCCCGGGCCCAGATCTGCCTCGATCACCTCTCCACACAGTCGGGTCCGTCCCGAGGTGACCCCGACGCGCCGTTACCCCGTTTCTAGGAGAGACGCACGGATGCCCCACGCTCCGCAGAGGGGACACTGTGCCGGGCTGCCTGGGCGCCTGGCTCTCCAACACGGAGTGAAAGGTCAGGTCGATTTTTAAAAGATAATAAGATGCAACGCCTGGTGTTACTGAGTGACCTCGTGGAGGAATCTCCACCGGGCGCTGCCTCGGTTAAAGATCAACCTCCACGCGGCTCCTGGGTGAGAAAGTGCTCGGCAGCCCCCGCGGGCAGCTCCCCGTGTTCCTGAATCTTAAACTCGCAGAGCCCTCCGCACGTGGCCCTTTAAATCAGGAAACGTCGGCCTAACCTTCACCATTTCAGGCCATTGCCAAAGCACGGAGGGGAGGACCGGGCAGGGCCCTCCTGGCTGGACTCGGAGGAGGCAGGGGTGGGTGGGGTGGGGTCGGAGCTGGAGGAGGGCCCGCGCTGGGCCCAGTCTCTCCTTACCTGTTGCCGCCTGCCAGGCAGCACTGGGAGCCCAGCTCGCAGGCCGCACTATTCTGGGACGCTTCTATTTTGAGGTTCAGGTTGCCTTAATTAGATTGTAAGCTGGAGGTGGGGGGGCATGGCTACAAGTTCCTGGCGTCCCGTGGAAGCCCCTCTGTGGGACCTGGAGCGGGGCCGGCGTGCAGGCTGGGAAGGAGTAAACACGCCCCCTGGGTCCAGTGTCTCAGGCCGCCCGTGTGGTGTGAGGAGGCGTGAAGCCAGCCTGGGCCCCGCGCTTCACGGGGGCTGCTGTGTGCCCTGCTGTGTGCCCTGCTGTG
>NW_005356944.1:661156-665190 GCF_000412655.1 Myotis brandtii | reverse complement strand
CTGGACTCGGAGGAGGCAGGGGTGGGTGGGGTGGGGTCGGAGCTGGAGGAGGGCCCGCGCTGGGCCCAGTCTCTCCTTACCTGTTGCCGCCTGCCAGGCAGCACTGGGAGCCCAGCTCGCAGGCCGCACTATTCTGGGACGCTTCTATTTTGAGGTTCAGGTTGCCTTAATTAGATTGTAAGCTGGGCGGGGGGGCATGGCTACAAGTTCCTGGCGTCCCGTAGAAGCCCCTCTGTGGGACCTGGAGCGGGGCGGCGTGCAGGCCGGGAAGGAGTAAACACGCCCCCTGGGCCCAGTGTCTCAGGCCGCCCGTGTGGTGTGAGGAGGCGTGAAGCCAGCCTGGGCCCCGCGCTTCACGGGGGCTGCTGTGTGCTCTGCTGTGTGCCCTGCTGTGTGCCCTGCTGTGTGCCCTGCTGTGTGCCCTGCTGTGTGCCCTGCTGTGTGCCCTGCTGTGTGCCCTGCTGTGTGCCCTGCTGTGTGCCCTGCTGTGTGCCCTGCTGTGTGCCCTGCTGTGTGCCCTGCTGTGTGCCCTGCTGTGTGCCCTGCTGTGTGCCCTGCTGTGTGCCCTGCTGTGTGCCCTGCTGTGGGCCCTGCTGTGTGCCCTGCTGTGTGCTCACATTCTGCCTCCACCCTCACTCACTCACTGCAGCCCAGCGAACGGTGGTGCTAATCCCCAGGTACAAACACCGGCTCAGAGAGGGCAGGCAGCTCGCCCACGGTCACACAGCAGAGTCAGGTTCAAACCAGACTCTGAAACCTGAGCCGCCCCAGCCAGTTTGGCTCCGTGGACACAGCGTCGATCCACGGACAGAAGGGTCCCAGGTTCGATTCTGGTCAAGGGCATGCACCTCCGTGGCAGGCTCGATTCTCGGCCCTGGTGAGGGAGTGAGTGCGGAGGCAACCAGTCGGTGTGTCTCTCACGCCGATGTGTCTGTCTCTCCCTCTCCCTTCCACTCTCTCCAAAAATCAATGGAAACAAATATCCTCGGGTGAGGACTAACACAATAGACAAGTGAAATAAAGCCCGCTCTCGCCGATGCCCCGGGCCAGCTGCTGCGTGGCCTCGTGCCTGTCATGGGCCAGACCTCGGCGCAAGGCTGGAATTCGGGGTCCGGGTCAGACGAGGGCCAACCAGGAGCCCCGGATGTGAGAGGAATTGGCGGTCAGTCCCGAGAGCGGCCGAGTGCTGGGCGGTGACCCTGAGCTTCCCAGAACCTCCCGGGGGACGCGGGGAACTCGGCCAAATGGCATCAGCCAGGAAGCCGAGGAGTCGGGGTGCCAGGCCCGGATGTCGCAGCCGGGGCTGCTGCCTCACTCTGCTCTCTGGGCAGGAATTCATTGTACATTTTAAAATAGCAAATAGCGAGAAGCCACTCACACTAAAGCACCGGAGGCCATGGGGTGTAGCCTCAACCTGGAGCAGCTGGCGGCTGCGCTTCACGGGACAGAACTGTGCCCACACCCCTCCCAGGCGGCGGCGGGCCATCCCGGGAGCGGACTCCCCTCGCTGGCCCGGTCTCTGGCCTAGGGAAGGACACGCCACCTGCGCCCGGACCAGCAACCACAGGAGTTTCCCGGGGCCCAGGAATATGCATCGACCACAAGCCCCAGGCGGTCCTGCTGCCCTGGGACCCGGCCTCCCTCGCAGAACTGCTCGGCTAGAGGAGGCCGCTGAGTCCAAGGTGTCCGGAGAATTCTTCTGTCCTTCTCCTCCCACGTGCTTAAACAGGTTCTTCCTCCTGCCCTTTGCCTGTCGTGGACGCCCTAGGCGTTGCTTCCTGCAGAAGGTCAAACCTCCCGGGTTTGACAGAAGGCTCCAGGAATTTCCAACCGACTCTCTGTGTCCAGGCCAAGGAATTTTTCATTTGTATTTTCTGTTTTTTTCTGGAGCCGCTGGGGGCAGGGCTTCCTACAGCCGCTACGCCACCTGGTGGTCACACCCGGGACTGCAGCATTTCCAGCCTCAGCATCCGCTCATCCTTGCTTAGGCGCCCATCCCCCAAGGGTTCCCAGGCCCCGGAGGTGGGGGGGGGGGGGGGGGGGGGAGACAGGCAGCCTTAGATAATAGCCGCCAAGTCCTCCAAGTGTCTCATCAAATTAATTGGTGTAAATTGAACCCTTGGTTCTCATTGAACCATAATTGCCATTGGGGTTGATTTTCCCAGCCAAGGGCTCCATCAATTAAAGCCAAGGCCAAGCCCGGCTGCCAAACGACCTTCGGCAGTTCACCTCCCTCCTGAGACTCCAAGCTCCTCAGCTCTCCGTGGAGCTTCCCCGCAAGGAAGTAAGATCCAGTGACAATGAGTATCAGCCACCGCCATCTCGCCAGCACCGTCACCGTCATCGCCGCCAGCACCGTCATCGCCACCAGCACCGCCATCGCCCCAGCACCGTCATCGCCACCAGCACCGTCATCGCCACCAGCACCGTCATCGCCACCAGCACCGTCATCGCCACCAGCACCGTCATCGCCACCAGCACCGTCATCGCCACCAGCACCGTCATCGCCACCAGCACCGTCATCGCCACCAGCACCGTCATCGCCACCAGCACCGTCATCGCCACCAGCACCGTCATCGCCACCAGCACCGTCATCGCCACCAGCACCGTCATCGCCACCAGCACCGTCATCGCCACCAGCACCGTCATCGCCACCAGCACCGTCATCGCCACCAGCACCGTCATCGCCACCAGCACCGTCATCGCCACCAGCACCGTCATCGCCACCAGCACCGTCATCGCCACCAGCACCGTCATCGCCACCAGCACCGTCATCGCCACCAGCACCGTCATCGCCACCAGCACCGTCATCGCCACCAGCACCGTCATCGCCACCAGCACCGTCATCGCCACCAGCACCGTCATCGCCACCAGCACCGTCATCGCCACCAGCACCGTCATCGCCACCAGCACCGTCATCGCCACCAGCACCGTCATCGCCACCAGCACCGTCATCGCCACCAGCACCGTCATCGCCACCAGCACCGTCATCGCCACCAGCACCGTCATCGCCACCAGCACCGTCATCGCCACCAGCACCGTCATCGCCGCCAGCACAGCCATCACCACCAGCACCGTCATCGCCACCAGCACCGTCATCGCCACCAGCACTGTCATCGCCCCAGCACCGTCATCGCCCCAGCACCGTCATCATGCCAGCACCGTCATCGCTGCCAGCTCCGTCATCGCCCCAGCACCGCCATCGCGCCAGCACCCCCCTTTATTCTTCCTGTTTCTTTTCCAGTTGAAGTCAAAGCATTTAGGACACAGCTGGGCTCACGGTCCAGCCCCCGCCTGCACTCCTGGAAGAACCTGGGGTTGGCAGAAAGGGGCTCACAGATCAGGGTGGGGGCAGGGCTGTGCAGGGTCTGGAGTCCTGCCTCCAGGTTCCATGCTTCTCCCACGATACCCGTGTGAATAGAACTGATGAGCCGCCAGAAAGTCCAAGGGACAATAACCGTAAGACGTCTAATTACCTTCCTGTCTAGAGAGCAGGCCTCACCCGCGGGGTAGGAGGTATCGATGAATCACAACGGGAACAAACCAGGTCTCCCCTTCCCAGGGCCTGGCTTCCTCCCCGAGGACATACTTTGGGGTCCCCCCCCCAGTAACACCACGAGCTTAAGGCACGTCTGTCCTCCCTCTGGAGTTCTCCACAAGTCACTGCCAAGACGTAGCTTAAATCCCCCGGTCTTAGACGTTATCAAACCTCATCTCTGCCAACCCTCCCAAGGGCACCCATGTGTATTTTGGGGGGCGGGAGGGTGAAGGGACCCGCTCAGCTCAGTCCCCTGTTCTCTCTCGCAGCGCACAGACTGTGAAAGCCACGGACGAGTGTCGGGAGCAGAAGGAAAACCCCTTCTCTGGTGCCCTGGGCCCGACAGCCCCACGCCGCAGGGGTCCCATGTGACTGCTGGCCTCCATGTCAGAAACATGTCGCCACAAACACAGACTTCGCTTTTAATTGAGAAGCTGTGTGTGTACATGGCAAACAGCCGATGGGCCGGAATGTGGAAAATGACAAGTACATCCTC
>NW_005356944.1:648626-661076 GCF_000412655.1 Myotis brandtii | reverse complement strand
CCCCGCCCCCCCGCCGCCAACGCCCGGAGACAGCCGCCACCAGCAACGCACACACTCCCAGCGGCGCCTAGAGCCCCTCCAGACACGTGCACTGGACTGTAAATGGTTGAACAGGCAGGAAGTTCACAGGGTTCAAAAAGAGAAAATGTACAGCGAGGCCTCATGGAAAGGCTCTCTCCTCCCACCCCTCCCGCGGGGACCACACTCGCCATCCCCCGAGGTCACCGTTCTTAGTTTCTCATGCAGCCTTTCAGATTTCCCTCCCACACACACAAGGACGGGTGGATGTGTTCTTATTTTACTTTCACACAGAAAGTAATTTTGTGTTTCTCTCCCCCATTATGCCTTGTGCATCTGCAAGGCCCCCCTTCGTTTATAGCTGCATAGCATCCCATTGCCTGGACTTCCATAAACCACTTAACGGGCCTCCTGTGGATGGGCACTGGTTGCCTCTAACATTTTGATGTCACAGACAACGCTGAAAGGTGTGCACTGTTTTGAATGTGCTGTGGAATCTGTGGGTGAAAGTCTCGGAAGCCAGACTGCCTCCCGGGGGCACGAGCGAGCTGATGGCTTCAAGGGGCAGCCCCTCCACCCTCCCCAGGGACACTCCTGCCCACTGCCCAGTCCCTACCACGGGCACCATCACCACACCTGTGGGGTCTTGCCAGTATCACGGGTGACAAATGGCATCTCAATGTCGTTTTATATTTCTTTTGTTATGTGATTGAGCATCTATTAATATGTTTAAAGTGTATTTGTATTTCTTTTTTCTACAAACTGCTTCTTCATATGCTTTATTTTTTTCTTGTGTTTGTGGTTTCCTCACCCATTTCTATAAGCCCCTTGTATGTTAGGCTGGCTCTCTGCCTGTGATAAAAGTTGGAAATACTTTTTTTCACTTTGTCTTTTGACTGTGTTAGTTTGTTATTGCTGTTTTTGGCCTGTAGAGTTTTCTGGGTGCAACCGAATTTTCAGTCTTGTCTTTGCTGACTCTCGGACTTTGTATCATAATTAGAATGGTTTCTCTCCACTCTGGCCATGAAAAGATTCTTGCACGGTTTGTCCTTTTTCATCAAGAATGGTTGGTGAGTTTCTCACACGCCTTTCAGCGCCTTGTGAAATCTACGAATCGGATGAATTATATTAACGAATTTCCTGAGTTACATTAATGAGTTTTCCAAAGAATGCGGAACCACCCTCCCATTCCGGGGTGAGCGTTCCCGGGCAAGTGTGTTAGTCCTTTAAAGCACTGCTGGATTCTGCTTTGTTTTGTTGTTGTTAGTCCTCACCTGAGGATATCTCTCCATTGAGTTTTAGAGAGAGTGGGAGAGAGAGGGAAAGACAGAGAGAGACATCAATGTGCAAGAACACGTGCCCGACCAGGGCTCGGCCGGGCAGGAGCCTGCCAGCAAGCTACGTGCCCTTGATCGGAATCGAACCCGGGACCCTTTGGTCCCCAGGCCGATGCTCTATCCACTGAGCCAAACCGACTAGGGCTGCTTTAATGTTTTATTTCGAGTTTTTCACGTATGAGAAAAACTTCCTTTTTTCCTTCTTTCCTACAACCGTTGTCAGGTTTTGGTATCAACGTAATTCTCACTTCACTGAAGAGAATTTGGCCGCGTTCTCTGGCGCCCTGCCTCAGTTTACATAGGGAGGGTCCGTTCCTTCCTCTGCGGGCCTGGACCAGGCCGGTCACCTGGCCTGTGACGCACAGGGAGGCTCTGGGCCCGGGGGAGAGGAGGCGGAAGAGGGTCTGAGCGGAGCCTGAGACTCCGGGCGGCGGGTTTCCCCAGACGGGCTGGTGTCTGAGCTTCATTTGCTCGATGGGCCCAGGCTGCTGTGCACAGGCGTGGTCTCAGCCTCCAGCGCGCCTCCTCCCGCCAGCGTGAGCCCCGACCGGATGCCAGACTGTGAGTCCAGAAACTCTTGGCATCTTCCACCCTCGCCCTCCGCCGCCTTCCCTCAGCGCCAGCGCGGTTCACCCCCTGCCGTGCCTTCTGTTTATCCCTGTGGTTGGTGGGAAGGGCCCTCGGCCTCCTGGCCGCACCGCTCACCCTGGGCTTCCTCTGGTGGCCGAGCTCGAGGTGCCCCGCGGGGAAGTCGGAGGAGCTGGGGTGGAACAACCCAGAGTCACCTCCACCCCCCGCCCCCCACAGCCGCCCTGCCGCGCTGGTGGAGGCGCCAGCTCCCTTGGCCCTGAGTCTCAGTGGAACCGCCCCGTAGCGTCCCTGCTGGCTCCCTTCCCTTCCCGGCTCACCTCCCAGCTGAGGTCGCCTCCAAATACCGGGTGTACCAGTTAGCAATGCAGACTGTTTTCAATTGATGGAGTTATACGTATTCTGATATATATGCGATTTGATATTATGATATTTTGTTGTATTGACAACAAGCTTCAAAACTTTATATGTCAAATTTGCTTAAGGTGTTAACATCATAGATATTTTTACATTTAAAAATGTCAAATTTTGTGCCAAAAAAAGAGCATTTGCAGGAAGTTATAATTCATTATTTTGAAGAAAAGTGCTGCTGAATACTTCGGGAAGCTTATGGTGAACATGCTCCATCTCGAGATACTTGTGAACGCTGGTTTAAATGCTTTAAAAGTGATGATTTCGATGTGAAAGACAAAGAATGTCCAGGTCAACCGAAAAAGTTTGAAGACCAACAATTACAAGCATTATTGGATAAAGATGTGTGTCAAACTCAAAAACAACATACAGAAAAATTAAACGTTGCTTAGCAAACAATTTCCGATCATTTACAAGCAATGGGAAAGATTTTAAAGGAAGGAAAATGGGTGCCACTCAACTGAACGAAAGACAAATGGAAAACCGAAAAGTCATCAGTAAAATGTTGTTTCAATGGCACGAAAGAAAGTCTTTTTTGCATGGAATTGTGACTGGCAATGAAAAGTGGATTTATTTTGAGAATCCCAAATGCACAAAATCATGGGTTGATCCAGGTCAACCATCAACATCAACTGCAAGGCCAAATCGCTTCGGAAAGAAGACACTGCTCTGCGTTTGGTGGGATCAGGAAGGTGTGGTGTATGATGAGCTTCTAAGACCAGGTGAAACCGTTTATACTGATCGCTCCCAACAACAAGTAATCAATTTGAACCATGCTTTGATCGTGAAACGACCAGAATGTTCCAGAAGACACGACAAAGTAATTTTGCTTCATGATGACGCACCATCACATACTTCAAAACCAGTTAAAGACACGTTAAAAGATCTTGCCTGGGAAGTATTAACCCACCCGCTGTATTCACCAGACCTTGCTCCTTCAGATTACCACTTGTTCCGATCGACAGCACACGCACTTTCTGAGCAGCACTTCAAAACATACGAAGAAGTGGAAAGCTGGGTCTCTGAATGGTTTGCCTCAAAACAAGAAAAGTTCTATTGGGACGGTCTCCACAAATTACCTGAAAGATGGAGAAATGTGTAGCTAGCTATGGACATTACATTGGATAAAGCACTTTTGATGTTTCTCTTGAAATTATTGTGTTTTCTTTGATTAGAAAATCCGCATTATTAACCGGTATACCTGGTCAATGCTTACACTCCAATATTTGTAGGAGCCCCACCCAAGGCAGGAAGTCCCAGCCCTCCTTATGGTGCCAGCAGCCCCCGGGACAGCGTGCAGGCACTGGCCGAGCCCTGGCGTGGCCTTGGTCATGCTCGGACCATCTCCACGGTGGGTGACCGATGGGAAATGAGTCCGCCTCACAGTTAACGCTCCGGGAGCAGGAGCAAAACCCAGGCGCTCTGACCCAGAGCGCAGTCCCAGCCCGGCCACATCCTCCCGGGCGTCTGCTACCGCGGGTCCCCCGGCTGCGGAGAGGCTCGAGATGTGACGTGCTGGCCCCGGGTGTCCCCTGCTGGCCTCTCTGCACGGCCTGTGGCCGTGTGAGGACCGTAACGCCTCGGGCCACCCCTGGCTTGTTTCTGCCCGACCCCACGCCCAGCTGCTAGCAGACTCGCTCTCGCATTTGTTCCAGAGGGCTTGGAATCCCAGTGTGACTGACACCGTAGTGGGTTAAACGGTGGTCCCCAAATGTCTGTCCATGTCCTAAGCTCCAGACCCGGGGATGTGACCTTACTCGGAAAGGGTCTTGGCAGGTGAGGTTACGGGTCTAGGGAGGCGATCACCTGGGTCATCCAGCGACAGGTGTCCTTACAAGAGACGCACGTGGAGGCCCGAGGAGCACAGGAGAAGGTCATGTGAGGGCGGAGCACAGACTGGAGTCACACAGCCACAAGCCAAGGACGCCCAGAGCCCCCAGAACCTGGAGGACACGTGGCAAGATCGTCCCAGAGCCGCTGGAGGGAGCGCGGCTCTGCAGACACCCGGATTTTGGACTGTGGCCCTGAGCCGTGAGAGATGAATGTCTGTTGTTAGCCACCCAGTTGGTGGCATTTTGTGACAGCAGCCCTGGGAGACCAATACACACATCTATTTGTTCCACTGGGTTCTCGAAATTATTGTCCAGCAATTTCCCTCCATCTACCAAGACTCAGATCACACAGCAGGACACAGCGGACACATTAACTGTATGGGGCTTGGGAAGGACCGAGGGAGGGCCTGTGTCTGAGGGTAGAGTGGACGAGGTGGGACAGGTATTTGAGGAAGTAGGACAGCATGTGCAAAGGTCCTGGGGCTGCGAGAGGAGAGCTGGGAGAAGAGGGTCTGAGCCTCAGAAGAACATGTGGGGCCCTGGCTGGTTTGGCTCAATGGATAGAGCATCAGCCTGCGGACTGAAGGGTCCCAGGTTCGATTCTGGTCAAGGGCATGTACCTTGGTTGCGGGCACCTCCCCAGTAGCAGGTGTGCAAGAGGCAGCCGATTGATGTTTCTCTCTCATCGATGTTTCTGACTCTCTATCCCTCTCTCTTCCTCTCTGTAAAAAAATCAATAAAATATTTTTTTTTTAAAAGAAGAAGAACATGTGGGGATGGGGCAGGAATGGCGCTGAGCACAGAGCCCACGGCCTAGCCCTGCCCCCCGGCTGATGAGTGTGTGCGAGCAACAGAGCCACCCAGTTATGTTCCCATGTTTGAAAGTTCTTCTTGGCCACAGTGTGGGGATGGGCTTGGATAAGAAAGGGCTGGAAAGAGGAAACCAAGAGAAGACACCCCCAGAATGACCCAGAAGTCCCTCCACGTAAGCTGTTCTCAGAGCTCGCTGGCACCTGAGCGTGTCAGAGCACTGAAGCGGCTCTCCTTGGGGCAGCCTGTCCTCGGCCCGGAGGAGCCTGGCGAGGTCACGTGCTGGGTTAACTGCTCAGCCTGGTAACCCGGCCAGCGGCCTCCCGCAGGCACACCTCCCGCCTCGAATGCCCTCGAGGCTCCCGGTGGGACAGTTTTCCAGCTGGGTCCCAGGAAGGCCACCCCTGTCCTGGCCCTGAGCCACCGGCACGAGCTGCTTCACCGGAGGGAGACTACAGCTGCGGGAGCCTCTACCGTGACCCCGAGTGAACCCGCGGGGCCGAGCACAGTGCAGATGCTGCTGAGTCATTCGGCCCCGAGAGAACCGAGGGTCCCTGGGCGCCTGCCAGGCGCGCTCCCTCCACAAACAGGCCTCACCCAGCGCTCACGGGGACGGCAGGCTCTGCACCCCAAGGCGCTTGTGAATGGCCACAGGACCTGGTCTGGCCCAAGGCTCCCCCCCCAGGACAGAGCCAGCCCCATGGTTCTGAAAAGAGGTTACCCTCCCTCGCCCCCAAGCTCATGGGTGCCGCCCCGCCCCGCACTCCCCGGGGCTGGCCTGAGCCCTGGCCGGTGAGATGCTGGGCAGCAGGGGCCTGCGTGGGCTGGGGCCGGGCATAGTGCCTCCCTCGGAGGCTGCAGGGGCAGCTCTGTGCCGGCAGGGCCCCCATGAGCCCCCAGCGTGGCAGCAGAGGGGAGGCAGGAGGCTGTGGCTCCCCCGCCTACCCTTGCTACCCAAAGTGTGGTCCATGGGCCAGCAGCACCCGGGAGCTTGCAGAAGTGCAGGGCCTCGGGCCGGCCCAGACCGCCTGAGTCAATCTGCAGGCACCGAGAGCCCCGGGCACTTGTGGGCCCGTTCACGTTCAAGGCCCCGGCCCCGGCCACTCTCCTCCACAGCCACTGCTGTCCCAGCCCCGCCACCTCCTCGGTGGGTCCCCCAGGGGCTTTGTCCTCATTCACACCGCTGCCTCCTCACTGCCACCCAAGCTCCTTGCAAACTCCAGAGCGCACCAGCCCTGCGCTCAGCGTCCGCTGGAGGAAGGAAGGAGCCTCGGTCAGAGAGGGGCCCGCGGGCCGCCAGGGCACAGCAGTCACTTTCTATTCTCCGCCTCATCAGGCGACAGCGCAGGGCGCTGGAGGGCAGGGGAGGGGGTGGGACTTGCTCTGGTGCAGAGCCACAGACAGACGCCCGGGCCAGGTATCCCCACTGTCCCCGCCAGGCTCCCCGCACCCAGGCACTCCTCCTCTTCCTGGGTCTCCACCAGCCGCAGACGGGACTCACGCAGCCACCATCCCCCGCTAAGGAGCCTGCCTGGAAGGAACCGGCCGGTGACACTGACCGAGGACAGGAGGCCCGAGGCCCCACTTCTCAGGGTCTCCTGAGGCTCGTCATCTGGCTTCCAGGGCCTGGCGGTGAGCATGGGGTGGACAGAGCATGCATGGACCTCTCCTCCCTGCCCAAATCCAAACGAACTGAGAACGCTGAGAAAAGGTGACGTGAGAAAGGAAGACGCATAAAGATCATGGGACAGCCCTAACCGGTTTGGCTCAGTGGATAGAGCGTCGGCCTGCGGACTGAAGGGTCCCGGGTTCGATTCCGGTCAAGGGCATGTACCTTGGTTGCAGGCACATCCCCAGTGGGGAGTGTGCAGGAGGCAGCTGATCGATGTTTCTAACTCTCTATCCCTCTCCCTTCCTCTCTGTGAAAAATCAATAAAATATATTTTTTTAAAAATCATGGGACAGATGGACAAGGAAACCCACAGACCCAGGGCCCACACCCCCACGCGGGAGGAAGAGAAGAGCTTTTGTAGACAAGGAATAGAGCCAGGTGGGAGGCTGTGGCATCGGGGGGAGGCCAAGGGCATCGGTAGTTCCTGGAGGGGACATCAGCAGCACTGTCCTGCCAGCCACCCTCTCAGCACCCCTTAGCCACCGGCTCCAGCACAGGGGCCAAAGCCTCAAGCACAGCTAACGAGTTCTGAAACCGGGTGCGGCGGCCACAGGAAGGAGCGGCACCCAGCAGCGAAGGGCCCGCACTGAAGAGCTCTCCGTTCAGAAAATCGGATCCACGCACTCCACTTGGCCAGGACCTCGCCTGCTGGCCCCACCTCACAACGACCACAGTGAGGGCCCTTGCAATCAGAGATCTCAGTCCCGGTTAGGGGACAGGAATTCCCACGTGGCCTAAGGAAGGACGTCCCAGCAAGCAACGGTTTTGTCCAGAACCCCCTCCTCTACAGATATGAACAGACAACCAAGAAACAGCCACCCTCTAAGGCAGTGGTTCTCAACCTTCCTAATGCCGCGACCCTTTAATACAGTTCCTCATGTTGTGGTGACCCCCAACTATAAAATTATTTTCGTTGCTACTTCATAACTGTAATTTTGCTACTGTTATGAATCGTCATGTAAATATCTGATATGCAGGATGTATTTTCATTGTTACAAATTGAACATAACTAAAGCATAGTGATTAATCACAAAAACAATATGTAGTTATATGTGTGTTTTTCGATGGTCTTAGGCGACCCCTGTGAAAGGGTCGTTCGACCCCCAAAGGGGTCGTGACCCACAGGTTGAGAACCGCTGCTCTAGGGCTAATGGGATTCAAGTGCAGCACCAAATCCACAAACAGAAGAACCAGCTGGGGAGGTGAGTGAAGCAATACAGCGAACAGAAGAAAAAGTTAAGTCATAGCTTATATTTTCAGAGAAATTCCTTTTTTAAAAACAGGCTGCTGTGAAAAGGAAACTTTCTCGGCATTTTGGGAATTGCAAGCGTAACTGACGTCCCGAGACTGCCACTTAGCAGGCTGAATGATGAAGCGGATACAGTGATCGGAAAGTTCACAATTTGGCCATTTCCTACAACACAGAGTAAAGGACAAAGATATAAAAAATATGAACAAAAAGTTACAGGACGTGGAAGAGAGACAAGGTTTTTCTTTTTTTTTTATTTCTTAAAGTATTACAAAGAGTATTACACATGTCTCCTTTTTTTCCCCTTGACATTCCCCCAGCTTCCCCCACCCCCCAGTGTCTTGTGTCCATTGGTTATTCTCATATGCATGCATACAAGTCCTTCGGTTGATCTCCTACCCACCCCCCCCTCAATCCTCCTCAGGCTTCCCACTGTAGTTTGACATTCTGCTCATGCTGCTCTGCCTCTGTATCCATTTTTGTTCATCATTTATAATGGTCCTTATTATCCGTAAATGAGTGAGTTCATGTGGTATTTTTCTCAGCTTCCCAGGGGCCGTCTCAGTCTCACAGGGGCCATCTCAGCCTCACAGGGGCCGTTCCAGCCTCACAGGGGCCGGAGAGACAAGGTTTTTCAATATCTCTCTGATAGACGTTGGAGAAAGCACTGATCATAAGAGCTGAAATAACGGGGGAAACTTAGAGAAAAAAAATATCTCTGAGCCGAATTTTTAGACTGCAAGGTCCCAATAACTGCTGAGCAGGAATAATGAAGAAATGACACACCCTCGGTGGAATGTCGACACTCCAACAACAGAGCTGGGCTTATACATTAGGTTCCTGCGTGACTCTTGCATGACATAGTGACCTTGGCCTTCATCGTCCGCCCATCGTTACTTCATTTGCAAACCTCATTGAGGACTGGGCACTATGCACTTACTAGGGATACAAAGTGAACCACAGACGTAGACCCTGACCTCACACAGCTCGGTCTGAGGGACAGACGAGGAGACGGGCATCGCTGCACAGCAGTGACGGACATGGGGGCTGGAGCCAGACCGCTCAGTGACTTGGGACAAGGGACTTAACCTCTCTGTGCGTCAGTTTCCTTCTCTGTAAAATGGGAATAATATCAGCAGTTCCTGTCGCCCAGGTTGTTTGGACGCTGTAAGTGAAGCCCTTAGAACAGTGACCTGCACGTAGTAAAAGTCACTGCATCACATGAGTATTCGACAAAGACCTACGGCAGTGATTCCTGCCAAAAAGCAGGGGCCCGGGAGCATAAAGGAGGAGCCCGACCCTCCCTGTGGGGCCGGGCGGCTGAAGGTGAGCGGGTTGCCTGGGTCCGGCCTTGGTGCAACCAGGTTTCAGATCTGGAGGCACTTGACCAAGTTCCGACACCTCCTCTGCGGGGCCAGGGCCTCTGCCGCCCGGTCAGCTCATGTAAGGACACGGGGCCTGCAGCCCGGGGCCCGGCTTGTCACCCGTCGTCTGGGTGATGTGATGAGGAGCGCAGTGTCACCAGCGCATGAGGGAAGCCGCCCGGCCCTCTGGACTTTTCACATCGTATTAGGTAGCTGTGCGCACCCACAACCTGATTTCTTTCCAGCTCATCACACGCCCTCAGCCCGAGGCCACAGGCCGGCGTCTGTGGGCAGGAGGGCTGCCTGCAGACGTGCAGAGAGGCCGGAGCTCATTATAATGGTGCCTTTGAGATGGTGGACGTCAGCAGCTTCCAGGGAAGATGATGGCCTGAAACCTCGCCAGGCCCCCCACTTGGTCCGAGAGGTCAGCAAAGGCCCTGGGCCCAGCACTGAGCCGGGAGCCGGGAGCCGGGAGCCGGGAATGCTCCGTGCGGTGGACCCGTTTCCTGCTGCTGCTGTGATAGTGACGCCAACATGGAGGCTGAAAACACACGTCTCCTCTGAAGCCAGGAGTCCAGACGTGCACTGTCGTCTCCCCGCAGAACGAAGGCGACGCAGGGACGCTCCCTCGAGGCTCTGGGGACAGCCTGTCTCCTCGCTGTTCCGGTTCTGGAACTGTGTCCCCGCACTCCCAGGGGGCACCCCGCTTTGGGACTCACTGCCGCCTTCTTTCGTCAGCTCCCCCTCTGCCTCTCTCGGAGGGACATTGTGAGCCCAGTTAGGGCGCATCGGGATAATCCAAGATAATCTCCCTTAATCTCCAGAACCTTCGCTTAATCACATCGGCAAAGCCTCTTCTGACATGTGAGGTGACTGTCTCAGGTTCCAGGGATGGGGGCCTGGAGCGCTTTGGCTTCGAGGCGCAGGGGCTGGGATCTCCTGTGACCCCAGGTCTCTGCAGTAGCACCTCCGAGTTGGGGGCAGGGAGGGCAGGGCCAGAGCCTAGCTCCCGAGCTCACAGCGCCCCCTGGCGGGCACCTCCTGCCATGCCTACTGACCCATTTGTCCGGGCAAAGGCTGGGCAGGTGGCTGCTGAGTCACGCTCCCAGCCTCCTCCTGGTCCAAACCCAAGGGCTGTCCTGGTGCTCCCGGGGCGGCTGTTGGGCAGAGAACAGCCTTGTCAGAAACCCAGTTCCTCGCTGAGCTTTCAGACGCACCTTCCAAATCTTACTCCCTGGATAGCCGAATCTGACAACCATTTTTAAGGTGAACTGATTAATGTTGGTACCATTTAACTAACACGTCTCCTCTGAAGCCAGGAGTCCAGACGTGCACTGTCGTCTCCCCGCAGAACGAAGGCGACGCAGGGACGCTCCCTCGAGGCTCTGGGGACAGCCTGTCTCCTCGCTGTTCCGGTTCTGGAACTGTGTCCCCGCACTCCCAGGGGGCACCCCGCTTTGGGACTCACTGCCGCCTTCTTTCGTCAGCTCCCCCTCTGCCTCTCTCGGAGGGACATTGTGAGCCCAGTTAGGGCGCATCGGGATAATCCAAGATAATCTCCCTTAATCTCCAGAACCTTCGCTTAATCACATCGGCAAAGCCTCTTCTGACATGTGAGGTGACTGTCTCAGGTTCCAGGGATGGGGGCCTGGAGCGCTTTGGCTTCGAGGCGCAGGGGCTGGGATCTCCTGTGACCCCAGGTCTCTGCAGTAGCACCTCCGAGTTGGGGGCAGGGAGGGCAGGGCCAGAGCCTAGCTCCCGAGCTCACAGCGCCCCCTGGCGGGCACCTCCTGCCATGCCTACTGACCCATTTGTCCGGGCAAAGGCTGGGCAGGTGGCTGCTGAGTCACGCTCCCAGCCTCCTCCTGGTCCAAACCCAAGGGCTGTCCTGGTGCTCCCGGGGCGGCTGTTGGGCAGAGAACAGCCTTGTCAGAAACCCAGTTCCTCGCTGAGCTTTCAGACGCACCTTCCAAATCTTATTCCCTGGGTAGATGCAGCCGAATCTGACAACCATTTTTAAGGTGAACTGATTAATGTTGGTACCATTTAACTACTTAGTTAATTAAACCCCTTTAAACATCTTAAGCTGCAATCAAAGTTTATTATATTCCATTTTCGGAGTTTTTCATTATCCGACTGACAAACCTTCCCAGGCCCTTACATGATTCTTATCAATCAGAAGCACGAAACTTACAATTAGGGTGACTTTTAAATATTCAAAGACTGTTTACCACCTGAGCAAGATTTCAACTTACAACCGCAGGTCAAAATCAACGACTCAAGAGCACGTTTAAAATTAGAATCGCAAGTCTGACGTTAACACTCAAATATGCCCAATTCTCTTAAACTTTGTAAGTTTTGGGGTTTTTTTAACCTCCTCCTCCTTCTTCTTCTTTTTTTGGTTACTCCTCACCTGAGGATATTTTTCCATTGATTTTTAGAGAGTGGAAGGGAGGGAAAGACAGAGAGAAACATCCATGTGAGGAAAATACATCGATTGGTTGCCTCCTGCACAAGCCCTGACCAGGACCCGGGCCAGGGAGGAGCCTGCAACCAAGGTCGAACCCAGAGCCCTTTAGCCCGCAGGCTGATGCTCTATCCACTGAGCCACACTGGCTAGGGCAGACCTTGTAAGTTCTTAAAGTGCCAAAGACACGAAGTAGATTCCTGAGCTGAACGCCAAAAGAGGGGTGCGACAGTTTTCTCTGCGTCACCATCACTGGACTCAGCTCCACACGAGCACGCGGGCTCCTCCCTCCGGCCCCGCCCTCTCGGCTGGAGGAGGGCTCTTCTCCAGGTTCTTTTCCAAGCCCCGCCCGGAGCACCACACGTCAATTCTGAGTTTTCTTTCCGTTTTGTGAATAGTCCACCACATCTCTCCACTCGGGGAGTGTTAACAGCAGAGCCTTAGAAGTTAGGCCCCGTCCTGCCTTCGGCTAAGAAAGAATTCAGAGCCAAGGACTCTGGCATGAGACGTGTATTTAGGGCGTCCCCGGGGCTGAAGTGAGCCAGCTGGGCTGCTGGACTCGGGAGAAAGTTACCGAGGCGGACGCAGGGCCCCTGGCGCTTAGGAGAAACAAAGGCGGTAACTCACCTGGGGGAGAAGAGGTGCTGGCATGTTCCAGAGGAGAGAGCGCCTGGAAGGAGGCCGGGAGGGGCGGGGAAGGCA
>NW_005356944.1:641475-647310 GCF_000412655.1 Myotis brandtii | reverse complement strand
ACACACACACCTCGCAATCGACCACGTAGCGGGCGATTCCAGTCTCCGGAGAACACGGGCCATGGAGACAGCTCAAAGCACAGAATAAAACACGCTGCCATTCGCAGGACAGACAAGAGCGCACATAAAGGTTCCTTTAGATCCGACTTGGAAATTTACTCTCGTTCTAAAAAGCACTCATTTGCAAGGATTTTCAATTTAGAATATTTACAGGAACGATTTCCCGAGGACTTAAAGATGCCGATTTTGATTACAGAGGGAAAGTGGAGGAGCTGCTATCCGCACGCTGGAATAATTGTCAACTGAATGGCGCCAACAGCAGAGCCATGGTTTTATGGGCAAACAGATTTCTTAAAGCAACAGCAAAGGCCTGAGTCCGGGGGGGGGGGGGCAGGCAGGCAGTGGGTCACGGAGGACGTACTGCGGTCAGGGCCGGGACTGGTGTACGTAACTCCCTCTCAGCAACCTAAGGTCCCAGACACCAGGACGGGCCTCGACTGGGAGGAGGAGGTTGGGCTCCAAGCAGGAACATGTCACATGACTGACACTTTTGAATGTAGTACCTATGCCCAGCCGCCCCCTCCCCCCCCACACACACACACCTTCTGCCCAATAGTTTTAACCCTTCGCCTCGCAATCAACCACGTAGCGGGCGATTCCAGTCTCCGGAGAACACGGGCCATGGAGACGGCTCAAAGCACAGAATAAAACACGCTGTCTTTCGCAGGACAGACAAGAGCGCACGTAAAGGTTCCTTTAGACCCGACTTGGAAATTTACTCTCGCTCTAAAAAGCACTCATTTGCAAGGATTTTCAATTTAGAATATTTACAGGAACGATCTCCCGAGGACTTAAAGATGCCGATTTTGATTACAGAGGGAAAGTGGAGGAGCTGCTATCCGCACGCTGGAATAATTGTCAACTGAATGGCGCCAACAGCAGAGCCATGGTTTTATGGGCAAACAGATTTCTTAAAGCAACAGCAAAGGCCTGAGTGGATAGTGACTTTGAACGTCCTGATTGCAAAGACATTTGCCTCCTCCTTGCTGAAACACTTCGCATTGCCAGGGCACACGAGCCCGAGAACACAGCAACAAGCATGTTATTAAGCGCATTTTTAAAAAAATATATTTTTATTGATTTCAGAGAAGAAGGGGGAGGGAGAGATAGAAACATCAATGATGAGAGAATCATGGATCGGCTGCCCCCTGTACGCCCCCGACTGAGGATCAAGCCTCCAACCCAGGCATGTGCCCTTGCCTGGAATTGAACCCGGGCATCAATGATGAGAGAATCATGGATCGGCTGCCCCCTGTACGCCCCCGACTGAGGATCAAGCCTCCAACCCGGGCATGTGCCCTTGCCTGGAATTGAACCTTCAGTCCGAAGGCCGACGCTCTATCCACTGAGCCACACCAGCTGGGCTCAGCACACTTTCCTTTGGTGCCTATAGACCTCCAGGCTGGCTGCCGGCAAACTGACAGGCAGCTCTCCCCTGGGGTCAGCGGGACCACAAGTCCAGGTCAGAGCCACGCCTGGGATGTGGGTCTCAGTCCAGGGGCAGGCAGGGGTCAGCCCAAACACCCACACAGAGCCGGGCGGCCAGGAGACCGAGGGGCCTGGGGACTCTCCCACCACCAGGGCCAGTGTGCTGGTCGGCCAGGCTCCCTCCAGGCCTCTATGCGCCAGAACAAGGTGTTCCCTCCAGAAACGCGGCCAGCAGGTGCTGCCTCGCGGCCGAGAAACTCCAGGAAACCGCTCTCCCCATGACGCAAAGCCACCGCTGGGGCAGAGCCGGGCGGCCAGGAGACCGAGGGGCCTGGGGACTCTCCCACCACCAGGGCCAGTTTGCTGGTCGGCCAGGCTCCCTCCAGGCCTCTATGCGCCAGAACAAGGTGTTCCCTCCAGAAACGCGGCCAGCAGGTGCTGCCTCGCGGCCGAGAAACTCCAGGAAACCGCTCTCCCCATGATGCCAAGCCACCGCTGGGGCCTTCACTCCCGAGAGGACAGACCTTCACTCTCTGGCACCGGGAGTGAGGGGTGGCTTGGGGACACGGGGGTGAATGTGAGGGCTGGAGGCGGCTCCTGTCTGCAGGATCCTTACACCCGCTGCTCAGGCTGCAAACCGGATCTCAGTATAGAGAAGAGTTTGGCCGCATCTGATGTTACAAAGACGCACATACCTTCATCCCAACCTACAGACAGGCCTACAGGGAAGCAGCAGGGTTGGGAAGAGGCAGAAGAGAGAAGAAAAGGGAGAGAGTATGGACCAGAGGGGGGGGGGGGGGGGCAGGAAGAGGAGGGTAGGAACCCTGCGTAAGCTGAGGATTGGTAGCTTAAATCACTTGGGGGGCTCTGGGCTGTAATGGGGGGCCCTCCCTGCCCAGCACCCGGCTGGTTTTGGGGCAGGGAGGTATTGGCTGGTGTGTGTGTTTGCTAAAGGAGATGGTGAGGGTGTGGGCCTGGGTTACTGGTTTGAATATCAAGCGTGCACTTACAGGGGGTCCTCTGCTCGCTCTAGGAATTAGCTCACCCGGGGGAGGCTGGCTCTCCAGAATCAAATCCCCAAATGCCAGAGTATCAAGAACACAGAAAATAAGAGAAAATGGTCAGCACGGTGGTATGTGCCAATGATGACGTATTGCTCGGCCTTTAAAAAGGAAGGGCACTCATGGATGGCCTTGAAGGCGTTGTGCGAAGTGAAGTAAGCCGGACACTGTGTGATCCCATTTACACGCACGCGGTCCCGGGTCCCCGGAGCAGTCAAATCCCAAGAGACAGGAAGCGGGTGGGGCCAGGGCTGGGGAGGGAGAACGGGGTGGTGTCAGCGGGGACAGGCTCCTGCTAAGGACGATGAGAAGGATCTGGAGGTGGGTGGTGGCGAGGGCTGCACACCCTGTGAGTGTATCTAACTCCACTAAGTGGTTAAAACGCTAAGTTCAATGTTATGTATATTTTACACCAAAAAAAGCCGCTTATTGTTGAAAAGCTTCTTTCACACATAAATGTACGTGGTTCCTTTTGGTGGTTCCCAGCTGCCTTCTACATGTGCCTGGGATCGTTTCTGACATTACTAACATTTTCAGAACATGTCAGATAAGACACAAAATAAAACAAAACAGCTAGTGCTCTACGAGGTTCTTCCTGAGGTCGGGGAGGCCCGTCTGACCAGGAGCCTGGAGCAGAGCCTGAGGTTTTATGCCTTTTTCTGGTCACCCGGTGAGGACCCGCTGTCACCTTTAAGCTCTGACACACGAACCCAGAAGCACACAGCGCCAGCTCGAGCCCACCCCACCCCCACTGCCACCCCCACTGACGGGGCGTGAGGTGGACTGGGGCCTGGCTGCTGCCCTCAACCTCGGAGAGCAAGAGGTTTCCAGGAGGCCAAGTGCCTGCAGGGCTCGCGGGGGGGGGGGGGGGGGGGGGGAGACACAGAGCGGTAAGTTCCAGGCGGGAGGCGGCAGCAAGGCCTCTGGAAGGACTCCTGAGACCGGATGCTGGCGTCAGCAGTCAGCCAAGGGGACAGGGTGGCCGCTAACTGGGTCCCACAGCTTCTTGGGGAGATGCTGACCTCAGGGAGGGTGAACCATTAGGTGTGCGTTGGGCAGAGACGATCTCAGCAAGGGAGAAGCTGGACAAACAGGCAGGTTCCAGGCAGGGGGCCCATCCCCAGCGAAGGCACCTGGGGATGAGGGGAGCAGTGGGCAAGCCAGAGAGGGACTGCGGGAGGTTGGCTCCAGGGCATGTCGGGCCTGTCTCGCCCAGCCCCGCCCCACCAGCCACCTTCTAATTAATTTCCTTCCAATGTGCACGAATTCATGTGCCGGGCCACTAGTAAAAACATATTTGTTAAAAAAAAATTATACATTTCAAAAGTTGTTAAAACTTGGAAAAGAAAATCCTTTTTACAAAAAGGAAAGCTCTAAAGTTGGGGAGAAGGAAGAAGGAAACGCACACCATCCTCAGACGTCTTCCCTTCAGCCCTTCCGTCCTTCCACCTGGGACCGGGGCCTTAGGACAAAGCAGCAGGGCCTCCTTAGTGGGGCGGCTGCCGCCCGTCCCCCACCGTAGGCCCCGCCTCTGGTACCATTGGAGCCTCACAGCCTACGGGTCATCATTAAGGACCTGTCTGGGCCCATCTGACCAGAGCCCACCAGTCAGAGGGCTGGGCCCCAGGAGCCATTTTAAGGGAGACACTCATCTCTCTACTGAGGCAGGGCAGGGTGTGTGTGTCAGAATTTGGTAAGGTCGGTGTTTGTTTATGTATTTATTTATTTATTTAAATATGTTTTTACTGATTTCAGAGAGAGAGGAGGGAGAGGGAGAGAGAGAGAAAAAACACACACATCAATGATGAGAGAGAATCACTGATCAGCTGCCTCCTGCACGCCCCACACTGGGGATGGAGCCTGCAACTTGGGCACGTGCCCTTGACTGGGAATCGAACCGTGACCTCCTGGTTCATAGGTCGATGCTCAACCACTGAGCCACGGCGGCCAGGCTCAGGTGTTTATTTAAACGAGGTCATTGCATCTGCGTCTAACTTAAAAGTTAGTGCCCTGGCCCGGTAGTTAGACGGTCATCCTGTGCACCCAAAGGCTGCAGGTTCAATTCCCATCTGGGCACTTACCTGGTTGTGGGTTCAATCCCCGGTCAGGGCACATGTGGGAAGCAACCAGTTGATGTTTCTCCTTCTCTCTCTCTCTCTCTCTCTCTCTCTCTCTCTCTCTCTCAAGTCAATGGAAACATATCCTGGAGTGAGGATGAAAAAAAAAAAGTTGGGAAGTTCTTTACATTTTCATACCTTCTCTGGTTCGCCTCCTGATGATACGTCACCAAAACGAAGGCCCGCTCTCTCTCTCTCTCTCTATCTCTCTCTCTCTCTCTCAGGTCAGTGGAAACATATCCTGGAGTGAGGATTAAAAAAAAAAAGTTGGGAAGTTCTTTACATTTTTCATACCTTCTCTGGTTCGCCTCCTAATGATACGTCACCAAAACGAAGGCCCCAGGAGGGTTTCCTTCCAAAAATCTGTATTTTGCTGGAATTTCTCAGTATCTTTGATAACTACCAATCCGCACAAGCCTAGCTCGGCCTTCTAAGATCCTCACCTCCTCCCGGGATAGTCCAAACTTTTGCTCTTTGTGAAAAGACGTCGTACCTCTCAGCTCCCAGAGTTTCCCATCATTGCTGGCACTGGCAGGAGCCAGCAGCCTCGGGGCGCGTGCAGCTTGGGACCCCCCACCGACCTGAAGGGAGAATGGGACATTCCCTTCTCAGCTCTCACCGGCCCTGACCCTCTGCCTCATCCTCATGGCAGCACCTGCTCTTCCGTGACTGCTGAGACACAGCACTTACATGTTCCCTTCTCTGGTGTCTGCCCACCCTGGGCGCACCAGCTGTCCAGGCTAGGAGGGCAGGGCTCCGACACCTGCCCACCACGCACACGCTGGCCACGCACACGCTCGCTGTGTCACGGGCATCTTCTCTCGCCGAGGAAGCTGAGGAAGCGCCTCTTTCGCCTTTAATCAGGCCCTTCCCAGCCTTCTCCGCTCCCCGTTCTCCCCTAATGAGCTGGGAGAGCTGAGAGACGGGCCCAGATCCCCATTCCGCCGCCAGCGCCGTCCCCGGGGTCCTGTTGGCAGGAAAACCCGATGAGGACTGTTCTGTCCCAGGCTGTGATCTGCTTTGCTCCACGACACGGAGCCGCGGCTTCATAAAAGCCCCCGAGAGGTGGCAAGGCAGCCGACGGCCAAAGAGCCACTCGGCCCGCCCAGCGCAGCCTCTGAGCCTTGAGTTCTCCATGGGGGGGGGGGGGGGGGGGGGGGGGGGGAGGG
>NW_005356944.1:638086-641419 GCF_000412655.1 Myotis brandtii | reverse complement strand
CTTCCTACAGCGGGTGAGTCACCCCCCTCCCGCATGACTTCCAAACGTCCACTGGGCTGGATTTTAGATCATAAAACCACTGTCATTTTAAAAGGTTAAGGAATTACAATAATTCTGAATTGCATTCAGCACCTGAATCATTTTACATGATTGTTATTATTTCTGTTTAATAAACACTGAACTTTCGAGGACTCTCGTGGGAAATGAGGGAAACCTGCACTTGGCCGCGTTTCTGGGACTCAGTCGCCCACTGGGAAGCCACAGCGGCAGCAGGGACACCGCTGTGGACATTCGAGCCGCCGACACAGCGCCTGGGCACGGAGCACGCACAGCTCCGGGGCCTCAGTGCCAGCTCGGGCGTGTGGCACCCCGGGCAGCTGGGTCGCCTAGAAGAGGCTGATCAAACAGGGACACTGAGCATAACGGAGGCTTGCTGTCGGGGAAGGCGTGACAAGTCTGGGCAGGAGGCAGCGGGCATGAACCCTGTGTCGGAGGAGGGGGGGCTGATACAGAGGCGGGTGTGGGGCACACCCTCGGGCTTTGTCCACGGAGAAGGCCTGGCAGCACAGCAGTGAGCATGCCCAGCGCCCAGATCTTGGTCTCTCCCCCTAAAAGGAACCAGGGCTCCTTGGGAAAATGGCCCATTTCAGGCTTGAGGCAGGGAAAGTAGAAGGTGAGCCTTTAACACCTTTGTGCCAAACGTAAGGACACGCTCAGAAGTTGCTGGGGACAAATCGAAAGGGCAGAGGAGCCAGCTCTGAGGGGCTCCCGCGGGCTCTGAGGTCATGGGGATGCTACAGTAAGATAACAGATAATAACATGCTGAACAAGAACAAACACATAGAGCTATAAATGAATGAATACACAAATGAGAAACTTTTCTTACCCTAAAATGCCAACTAATAAAAATAGAGGGAAAGATGAGATTAGAAAAATTATCATTGGACAACCATTATAGTTGCTCATCATTCAGCCCAGAAATATCCATAGATGGTAGAACTCGTGGGTGAACATTCGAAGGAGGGATCGTTACATGGTCTCACAGCGCTTCCCCACAAGGGCACAGTGCAGAGGCCTGGCAGACACCACCTGAATCAGGTGATCAGAGTCGCCAGGCACGTCACCGGCCGCGGAACAAACCCAACTGGTCCTCTCTGATGGGATGCAGAGAGAAAACCAAAAGGTCAGTGGAATTCCTGCCCACAACTCATCACCTGAAGCTAATCGAAAGGAAACAGCGACGAACCCTCTGGGAGGGACAATCCACAGAAGGGCTGACCTGTACTCTGCACACGTGTCAAGGTCATGAATGTCAAGGAAAGACTGAGAAGCTGTCACAGGCTGAAGAGACTACAGACACATGGCAACTAAATGCGACTTGTGGTCCTGGATCGGATCCTTCGTCTGTAAAGGACATCCCTGGGCCCTGGCCGGTTTGGCTCCGTGGGTAGAGCGTCGGCCTGTGCACCGAAGGGTCATGGGTTCAATTTCTGGTCAAGGACACATAACAGGGTTGCAGGTTCATTCCTGCCCCCAGTCTGGGCATGTGCGGAAGGCAACCAATCGATGTGTCTCTCACATCGATCTCTCGCCTCTCTTTGTCCTCTCCCCCTTCCCCTTCCCTTCCACTCTCTCTTAAAATCAACGGAAAAAATATCCTCTGGTGAGGATAAACAAAACAAAACAAAAATGTGCCCAAGAAATCCAGGCTAAAAGCAAATGCGAGTGGGAACATTATTATGAAAGAGGGTGGAATTTAAGGTTAAAAGCACTGATTAGGAAAAAAGGAACACTGTGTAATAATAAAAGTTACCATTGAGGAAAAAAAATAGGCTGGTTCTAAACCTGCATCCATAAGACAGCAGAACAGATAAATACTATAAACAAAACCACATCCCGTATGTATACACACACATAACTAATCAACCCTCACACGGTCACATATATGCACAAGTGTGGTGGGGAAACGTCAACATATATGATAAGATACAATAGAGACCTTCATCGGAGAGAAGTAAGGAGAACTCCGGATCACCTGCCAGGGAAATGCATTTCCTCACGTCCATGGAACATGCTGCTATGTTTGGTCATAAAGAAAACCTTGAAAATATTCTTAACACGGAGGCTTCACAGACCACATCCTCTAAACAGAATCCAACGCGATTAGGGATGGTTAACACAGAGAGGACCAAAACACGTTTAGACATTGAAAGGTAGTTTCCTAGCTTACACTTGGCTTAAAAAGCAATTTTTTTTTAAAGACTGGATTTTTTTTTAAATATATTTTATTGATTTTTTATAGAGAGGAAGGGAGAGGGATAGACAGTTAGAAACATCAATGAGAGAGAAACATCGATCAGCTGCCTCCTGCACCCCCCCCCCCCCCTGGGGATGTGCCTGCAACCAAGGTACATGCCCTTGGCCAGAATCCAACCTGGGACCCTTCAGTTCGCAGGCTGACGCTCTATCCACTGAGCCAAACCGATTAGGGCCAATTTTTTTTTAATCAATGACATACTATCTTGAAAACAAAGAAAAAGAAGACATGTTGTTCCAGAATCTATGCAAATCCTCAAAAAATATGATACTCAGAGGAAATTTTATTCCTTTAAATGCTTTTGTTATTAGAGTAGAACAGTGGAGAATAAAATAACTAATATCTTTATATTCATCCTAAGAAATTAGGACAGGAAAACAAATGTACTCAAAAGAAACCAAGAAGAGGACGCTGACCGAGGTGAAAGGTGACGCTGACGGAAGGGAGGGTGGGCCGTGCCAGCCAGGGCCATTCCAGACCCCACCCTGGCCCTTGGGGCACGGAGAAGCCACCGAACAAGGCGATGGCTGACCGAGGTGAAAGGTGACGCTGACGGAAGGGAGGGATGGGCCGTGCCAGCCGGGGCCATTCCAGACCCCACCCTGGCCCTTGGGGCATGGAGAAGCCACTGAACAAGGCGATGCGAAAAGAGGGTATTTCCTTCAAAAATGGCTCTGGCTGTGGGGCGGGGAGAGCCTGGAGAGCGGGCAGGATGGACAGAGGTACACAAGGCTGCCCAGTGGCCCCCACAAGTCGGGATCCCACAGAGGGCGATGGGCGAGCTGTGTGGCTGGGGGCAGGGGAGGCTCCCCATGAATGGGAGTCAGCTGGCCTCAGGGGGACCCGGGTGTGTCTTTCACCAGGACCCCTCAAGTGAGTCCCCGACGGGCGTGTGGGCGAGCGTGTGAAAGTGGGTGTGCAAGTGGGATTTTCAAAAGGAATCAGAGGCCACGCCGGGCGAGGGGGTGACCGCTGAGCAGACGGGGAGCAGTCGTTCATGAAAAAGCGCGGTTCTC
>NW_005356944.1:627716-636824 GCF_000412655.1 Myotis brandtii | reverse complement strand
CAAGTCGGGATCCCACAGAGGGCGATGGGCGAGCTGTGTGGCTGGGGGCAGGGGAGGCTCCCCATGAATGGGAGTCAGCTGGCCTCAGGGGGACCCGGGTGTGTCTTTCACCAGGACCCCTCAAGTGAGTCCCCGACGGGCGTGTGGGCGAGCGTGTGAAAGTGGGTGTGCAAGTGGGATTTTCAAAAGGAATCAGAGGCCACGCCGGGCGAGGGGGTGACCGCTGAGCAGACGGGGAGCAGTCGTTCATGAAAAAGCGCGGTTCTCGGCACGCATCGCCGTCCACAGTGGCCAGGGGAGGGCGAAGGAAGACCCACAGCAAGACGCCGCGCTGCGCAGATGGGAAGGCCAGGGGCAGGGGAGGGACACTGCTTGTGGCCCTGAAACTGCAGGGCCCCAGGCTGGCCCTGAGCCACTGCGAATAGGGATTTGGCTCCTCCTGTTTGGGGGGCCTTCAGGGGCGCCCATGAAACCCCTGAGGAAAGGTGACTAGCTGAGTGGACTCCACGGAGCTTGTGTCAGGAAAGACCCTCCTGTCTTCCCGCCTGACATCTGGTGGCTCCTTCCGGGGTCGTACTGATCAACAGGAGTCTCCGAAACGGCTGGCGCTGAACTGCTGGCCCCAAACCAGCACAGCCCCTCAGCCCCATTCTGGCTGGCAGCCACCGGTACCCATGGCAACCAGGCTGACCACCCAGGAGGCTGCAGACCGCCCTGGAAACAAGGCCACAGGGGAGTGAAACCCAGGGCCATGTGGGTCCGGCTTGTGTGGGGCGCCCCCAAGTGGCCGGTCAAGGCAGAGACACATGAGTGTCCCACAAACCAAGACTCAGGGATTCTACAAAAGTGGCCAAAGCCAGACTTTTCCTGAGCACGCCGCCATGGCAATATGAGTTTGCCCGCGGCAGGGCGCCCACCCTGGCATTCTGGCAATGAGTGTGCTCTGCATTGGTTTGCTTGTTCGTCCGTATGTGCAATGAGCCCCCTACTCTGCTGGGCGCAGGGCACGCAGGGAGAGCGGCTCACCAAGCTCCTTCCCTGGAGGAATGTGTATGACGCCCAAGCAAGTGTGTCTCGTTCCCTGGGGTGGAACAATTCAACTACTGATTTAAAATCACAATTTTCTAGAAAAACGAAAGCAGAGAACTTATGGAGGAGCATGAACAATGTACAAGTTGTTTTTAAAGGTAAAACAGGAGAGTTTCAAGAAAGCTCACCCTTGGGCAGGTCACTCTGAGCTCCTCGGTCCTCCTGGGACGCGCGTGCCTCTCCTGTGTTGATGCTTCTGTGGAAACAGCTGAAAGCGTGGCCCGGGCTGTAGCATCAGGACCGGGTTTGCGTCACCTGTCGCCAGCTGCGTGGCCCTGGGTGAGCCGCTTACTCTCTCTGATCCGGCGGCTTCCTCTGAAAAATGGAGATTATACCCATTTTCCACCAGGCAGAGAAGCCCTACTCTCACTGCTAAGCCTCTTCGGAATTTCAGACGACGATCGATTCTCGCTCTTCGGGGTAACTGCTCGATAAAGTCACCGTGAACACGGAATTATCAAATCATGCAGCTCTGCTCCCAGCGGAAATACAGGTGAGGGTCCCGCCAGCCTCTGGTCACAACATTCTGTCGACTCGTCGGTACACAGCCTTGTTTTAGGTGTGTTTCTGTTTAAAAAATGCCACCTTCCCTCACAGATGCTGTTGACTCATTAATATTGAATTCCCAGCAGCAGCTCATGCTGCAGCTCATCCCACACAGATGCTTCCCCGGGGGCACACCGCCCCGGTGCTGGGGACACTAGACAGCACCTCAGCACAACCCCGGGGCCTTTTCAACAGTAAAACCACCAAGAACAAGTGCAAACATGCAAAACCGTGGCACCCTCGTTTGCAGTACGAGAGGGGAAAGGAGACGGGGCTTCACCAAGAACAAGTGCAAACATGCAAAACCGTGGCACCGAACAGACTTTGCAAAGGGCCCTCGTTTGCAGTACGAGAGGGGAAAGGAGACGGGCTCGGCCTGTTCCACCTCCGGCCCCTCCAGGGTGTGCTGCTCCGTGCGCCATGCGCCCTCTCAACTACTTTTAAACTTGAATAGTTCTGTTGCTGGGATGACCTGGGAGCGGGGCCCCTAGGAGCAAGGTTTTAAGGGGGCTCTCCTTTTTAAGACCCACCCTGCGCTAGTCTGACCCTGAGATTGGTGCCTCCTTAAGTTTTATGCCTTGGGGGCCTCTCCGGCCCGCCTCTCCCTGGACAGTCCCTGCTGGACATCCATCTTTGCTGAGCTCGATGGGCTGGAATGAGTCTCCGATGCGTCTGTGCTGGGTTGTCCAAACCCATTGAACCGCTCGTTTAAAATGGGTGCCTTTCATCAGATGCAAATTATATCTCATAAAGGTCATTTCACAAAATCCATCCACTTCAGGTTCTTCTGTAAGCAGCCCCGACAGTGCCTGTCTGACGCTCACATTCACCAACGCTAAAGTGAGAATTTAGAAAAACGTGGTTGGTTGTAAAATGAGATCAAGACAAAGCCTTACAAATGGTTAAAGTCCACCCGGTGTGAGTCTGCGGTTGAGTGCCGACCTATGAGCCAGGTCACATGCCCGGGTTGCAGGCTCAGTCCCCAGGAGGGGGCATGCAGGAGGCAATCGATCAATGATTCCCTCTCATCACTGATGTTTCTATCTTTCTCTCCCTCTCCCTTCCTCTCTGAAATCAATAAAAATATATTTTAAGTGATTTTTAAAAACCACAAATGTTAGTTACAAATAGTTCTCATAAATATAAAATAATAAAGAGTATAACACGTCATCAGGAATAGGGTCACCTCCAAGTTACCATGACTACGTTGTCTAGGATGCGTTAAGGGAGGAGTTGGTGTTGGTGAACGAACCAACTTTATGGAAAGTTCGACTGAATAGTCGGCAACTAAGAGCCGGCTGGGTGCGTGAGGGTGGCTGAGCTGAGGGGAGAGGGGAGAGAGCTGACGAGGAACCTGAGCCCTGGGCTTGCAGGGCAAGAAGAGCTATGACGCAGCCGGTGTCAGAGACGCAGCTGGCAGGGGCTCTTACCGGGAGGCCCTCGCTCTGCCGAGGGGGCCCTCCCCTGGGGCGCCCGGCGGCCACACCATCGGTTTCCTGGGGCGGCTGAAACAAAGCACCACAGACTGGGAGGCTTAAAGCAGCAGCAGTTATGCTCTCGCGGCCTGGAGGCCAGAAGCCGGAATGAAGGTGTCAGCAGGGCACGCTCTCTCCGAGGCGCCAGGCCCTCCCAGCCTCTTCCCGTTCTGGTGGCTGCCGGTGATCTCAACATCCCTTGGCTTGTGGACGCACCTCTCCAGTCCCTGCCTCCGTCATCACGTGGCCTTTCCCGTGTCCCTGTGTCCCCACATGCCCTCCCTCTCTGCGGTCTGTGTCCAAAGTTCCCTCCTCTTACGATACACCCACTGAATAAATGTACAGGAGGCCGCGGGGGACGGAAGGAAAGATGTTTCTGATGCCTGCACAGCTGGCTATCACCTCCTGTTACAGCCACGGGGGCCTTGCGGACGCTCTGGACAGAGACCGGCCCTGCCCGCGGGCATTTAGCTGCTGCCAGCACGGAGTTACAGAATCGGGCCTGCGGTGTGTTCTTCTATTCCACCCGGCCCTCCCAGGCTGTGTTGAGGATCCGAGACAGCACTGCCAGCCCCATCCCTCTCCTAAGGGCTGGCCCCAACGTCCCGATGCCCCACATTAGGATTCAGTTCGCCGACGAGTCTAAATCTAAGAGGCCGAGGCTGCAGCAAGAGCCCTTGAATCTAATTAGAGTCTCCGCAGCTACAGAGCAGGTGCTGCTCCTGGGACGAGTCCTCCTGAGCCATGTCCTCCTCTCGCCTCGGTGGTCAGTACGGCTCGCCTTCGTCCTCGTTTACTTGTGCTTTCCTCTGTGGGTCCTCAGCTCCAGATCTGGTTTGCCGGAGGCAGACGGCCCCCTGGGAGGCGTTGCCAAATACCCATTTGGGCCCAGATTTCCCCAAGAAACACTGAAGGCAGCTCACCAATCCAGCAACCCCGGCGGACGCCCGCAGCAAGCAAACAGCACGGCCGGCCGGCGCACTAGGGCCGGGACGCAGCCCCCTGCCAGCGCTGTGTGCAAATGATAAGCCAGGAGTCTGTCTTTCCCGAGTTCTTAGTGCCCAGAGAGGGTGAAATGGGCTGGAATTTCACGGCTAAGTCCGGGCAGAGTTTTTCTGTTTTAAAATGTACCGATGCTGTTTTCCTACAGATGTCAATGGCTCGGAATCTGTGTCAATTTCTTTCTTGTTTTATTTTATTTCATTATCGATGTAATAAAGCCTTTTGTTTGCAGCTTGCAAAGAGCTTCCCCAGACAGCAGGGCCACCCTGATTTTGCAGACGAGACTGGCAGCTACTGATCGAAACCAAATCCCCCAAAACCTCGGCTCTCATCTTCCCTTCAGCGCCGTCTCACCGACGCTGCCTCCTCCCAAAGCTGATGAATGAGAATTGTGGTGAAAGCACACGAAAGCCCATTTACTGGAATCACTTTGGGAAAGTGGCCAGAATCGTGGAACGAGAAGAATCTTTGCATCGAAGGCTAGGAAAACGATCCAAGGAGAATGCCTCACCCTCCCCAAGGGGGTCTGGCGAGAGAATGCCCTGGTGACGACGTCTGTGGCTTCTCCCAAACCGAATTAGCAGACGCACGGTCTGTGTCTGTGACTTGCCCAGCCCTGGAGGGTGCTGGGTGTGGGCTGCCACGGACACTACACTTACACACAGTTCCCCACCCTCTGCCAGAGTCCCGGCTCCCGGGAGAGGTGGAGCCTTAAGAGAGGTGATTAAGGTAAACTGAGGCGAGTAGGCTGGGCCCTCATCCAATCTGCTAGGTGTCCTTACAGGCGCAGGAAAGGTGAACACGCAGCGACGAACACCAGGGATGCGCACGTACAGAGGAAGGGCCGCCTGAGGACCCAGCGAGAAGGTGGCCGTCGGCAAGGCAAGGAGAGAGGCCTCAGAAAAGCCCAGCTGCCTACACCTTGACCTTGCACTTCGGCCTCCGGAACTGCGAGGGGATAGATGTCTGTTGTGGGCGCCACCCAGGTGAGGGGTTCTGTTTTGATGGCAAACTGATCCGCTTGCTGACTCAGGGCATTTGCGCTTCCACAGCCATGGGTGTCCAGCTGCCACAGCCATGGGTGTCCAGCTGCCACAGGGATGGGCTCCTGCCATCTCGGCCTCACAGGGTCGACGTTGAGGATCCACGGGAGTCAGGGACACAGAAGCCCTTCGTCAGACACAAAGCACAGGGGAGTGTGCTGCCCGTGGGCGCCACGTCCAAGGCTGGGGCTGGGGGAAGCTGGGCTCGGACCCTCACAAAGTGCCTGTCTCTGGCTTGAAATGAGCCCCTAATGCCAGTGTGGGTCTCTCCAGGGATTAATTTGTATTAAAACCTTAAAAACCAATGTTGCCTTGGGCTCCACAATCTCACCTCTAGGAGACTCATACACAATAAAACTAACATCGTGGAAAAAGATGTTCATCCCGGAGCTGTTGTGGTAGCAACAGGGAACTGGTGACAGAACCATCACAGGATAGAATAATTGGCATCTATTAGAAACCACGCGGTAGAAAACATTTTATCAGCATGGAAAGATGTTCACAATATATTGCTGCCAGAAGAAAACCACCTGATAAGAGAGCCAACTATGAAAAACACTTTTGTAAGGCGCTCCAGTACCTCTCTGAACAATACACAGAAGAAACAGAAAATGCACCAACAAGCTAACAATGGACAGGGCTTAGGAATTCGGGGTGTATTTTTCTTGAGCTTTTCTAGATTATTCTATTTTTCTGCATTGGACAAAGAAAATAATAACCATTATTACTTTGTTTAAAAAAAGTAATAACCATTATTGTATTTTTAAATACCAATCTTTTAAAGCTGTTTTTTATTAATATATATTTTATTGATTTCAGAGAGGGACAGAGAGGGAGAGAGAGATAGAAACATTGCCCTATCCGGTTTGGCTCAGTGGGTAGAGCGTCAACCTGCGGACCAAAGGGTCCCAGGTTCGATTCCGGTCAAGGGCACATGCCCAGGTTTGGGGCTTGATCCCCAGTGGGGAGCGTGCAAAAGGCAGCCAATCAATGATTCTCTCTCATCATGGATGTTTCTATCTCTCTCTCCCTCTTCCATCCTCTCTGAAATTAATAAAAAAAATATTTTAAAAAAAGAGAAACATCAATGATGAGAGGGAATCATTGATTGGCTGCCTCCTACATGCCCCTACTGGGGATCAAGCCCACAACCAGGGCATGTGCCCTGACTGGGAATTGAATCATGACCTCCTGGTTCATAGGTTGACGTTCAACCACGGAGCCACACCAGCCAGGCAATAACCATTATTTTAAAATAAATAAATAAATGGCACCTAGAGTCCAGAAAATAAAGTTTTTTCGGGGTTCAATGAACTGTGGCCTGTGCGGTCCTGCTAAGGGAAAACCCTATTAGTGACCCTCATGCAGGGACAGGACACCCTCCACCTCTGCTGGGGGCGTTTGAAACAGGTGGCAGCATCTTGCCTACCAGTTGCCTGAGAAAGAAAACCCCCCAGGCCTAGTGATGGGCCAGTGGACAAGTGCAGCTGCACTCAGAGAGGCCCTGAGGACAGGGGGAAGGGAAGTCCTCCTGCTGGGCAGAGGAAGTCCTCCCTCTGGGCGGAGGGAGTCCTCCCCTGGGCGGAGGGAAGTCTCCCGCTGGGCGGAGGGAAGTCCTCCCGCTGGGAGAAGGGAAGTCCTCCCGCTGGGAGAAGGGAAGTCCTCCCGCTGGGAGAAGGGAAGTCCTCCCGCTGGGAGAAGGGAAGTCCTCCCGCTGGGAGAAGGGAAGTCCTCCCGCTGGGAGAAGGGAAGTCCTCCCGCTGGGAGAAGGGAAGTCCTCCCGCTGGGAGAAGGGAAGTCCTCCCGCTGGGAGAAGGGAAGTCCTCCCGCTGGGAGAAGGGAAGTCCTCCCGCTGGGAGAAGGGAAGTCCTCCCGCTGGGAGAAGGGAAGTCCTCCCGCTGGGAGAAGGGAAGTCCTCCCGCTGGGAGAAGGGAAGTCCTCCCGCTGGGAGAAGGGAAGTCCTCCCGCTGGGAGAAGGGAAGTCCTCCCGCTGGGAGAAGGGAAGTCCTCCCGCTGGGAGAAGGGAAGTCCTCCCGCTGGGAGAAGGGAAGTCCTCCCGCTGGGAGAAGGGAAGTCCTCCCGCTGGGAGAAGGGAAGTCCTCCCGCTGGGAGAAGGGAAGTCCTCCCGCTGGGAGAAGGGAAGTCCTCCCGCTGGGAGAAGGGAAGTCCTCCCGCTGGGAGAAGGGAAGTCCTCCCGCTGGGAGAAGGGAAGTCCTCCCGCTGGGAGAAGGGAAGTCCTCCCGCTGGGAGAAGGGAAGTCCTCCCGCTGGGAGAAGGGAAGTCCTCCCGCTGGGAGAAGGGAAGTCCTCCCGCTGGGAGAAGGGAAGTCCTCCCGCTGGGAGAAGGGAAGTCCTCCCGCTGGGAGAAGGGAAGTCCTCCCGCTGGGAGAAGGGAAGTCCTCCCGCTGGGAGAAGGGAAGTCCTCCCGCTGGGAGAAGGGAAGTCCTCCCGCTGGGAGAAGGGAAGTCCTCCCGCTGGGAGAAGGGAAGTCCTCCCGCTGGGAGAAGGGAAGTCCTCCCGCTGGGAGAAGGGAAGTCCTCCCGCTGGGAGAAGGGAAGTCCTCCCGCTGGGCGGAGGGAAGTCCTCCCACTGGGCGGAGGCAAGTCTCCCGCTGGGCGGAGGGAGTCCTCCCGCTGGGAGAAGGAAAGTCCTCCCGCTGGGCGGAGGGAGTCCTCCCGCTGGGCGGAGGGAAGTCTGGATGAGAACATCCGACTGTCCACTGGGCCTGGAAGGAGATGCCCGAGTGTGCCCTCCGCTGACTCCGGGGCAGAGGCTGGCGATTTGTCTGGATGGTCAGTCCGAGAGGTTTTATGCTCCTGACAGCAAACATGTGGCATAACTTTCTTATGTCAACTCGATGCCTAATGTTCGCGTCCCCTCAAAACCCAGATGTCGAAACCCTAATCCCAATGTGATAGTGTTTGGAGGGGGGGCCTTCGGAAGGTCATTAGGTCATGAGGTGGGAGCCTCCTGGGGCCCCAGTGCACCAGGGGAGAGGCCAGAGCGCCAGCTCCCCCCTTGCTCCGCGCGAGGACCAGTGGAGAAGTCAGCGGTCAGCGGCTGGACGAGGGTCTCACCACACAGACGGCGCCAGCCCTGGTCTCAGAGCTCGGCCTCCGGGACCGTGGGAAATGGGTCTCTGTGGCTCACAAGCCACCGGCCTTGTGGTACTTTGTTACCGCAGCCCGAACCAAGACATCAACCAATTCTCCAACCCCAAGTAGGTGTCCAGGAATTCAGTCCATTCTTACTGTGTCTGCATGTCCGACTCACACGCTGAAGCGCTCAATGCCTCAAGGCTGCCTCCCTTCAGACCCCAGCGGCCGTCCTGGGCCCCCCACACTCCTGACCGACTGGCTCTAAATCGAAGGTTTCCACGACTCCCTCCTCGTGTTTGACAGTTTGCTAGGACGGCTCACAGAAGTGGGGAAGGCGCTCCACTTACTATCACCAATTTCTTATAAAGGACACACTCAGCGAGAGTCTCATGAAAGAGGCGCACAGGGCAAGGTCTGGGGGAGCCACCCTCCCAGCACCTCCATTTGTTCACCCAGAAGCTCCCCAAACCCTGTCATTTAGGTGTGATCAATTAGTAACTCAATCTCCCTCCCCTCTCCCTGTCCCAGAGGTTGGGGTGGGAATCAATGTTCCAACCTTCTGATCACGGTTGGTCCTTCTGGAGAACAGCCTCCATCCTAGAGTGATGTAGGGGCCGCCCAGGCCACCTCATCAGAACAAAAGACGTCCCAGCACTCGGGAGATTCCAAGGGACTCAGGAGCTCTGTGCAGGAGCTGGGACATAGAATAGGGGACGTATCTATTATGCCACAGTCAGGGGACAGGGAGGAACCACAGGGGAGCACGGGTTCAGGATGTTGGGGAACAGGTACGCGAATGAGCACAGAAAGTGGGACCTGTGACCGAAGGGCAGGCACTGCGGCGCACGCTCTCGGG
>NW_005356944.1:618217-627276 GCF_000412655.1 Myotis brandtii | reverse complement strand
GGGGCCCCCCGATCGCCCCGCTGGTCACCCCACAGATGGGCCCTGATCGCCGGCCAGGCCTAGGTACCCTATCCATGCGTGAATTTCGTGCACCAGGCCTCTAATTTATAATAAAATATTAATTCACTCATGACAGGAGGCATATCCCATGAAAATTTTGGTGTAATTAGCTATCCACATGGAAGGAAACAAAATTGAATGTCTACCTCAGACTATACACACATAGAAGAAATCCTAACCAATTCCATATTCACACATATATATTTGCATATATAACAGTGATATGAAACATACATGGTGTATTTATACGTTTGGGGTGGGCAGGGCTTCTCTATAACACCCAAACCCAGAAGCCAAAATGGCAAAGGCTCACATATTTGATCACATAAAAGTTTTCATTTCAGTATAGCGTAAGAGACATCCTCATTACAGTTAAAAGATAAATGGCAGATGGGAGAAAATATTTGTAGCGTATTTGTTCATTCCTTATTTAACAAATATTTAGTGAGTACCTACTGTGTCCCAGGCACAATGCTATGTGCTCATAACATCACTTTTAAATTTTCACAAGTTTCCATTTTCATTTAAAATTTTAATATTATGTGTTACTAAGTAAAGGGTTCATATCTAAAATATGTAAACTGATATATCTAAAATATAACTTTGAAAGTAAACAACAAAATAAGTACAAGTAAAACAACAAAAATTAAAAATAAAGGCACACACACTAAAAAGACATACCTGACGTATGTTAGGATTCGTTTTAGCTGCATATAAAAAGTAAAAAAAGCAGTGACTTTAGCACAGCAAAAGTACATTTCTCTCCCACATAAGAAGGTGAGGATGAAGGCGCCCAGAAGTGGTACAACAGTTCCACTGTCAACAGGGACCCAGCATCCTTCCTTCTTTCGGTTCTACTGTTCCAGTCCTTGGTGCCATCCCCAGGGCAGCCTCCTGTTCCAATAGGGCTGCCGCAGCTCCAGCCGTCCACTCCACATTCCAGGCGGCACAAGGAGGAAAGGGAGGCAGAACAAACATGTGCTCCCTTCTTGCCAGGTTGACTCCCTTCCTGCAGTCTTTCTGTCCTGCCAACATCTCATGGCCACATCCTGCGGCAAGAGAGGCTGTAACAGAGACTTTTCGCCAGCTGCATTTTCACCACAAATGCAGTTGGGGTCTGCCACTAAAAGAGGATGGAAATATTAATACTGGACGGCAACTAGAACCTCTGCCACACGAGGTAAACACTGACCACCAAAAGCTGGCCTGGCAATATTAAAAGAAGAATTCATGGCAGAAAGCATTTCTCGGCCTACAGAAAAGAACATGAAACACAGTAATAAAAGGGACTATTGTCAATTCCCACACACCTAGCAAGATAACTGCAATATGCACAGAGCAAAACCTGGCTCATTTGTAATGAGCGATGGAAAAGCCACAGGCATGGACGAAGACCTGACACTCATCTATCAAAAACTAGTAGATCAGGCAGATAAAAAAATGTTGTCATAATTAATAATGTCTGAACAACATAGGTCACAAGCTTAATCTACTTTATATATTTGGGCCCAACAAACAATATTGATTATTTTCAAGCACTTGTCAAACACAGATAAAATCGGACTATTTATGAGGTCGCCGAGGACATCTTGAGAAATGCTGAGGAATCTGTCTGAGTCCAAAGCAGTTCAACTGGAGAGCCACTGTTTAAAAAAAAATTCTTTTAATCTCACTCACTTAGAAATGAAGAATTAGCCTTAGATAACTATAGATCACAAAGGAACCTCTGAGTAAATGACAAAATATTAAGAACTGGATGTCGACAAACACACTGCTTCTGCAAACCTGTGGGATGCAGCTGAAGTGAGGAGCTGCTGAGTTCTAAATTTACACCCTGAGCTGTATCCGATTTCCTAAAAAACAACGAAGATTGAAAACAGTAACTAAAGCATCCAACTCAAAAAGCTAGAAAATATTCAAGAGAAAACCAAAGAAAATAGAAAGGATGAAATAAAAATGGTAAAAGAAACCTGAATAGCCCTAGCCGGTGTGGCTCAGTGGATAGAGCGTCAGCCTGCGGACTGAAGGGTCCCGGGTTGATTCCAGTCAACGGCACATGCCCAGGTTGCGGGCTCCATTCCCAGGGTAGGGCATGCAGAAGGCAGCCAATCAATGATTCTCTCTCATCATTGATGTTTCTATCTCTCTCCCTCTCCCTTCCTCTCTGAAATCAATAAAAATATATTTTAAAAAAAGAAAACTTGCCCTAACCGGTTTGGCTCAGTGGATAGAGCGTCGGTCTGCGGACTGAAGGGTCCCAGGTTCGATTCCGGTCAAGGGCATGTACCTTGGTTGCAGGCACATTCCCAGTAGGGGGTGTGCAGGAGGCAGCTGAATCGATGTTTCTCTCTCTCATTGATGTTTCTAACCTTCTATCCCTCTCCCTCTCCCTTCCTCTCTGTAAAAAATCAATAAAATATATTTTTTTAAAAAGAAAACTTAATAAAATAGGGGCTTTTAAATATTGGAGATAATTAGCCCTGGCCGGGTAGTCAGTGGGTTAGTGTCATCCCCATACAACAAGGTTGTGGGTTTGATCCTCGGTCAGGGCACACACAAGAACCAACCAACGAATGCATCAATAAGTGGAGCAACAAATTGATGTTTCTCTCTCTCAAGTCAATAAATTAAAAAATGTAAATATTGGAAATAATTAGGATCAGGGGAAACTATGCCCAACCTCTGAGGCTTCCTCAAACCCAAATGGAGGGAGGAACATGGTGGGCCTCTCTCCTCTACTCTTCCACCTCACATGTCCTGGGGGACGGGAGTGGCTCCCCTAATTGGACCCAGGCAAAGCTGATCTACCAGTTGGACAAAGACTGCACAAGAAAAGACAATTATAAAGCAACTTCACCTTTAAACATACATGTAAAAATCCTAAGTAAAATGCAAGTAAAACAAATTCATGGTGTATTTTTAAAATACACATATTATGTTCTAGCTGGTTTGGCTCAGTGGATAGAGCATCGGCCTGTGGACCAAAGGGTCCTGGGTTCCATTCCGGGCAGGCTCCTCCCCGCCTGGGCCCTGGTCCGGGCTCATGCAGGAGGCAACCAGTCGATGTGTTTCTCTCACATCGATGTTTCTCTCTGTCTTTCCCTCTCTCTTCCACTCTCTCTAAACATCAATGGAAAAATATCTTTGGGTGAGGATTAACAAACAAACAAACAAAAAAAAAAGGTTTAAGAAGTAAAAAATAATAAAACATTTTTAAAATAATAATAATGCATACATTATGAACAAGTTGGGATTTTCCTAAGCATGAAATGGTTAATTTTAGAAAAATATTTGGATAAAGTTTGTCAGATTAACAGATTAAAGAAGAGAAAAGATCACCATCTCAGTAGATGCAGAAAAACATGTAACAAAATTCAACACTACTCATGGTACAAACTAAAAATAGAAAGGGATTCCCTCAGTTTGAGCAAAGATATCTACCAAGAACTCATGGCAAATCATCATTCTCCGTGTGAAAACATTAAACGCATTACTGTGAAAATTCAGGCATAAAGTAAGGATGCCAGCAGCCACTCCTCCATTCCACATTGTACTGAGGGCGTAGCCGATTCACTAAGACCAGAAAGAGAAATAAAAGTGTAATAATAGCAAAGGAAGAGCCACAACATCGTGCCTCTTTGCTGATAACCTGGTTGTGTGCACAGGAAATCCAGGAGCTTCTACAAACGTGAAACTAATAAAGGTCCAGGTGTCAGATCGATGGAAAAGCTCAATAACGCCGTGTGCCCCGCAATAACCAGTTAGAAAGCACCACACAAGAAGGCATGGCGCGTCACAGCAGCAAAACCCATTAGGAATTGAGATTAAAAGAGAGCGATGTGCGAGCCCTCATAGAGGAAATTAGAGAACATCACTGCAGAGCCCAAGAGACGTGAACAAATAAAGATATATGGCCTGCTCGTGGGTAGAGAGCTCAGCATCATAAACACACCACTTCTCCCCAAATTAATCTATAAAGTTAATACAATTCTAATCAAATTCTGAATGGGCCTTTCAGGGAACTTAATATAACCCTGAAATGCAAACAGAAAGTAAAGGACCCAGGGTAGCCAAGACCATTCTGAAGAACAAGTGGAGGTAAGGGCGGGGAGGGGGGGGGGGGCAAGGCTCATACAAGCTATGATCATAAAGACAATGTGACAGTAACACAGGACTAGACAAATGCACCCAGAATGTGTGTGAACCCAGACTTTTGACTTAATAAAATCAATAAGAATATGATGGTCTGTTTAATTAAGTGTACTGGGCCAACTGGTTGACCATTTGGAATAAAATAAATGTAGATCCCAGCCGCACACTGTGGTGGACTTGGTGCTCTGCCCACGCCCCCTTCACATTCCCCATGCAGACATACAGGGGTGTCCACCTGCAAGCGCCCCCGAGGCCCTCGGCTTCCACTCGCCCGGCAAGAACAGCAGGCTGGGCCTGGCCGGCTGGCCAGCGTGGCTCAGTGGTTGAGCGTTGACCTATGAACCAGGAGGTCTGGGTACATGCCCGGGTTGCAAGCTCCATCCTCAGTGTGGGGCGTGCAGGAGGCAACCAATCATGATTCTCTCTTACCATTGATGTTTCTATCTCTCTCTCCCTCTCCCTTCCTCTCTGAAATCAATAAACATATATTTTTTTAAAAAGACCAGCAGGCTGAGTTCATGCCCCCTGGACGGCGCTCTGGGGTGGGCAGAGCTGAAGGGTTAACACCACCACTTCCTGGCCCTCAAGGGGACCGAGTCTCGGTGGCACATAGCGGCTCCAGCTCATCACGCCCCTTCCCTGGCCCCTTCCCTTCCCCTTCTCTTTGTTTGCACCCAAATCTTTGTCTCGGGTCCACTCCAGGGAAAACTAAACCTAAGATAACACCACACACACAAATAAACCAGGTGCACAGGCGTCCCAAACATGAAAAGATGAAAAGCAACTTTAAAACGTTCCTAAGAAAATATAGGAAAACCCGTTCATGCTCACTGTATAGGGAAGGGATTTCTTAGACGAGACGTGGAAAGCAGGTCATAAAGAGAAAGACTGGTAAATGTGACCGGATTAGGGCGCAGTATTTCTGTTCAACAGAAGACACCGTGAACACAGGGGAACAGGCTACAGATTAGGAAGAGGCATCTGAATCGCACTAAGGGCCGTGACAGGAACGTGCATGAACATCCTAGAGAGAAAAAAAAGCAGACAGAAAGGGGAAATGAGCTAAGGATGGAAATAGTAATAGAAATTTTATTACTCTGGTGTCCACAAAGTGAACAATATAAATGACCAAGACGTAAAAATCTGTTTACCTAGATAATGCCTAAGAATATGCAAGTTATAACAATGAGCTAATCACTTCATTTACCAGATTGGCAATGTTTTAGAAGATGGACTTGGTGTGGGAGAAAGGGCACGCCCAACACTTAGATGGCACACGGACTCTGTGAAACCTTTTGGGAGAACGATTTGGGCACCTCTGAAAGCATTTACAATGATGAGACCCTGTGACCAGCCAGCCACCCCACTCTGAGAACTGTATCCTACAGAAATAACAGCATGAGTATGTAAGAAATACCTATGAACCAGGAGGTCATGGTTCGATTCCCGGTCAGGGCACATGGCTGGGTTGTGGGCTCGATCCCCAGTGTGGGGCGTGCGGGAGGCAGCCGATCCATGATTCTCTCTCATCACTGATGTTTCAATCTCTTGCTCCCTCTCCCTTTCTCTCTGAAATCAATAAAAATATTTTTTAAAGGGTATGTTTTTCTTCGTTGTAGAAATACACACACACACATATGGAAACCTCAGTGTCTCTCAATAAGGACTTTTAAGTCAATGAAGCTGTACTACTCATCATGGGAAGTAAGGGGTGAAATGCGGTCTATACAGATGATGGAATATTTATTCAAAAGAAAGGGGATCAGGTACATGCGACCTCATGAACCTGGAAGTCTGGGCCACCAGTTGGTGCTGCTTTGGGACCTCCATGACCCCAGGCCCTGATCTGCCCCTTCCGTCGTACAACAGAGGCCTGGCCCTGTGGCCTGGTGGGCGGTCCCTCGCTCATGGTGAAAAGCTGTGGTCCCTGGCTGCCCCTTGGCAAATGCCAGTGTCTACCAGGGCCGGGTGGCAGGCCACGAGCCCTGCTCTGCTGCCGATGGCCTGGCCTCGGCCCAGCCCCTCGGACTCCACACCATGGCTTCCCACATAGCGACCTCCTCCACTACCTGTAGGGTCTGGCGGTCACACGTCCCGAGCACGGACACACGGCACCGCAGCTCCACACCAGCAGCAGCCTCTGCATCACACGACAGACAGGCAGTCGTAAGCTCTAGTGCAGAATGTGCTGTCCCCAAGCCCAGCAGGAGTGGGCCCCTTCCCTACGGTGGAAGGTACACACACCTCCAGCCTCCTGCTCGGCAGCCTCGCTAACACGCTGCTGCTGGTTGAGCGGCCGCTGCGGCGTCTGCCGGCTGGACAGATGGGCCGCGTCCCTTCGGATTACGCGGAGACAGACAGCGGGAAAATTAACACAGCCCTGGGGCGAGGCCGGAATGCAAACACTGGCGGGATCGATAGCCGCATCCCATGCACCACGGGGACATCAGCCAGCTCTGGGAGAGACGCCACGGCCCCACTGGGGCTGCGGCTCCGTGGGTCTCTGGTGTCCGCCGTCGTCGGCCACAATCAGCTGCTGTGTGCAGGCTCCGGACGGGTGGGCTCTGCAGGCCTTAACAAAGGCCCACTCCTGCCTCCCTTACGCCTCTGAAGGCGGCACTAATCCCTGTTATCCGTCCAGAAATGCAGTATCGATTTTGATTTGCTATCTTAGCTGGGCTGGGGCAGGGGAGGGATCAAGGAGACTGTATCAGGGGCTGCACTCGCCTTTCCAAATCCAGCAGCTCAAACTCTCAGCCCAGGAACCAGCATGGAGGTTCTGTTCTGCCTGCTGTCAGCATTGGATTCCGGCGGCTCACTGTGAGATGGCCCTGGGGCAGGACTGCTTTCATTACCTGGTCCCCACCACTCTCTCTCTGCACCAGGATGGCCCGGGACCCTACATCCGACAGCCCTCACATGACCTGGGCACCCCGGGTGGCAGCCCTGAGAGGGGCCACTCAGCTCTCCCTTCAAGAGAAAACCTGCCAGGAGACAGCAGCCTCCACGGTGGCCACAGGGCTGGAGCCAAGGCCACGCCCGGCCCTGGCAGCTCTTGGTCCGGGACTGCACACAGCAGGGTAGTGGGCCTGGCATTTCCTTCCTGGTTTTTTTTTACGGGGAAATCTGTGGGCTCCGATCCCCTCAGAGCCACACTGCAGTTGGGCTTTTCCTACCGAACCCTCGTTCCTCCCACCCCCTCACCGGCAGCAGACCCTCACCAGCCCCGAAGTTGCCCGGGCCGCTCCTGCCTGGCCCCTCACCTTTCGCAGGCGATGCCCCACAACCCCTTGCGTTTCCAGCTCTACCTGTCCTCTCCCCGAGGACTGAACGGACACAGCCCCTCCCCAGGCGTGGCTGCTAGAACGGACGGCTGACCTTTCCTGCTAGGAGTTGAGTTGCTTCCCCCACAAAAGATGTTGAGTCCTTTATTTGAATGTGACTTTATTTGAAAATAGGGTCTTTGCAGAGTATCAGGCTAAGATGAGGTCATTAGGGTGGGCCCTAATCCAATATGACTGTGTCTTTATAAAAGGGGACATTTGTTGGCCTGAGGACTGAAGGGTCGCACATTTAATTCCGGTCAAGGGCACATGCCAGGGTTGCAGGCTCAATCCCCAGTAGGGGGCGTGCAGGAAGCAGCCGATCAATAATTCTCTCTCATCATTGATGTTTCTCTCTCTCTCTCCCTCTCCCTCTCTGAAATCAATAAAAATATTTTTTTAAAAGGGGGGGACATTTGGACACGGAGACAGACACAGGGAGAATGTCATGTGAAGATGAAGGCAGAGACGGGGTGCTGTGTCCAGAAGCCGAGATGCCGTGACGCCAGCAGAAGCTCGGGGAGGCCCGGAACAGGTCCTCCCTCGTGGCCTCAGGAGGCACCAACCCGCCAAGCCCTTGATCTCGGACTTCTGGCCTCCAGACCTACAAGACAATACATGTCTGTTGTTTCACTGCCCGGTTTGTGGAGCTCTGTTACAGCAGCCCCAGCAAACTCATACAGCTGCTTTGGGAAAGACTGGAGAGACCACTGCCTTACGGGCTTGCCATGGTGCTGCCGTGGTAGCTCTGTGGGGCCGGCCCCTCTTCCACTTGATGGACTGTGACTTTGAGGACTGGTTCAATTTTGGGCAAAGGTGTCTGACCTCAGCTTCCTGCTAATTCATTCTCTTTTTTTTTAACTCTCGCCCAAAGATATGTTTTTATTGATTTTTAGAGCGAGAGGAAGGGAGGAAGAGTAAGAGAGAAAGAGAGAGAGAGATCTATGTGAGAGAGAAACATCGATCCGCTGACTACTCTACACACCCTGACGGGATGGAATCCACAACCTAGGGATGTGCTCTGACCGGGAATCGAACCTGCAACCTTTTGGTGGACAGGACGATGCTCAACCAGCTGGGCTACCCGCCCGGGCTCTGCCCCTTTGACAGGCTGAGTGTCCTCTCGGGGGGGCCACGGCCAGGTCACAACCAGCTCTGCAAGGATGGGGCTCGCCCCGTTTCCTCTAAGCCTCCACCAAAGGGAGCAGAAAGCCTGGCGGTGGCACCCCGTTATCCTGGTGTGTGAGCTGCGTCAGACTCCAGCTTCCCACTCCCCACCCTTTATCCTCTGCGCCAGGGCTCACCCACCTTCACCCCAAAAAATCAGCAGAAATGGAGGCCCCAGCTCTATCCCTCCCCCACCATCCACAGCAGAGCCAGGAAGGACGCTGCGGGGGACAGCGCCACCTAGTGGATGCTGTGGCATGTGTCTCTGTGAGTGCCTGAAAGGGCCTTCACTGCAGCTGGAGCCCAAGTGAGAGGGGGACCCAGGAGAGGGGGGCCCAGGAGAGGGAGGGGCTCAGG
>NW_005356944.1:604671-618026 GCF_000412655.1 Myotis brandtii | reverse complement strand
GTGCCCAGGAGGGGAAAGGCCAGGAGAGGGGGGCCCCAGGGCTGGCCCACAAGGACTAAAGGGGGAGGACTTCGGAAAGTGGAGGAACCGAGGCGCTTCCACGGCCGCCCGCCACCGCCTGACCCCCCCTGGACACCATGTCCCGTCTGCCCGCCCCCTGACTGGGGGCGTTTCCTGAACAGTCGAAGGAAAAGTCACTTAGAACCCATTTGGTTCTGGTGTGTGCTTACCCACAAAAGGCGCTGAGGACAAAGGCAGGAAGGCGAGAGGGAGGCCCTCTGGCCGGGGGAGGGGGGGGGCACTGACCCACGGCCATGGTCTCAGAGCGAGGAGGGTGCTGAGCCAGCCGCCCCCAGGAGTGGGGTGGGAGGTCAGCACCCTACCTGTGGATATAGACATGGGCTCACAGCTACATAAAAAGGTCTGGAAGCTTCTGCCACCTGCGGGTAGAGGCTGGGGGTGAGGGGGTGGGGTAATGAGGGGGCAGGAGACAGAGGTTTCACTTCTTAATTTATACACTTCCCCAAAAATGTGGTGGGATCGCCGGTGAGCGTTACTTTCCTTTTCACCCCCACTTCTTAATTTATACACTTCCCCAAAAATGTGGTGGGATCGCCGGTGAGCGTTACTTTCCGTTTTCACCCCTTTTTGTATTTTTCAAGTTAAAAAGACAATTGGATCATAAAGACAGAAAGTGTCATGGTGGGCGCCAGGGGCTGGGGGAGCGGAGAGCGGGGAGTGAGTGTTGGATGGGGACAGAGTTTCCATGTCCCAAGATGAAAAGAGTCGTAAAGATGGTGGTGGTGGCGGCTGCCCGGCAGTGCGCACGCATTTGCCACCCCTGCACTGTGCACCTGCAATGGGAAAGGTGGTAAACTCCACAAGAGAAAAAGGGGGAGGGGGGGCAATAGGACCCGAAGCGCCTTCTTAGGAACACAGCAGCTCCATGAGGCGCCCCGTTGGACCCAAACCTGACCGAGCCTTCGACCACAGCGTTGCAAACCAGGGGCCCCAAGTTCGGCTGGAACGGATCCCTGCCCGTTCGTTCACCTGTGGTCTGTGACTGCTCTCACGCTACCACGGCAGACTGGGGAATTGCGACAGAAACCAGAGGGCCCACAAAGCCTAAAATATTCCATCTGGCTTTTGACCCAAAAAGTTTGCCAACCCCTGTTCTTTAGGTCCAACTACCAAATTACAAGAAATACAGGAGCATGTCCAGCAAAGCAAGGGCGCGCAACCAGCAAAAGCCGGGCTGCAGGAAACAAGACCAAGCGCCCGTGTCTCCAATAGGTAGTCTGCAACAACAGCAACAAAAACGGGGCGGCCTGTAGATTCCGAAAGGGCTGGGCAGAGACAGAGAATACAAGGGTGGAGGGTGAGAAACAAAACCTCGTTCTCCATGGCAGCCAGTAAAGAGATAGATCTAAAACCAAAAACCAGGAATTAGTGTGAACTGTTTCATTTAGAAATGGAGATCAAAAAAAAAAAGGAAACATCTATTACAAAGCTGAATGTGGTTGCCTCTGGATAGGGGGCTTCAGGAGTCAGAAATGGAGTAGGGTACCGATTTTTTTAAGTCTAGTGGTAATATTGATTTTTCCCCCACTATGTATATATTTAAAGAAAATATTTAAATATAAGTATTTGTTGTTGTTTTTAACATGTACTTTTTAAAAGTATGTTATTGATTTTTGAGAGAGAGAGGAGGGAGAGGGATAGAGGGATAGAAACATTGATGAGAGAGAAACATCGATTGGCTGCTTCTGCATGTCCCCTACTGGAGATGGGGCCTGACCGGGAATTGAACCTGTGACCTGGTTCATGGGTCGACGCTCAACCACTGACTCACGCTGGCCAAGGTGAATATAAATATTTTAATAGTAACTTTAAGTTTTTTAAATTGAATATATGGGTGAATATTTTTATAACCTTGGATTATAGAAGACCTTTCTAAACATGACCTGAAAATCAGAAACAACTAAGGAAATGGTTGATCTATTTGGCTGCATAAGAATCTGAAACTTCTTTATGGGAAGAGCTATTGTACATATAAGTTTACAAGACAAATGGCAACTGGAAAAAAGATTTGTAACAGATAATAGAGACAAAGGGTTAATATCACAGTTGGGTTTTGTTGTTGTTTTGTTTTCTTTCAAGTAACAGAAACTGACTTCCTCTCTCCCCAGAATAAAGCCTGCACAGCTCCTGCTACCCCTCGTCATTAGCTCCCAACTGCATTGCTGAGGCAACAGCATCTGAATGGCAAACCCTCAATCACAGGCCGGCATCCTAGCTGCAAGGGAGGCTGGAGGCAAGCTCCTGACAGTCCAGCTTCCATAGCAGAAATCAGGGGATACCTCAGAGAGAGGAAGGGGATCAGAGGCTGGGTGACAACAAAAATAATGACAGGTGTACATTACAAGCCCAAGTTCATCAGAATACATTATGATTCATTAAATAAAGGATAAAACTTGACAGAAAAATAGGCAAAGGACATACTAGTAAAAAGGCAATCCTATATAAGCCTAATATGCAAATTTATAAGCCTAATAAGCAAATTATCCCCTCGAGTGGGAGTTTGACCACTCACTATGACGTGCACTGACCACCAGGGGGCGGCGTGGAACATGGCGGGCGTCGGTGACACGGTGCTGGCAGCGGGCGGCAGTGGAGGCACTGCCAGCCCCGATGGGCCCCAACGAGAGCGGGACCGCAGTGGGATGGTGGAGCAGGTGACCACCATCAGGTGGGTGCAAGCTGAGCCTGATTGCCATGCCAATCGCCCTACAGATGGCAACCAGCAGCGGCGGTAGGGGACAGGGCTGCCACCTGGCTCCCAGGCGCTGAGGGAGCTGGGCAGGGGCCTGATGACTCAGGCAGAGGGGGGTGTACGGGGGGCCCAGAGGTCAGCTGGGACCTGCCCTTCCACGCCAGACGCTCGTGCTTCAATCGCTGGCCAGGCCTAGGGACTGCACCCATGCACGAATCTCGTGAACCAGGCCTCTAGTTAATACATAAAAAGCTGTTTAGCCTCACGAATATAGCAGCCACTGGTGGTTGCCTACTCCAAATCAATCCCCACCGTCTTCCTTGCTGGCAAAACCCTGATGTTGTTTAGATATCAGCCTCACCTGCAATCAAGTCAGGGGAGAGCATGTGATCCAGTCCTGGCCAATGAGCTGCATGGAGAGGTCTGCTGAGGGGCTTCCCGGGAATAGCTCGGTATTAGCACAGGCTAGCTGCTGTAACAAACACGCTCCAAATCTCTACACTAGTATCTCTTGCTCAGGCAAAGTCTAGCATGGGTATCCCTGGTTGGGTGCTCCTCCTCTGCAGTTTTGCTCCAAGCGGTAACTCAAGAGATCTGAGGTCCTTCCATCATATCATTCAGCCATCCTCAAGACATGGCCCCAGCTCACTGCCCATGGTGCCTTTCCCTCACATTCCATTGGCCAGAATAGGTCACATGGTCACATGGACCCACCTAGCTTCAGGGGAAGCTGGGAACTGTAGTTTAGCTCTGTGCCAGGAAGAAAATGAGCCAAATTTAGTGACTACCAAGCAGTCCTTACCACAATGCCCCTCTGGTCACTATGTAGCATTTGGCTCCGCCGCCTACATAAATGACACTGCTTGATCGGGCCCTAGGCCTCCTCTCTTAGCAAAGCTCCCTTTTCACCATTCATGGGCTCAGGGTCCTTTGGCATCAACCTCCTGGGTGACATCTGAAGTGGGCTTGGGGGTCCCAGCCTCTTTGGGCTTTGCCCCTGGCTCTCTGCCCTCCCATCAAGACCTGAAAGTACACAGTCCACGTCTCCGTGAAGGGTCCCATGTGGCCACCAGCCGCTGTTCCACCCGCCAGATTCCTGCTGCTGGGCCCGCACAGACCCAGGGAGCCTCCTGTGGCCAGCCAACCCCAGCTGGGCCAGGGCTCCTCTGCCCTCGGCCACGGGAAGAGGCCTGATGGTGTGTGGGGGGGGGGGGGGCGGGCGTGGGAGGGCAGGCACAGAAGGAAGACTTTCGAGAACTCAGAACACAGGCACACATGCAATTTCCAGAATGAAAATTTAACAGAGGAAGTGAAAAAAGAAAGCGCCTCTGAGAACAAAAGCTTCACTCCGGAAGATTCGACGGGAGAGCTCTTTCCGGCACAGAGCCAAGCACAAAGGAATGAAAGCACCAATAAAAGGAGGCTGCGTGCGAAATCAGACCCCAAATTGTGGTAACGGGAAGGAGAGGTGAACAATGGGAGCTGTGCTCATTTAAGCGACCGAGGCGGAAGACAGATGCGAGCCCTGAGGTCTCAACGGGCTGCAGGCAGGTGATGAGTAAGCACACCCCTAGTCCAGCCGGGCCGGAGTCCCACCTCCTGGGACAGAGACGGTGTTCGAAGCCTCCGGACAGAAAGGCCCCAGCAGACAGACGGGCGGGCGTCTGTGCCTCCCTGGACGTGAGAGGGAGGGAACCCATTTACAAACTGGGGTCAGAGGGCAGCCATGGAAGACTCCTGCGTGGCCAGCAAGGAAAACAGACCAGAAAGCGCTCTCACAAGTTCAGAATCAAATCAGAACAAAAGATTTTAAAGAGTAGAAGAGCCCTAGCTGGTTTGGCTCAGTGGATAGAGCGTCGGCCTACAGACTGAAGGGTCCCAGGTTCCATTCCGGTCAAGGGCACATGCCTGGGTTGTGGGCTCCATCCCCAGTGGGGGGCGTGCAGGAGGCAGCCAACCAATGATTCTCTCTCATCATTGATGTTTCTATCTCTCTCTCCCTCTCCCTTCCTCTCTGAAATAAATAAAAAATATATTTAAAAAAAAAAAAGAGTAGAAGACAGCCTGAGCCGGTTGCTCAGGGGTTTGATTCCGATCAAGGGCACGTCCCTCGGTTGCAGGCTCCATCCTCGGCCCTGGTTGGGGCAGGTGTGGGAGGCAACCAAATGATGTGTCTCTCTCACATCGATGTTTCCCTCTGTCTCTCCCCCTCCCTTCCACTCTCTCTAAAAATCAATGGAAAAAATATCCTTGGGTGAGGATTAACAAAACAAAACAAAACAAACAACAAAAAAGTAGAAGACAGCCTGACCTGGTGCTCAGTTGGTTGGAGCGTCGTCTGGTACACAAAAAAGGTTGCAGGTTTGAACCCTGATCGGGACACATACGGGATGCAACCAATCTATTTCTTTCTCCTTCTCTCTCTCTCTCTCTTTTCCTCTCTCTCTAGAACATATCCTTGGGTAAGGATTAAAAATTAATTAATTAATTGTTAGTTAAAATAAAGAGAGTAAAAGACAGAGTACAGAAACAACAGTGAGCCAAAAGCTTGTTTACAGTTCCATGCCAGTGGATGCTAATGTGCCTGAGAAGTAGAGTATAATTACTGAAACCCAGGAAACACAGAAGGAAACTTAGGAACCTAAGAATGGAACGAAAGTTTCAAAATGACATCGGCCAGACTGCGGAGTTGAGCTGGGGCAGCGGCAAGGCAGCGAGTGAGGGAAAGTGAAGTGTCCCCGAGTTCTCTTTGGGGCTGTGGCAGAGTGGACACATCAAACATGAGGGGCAGGGATGTTTAATGCCTTAGATATTTAACACGCGATATGGTAAGAGGGAATCGGAGATCTGAAGACAGTCACTTGGGTCAGGAAGCTAGCCAGCAGTGGGATTCAGGAGCCCAGTGGAACTTCCAAAGCGGGAGTAGGGGGTGGGGGTGGCCTGAAGTAAAAATGAAGTTGTTCACGCCAGGAAAAGTGGAGAAAGGGAAAAAGACAACCAAGGCCAATACTTGTAGAAGCCTGAACATTCTGACCGCTTGCAGGGCGACATGCTGCTTGCTAGAAGGTGGAGAATGAAATGCTTTTCCCAGACTCCCTTGCAGCTCAGTTCGGCCCCTGACCTTGCGTCCTCTAAGCAGCTGCACCTGGGCCAGATCTGAGGGCAAAAGTGCGGCCGGGCCCTGCTTCTGCTTTCGGGCCACCGGGCCACCAGGGAGGAGGTTTGTGGAGCTGAGGTTCTGAGAGCAGAGGCCGTGTTGGGGTGAATCGTGGCCGGGCCAGGCCGCCTGGAGCCCACAGTCATGACAGTAGCGTCCTGACCCCGTGTCCAGAAGGACCGTGTGGCAGTGGCAGGCGGAGCCCCCAGCTTCCTGGTCAAGAACGAATGCAGCCTTTCGGGGAGCAGGAGGCCCACTCTCCAGGCCGCCGCCTTCACCCCTCTATTGTTAAGTGGGGGCTCTGCTCAGCGAGGCGGCGGGTTTGAGCTCCTGAAGAGCAGTGGCCCGCACCTCAGGGTCACCTTCCCCGGGGTGCTGTCCCCTTCGGGATGGTGGCATCGGCATCAAACGGGTCCTGTGGGCTCCATGCTGCATCAGGGAAGGTGCGAGGCTGACAAAGGGAAGGCCAACTACACGGCACAGATAAGCCACAAGGGGGGGGGGGGGGGGGGGGTGTCCTCCTTCTGGCCCACTCCCGAGATGTCTTTCCTCGGTATAGAAATTCCTGCGGATTCAGGTCATGGTCCTCAGATCAGCATTTAGGAGCCCAGGGCCTGAGTACTTGGCCCCCCGAGGGGTCAGATGGCTGACTCCGACCTCCTGGGAGGGAAAGGATGTCGGAGGGAAGACTGCGGGCCTGGGGATCAGGAGCCCTGAGCTCGGCCGGGCGAGCTCCTGCCTCTGCCCTGAGCTGCTGGGGAGGCTTCGGCCACCCTCACCCTCAACTGGAGTAAGCGGGTTGGAGAAGACCTATCTTACTTTGTATTCATCCTCCTAAATGTATACCTAGCTCACATTTAGTTCAATGTTTAATATGGGAAGTGTTTGGGGTCTTTATTTAGAAGTTTGGTGATGACTTTGTGACCAGAAATATGCTGTAGGAACTTAATTCTTGTTTATATAAGCCTATGAAGTCAGTGTTGTTGAACGTCATTTCACGTGAAGATGCAGTTCCCGAGAAACTGTTTACAGATGCCGAATGAGGACGTACTGTATTCTGTCAAGGGTTTTTGCACATATATTCAGAGATATGGTTCTGTAGTTTTCTATCCTTGTGATGTTTTTGTATAGGGTTTTGTATAAGGTTTTGGCATCAGGGTAATGCTGTTCTCATAGAATGAGTTTGTAAGTGTTCTCTCTTCTGAAACAATTCTATGTTTTGGGAGAATTTGTGAAGAATTGGTATTAATTGATTAAATGTTTGGTAGGATTCACCAATGAAGCCATCTGAGCCTGGACTTTTGTTTGAGGACAGTTTTCTGATGACTCAGTCCATCTCTTCACTCATTTTCGGTATATTTAGATTTTCTATTTCTTCTAGAGTCAGTTTTGGTAGTTGTTGTCTCTCTAGGAATTTGTCCATTCCACCGAGCTATCTAATTTGTTGGTGTACCGCTTATACCCCTTTCTTCTTGAAACCTTTTCCTCTTGGTTTTCATGACATACTCTCTTAAAAGCCATGGGACCTGGAGCAACCCAGTTAGTCTCACTAGAATGGGGCTGATGCCAGGGGCTTCTAGAGTTCTTGTGAGGATCCGGGGAGATGACGCCTGGGAAGTGTGGTGCATGGCCCCTGGCCCCTGGCCCCTGGGCAGCACTGGAAACCGCTAATTACTGTCCTTTCTCCTGGTCTTCCTTCAGCTCAGACCACCCATCTGCAGTCTTAGCAGGTAAATGTCAGGGCAGCTGCTAACATAAGCTGCCTTTCATGCAAAAGGAAAGATGACTCAGAGGTGAAACCAAGACCCCACAGGCAGAGCCAAAAGCAATGGAGAAGTACTTCTACCCTTAAGTCCTAATGAAGACTCAGCGGCGCGTAAGTCCGTGTGGGGAGCAGCTGACACCTCCTGCCAACAGCCAGCCCCGATTCACCATCCATGTTAGTGACCCACCTGGAAGCGGGGCCTCCAGCCCAGGCGAGCCCGTAGGTGACTGCAGCCCTGCCAACCTCTTGGCTATAAGGTGACAAGGAATCTCACATCGCAGCCATCCGGCGAGGCCGCTCTCAAATTCCTAATCTGCAGAGACGATGTGAGATAGTGCTTATTGTTGCCCTAAGCCACTAAGTCTGTGGGTCATTTGTCATGCAGTAATGGACAATGCTTAAATCCTGCCAGGAGCAGAAAATTCCTTTAGCCCTCCCGGGTTTGGCTCAGTGGATAGAGCGTTGGCCTGCGAACTGGAAGGTCCCGGTTTCGATTCCAGTCGAGGGCACATGCCTGGGTTGTGGGCTCCATCCCCAGTGTGGGGCGTGCAGGAGGCAGTCAGTCAATGATTCTCTGTCATTGTTGATGTTTCTATCTCTCTCCCCCTCTCCCTTCCTCTCTGAAATCAATAAAAATATATTTTAAAAAGAAATTTCCTTTTTGCATTCACTCAACAGTTATTGAGCATCTGCTCTGTGCCAGACAGTCACCACCCCTCCTTGTGGGAACATTATTACTCCCCTCCCCCACTCATGGCAGGCGTGGTCACGTGACTTGCTTTGACCAATAAAGTGTGAACAGACGTGATACCTGTCTGTGTGTTGCTCTGAGCAGAGGCTTTGGAGCCTTTTCAGGTTCTACCACCACTCCCTCTGCCTCAAACACAGCACCTTCCTCCTGAACCCTGGAAGGGAGAGGACATGGGGTTGCAGCCACCCCGGCAGCGTGCACCATGAGCAAGAACCACCTTTGTCACCATCACCACTGCATTTTGGCGGTTGGGTGCGATCCAGGCACACTGCATCCATGCTCTGCAGGGTGCTGTTTGCTGAGCTTTCTCTCCTGGCCTTTTTCCTCAGTTGCTTCCTGTCTCATCACTGTGCCTTGAAATGTGGTTCCCAGGGTTCCACCCGACAGAGTCTGCGCAGCCCGGGGCCAGCGGCTGCTCCCTCCAGATCTGGGGGTCACACCCCTCCACAGCGTCCTGACACTTGGGAATCTGTGCTCTCGGGCAACCTCACGGTCTGGAACACAGGACCCTCCCACATGGCTGGACAAGAATGTCTCTGGGGACCCAAAAGACGTCACGAGTCCACACTCGGAGGCTTGGGAACCTGACCCCTTAGGACAGCTTTCTAACCTCCACAGAGCCTCGTTAAACTCCGTAGCCTACAATCTAATGAGCTTGGTGATAAGGTTGCCACGTCCACAGCAGATCCAAAGGCACAACTAGAGCTAAATCAACACGCGAGGCGATGAGGCGGAATCAAGGGAAGAAAGGATGGTGCTGAGTGCCAAACGGTGCCAGGCAGGACCCAACCCGCCACCACTCCGCAGGGTTGGTATGAACGTGCCCATTTTACAGGACAGGGAACTGAGGCTCCCATAGGTTAGCAATTTGCTGAAAGTCACAAGCTAGTCAGTAAGGATCCAAATGGCATATAGTAGATACTCTATGAACAGTAGCTCCTGGTGATGGTTTGACCTTGGTGCTGTTTGCGGGTAAAGCAAAAAAAAAAAAAAAAAAGGCAGTGGGAAGGGAGAGGCAAGAGGGCGACAGGAGGTTTTCAGGGGGAGCAGGTCCCAGGTGGAGAGGGACCGTGTGAAGCACAGGGTGCAGGGGCGGAGGGAACACCTTCCCCACCTCAGCCAGGACCTCCTTGGACAGGCTGCCCCTTTACTGTTCTCCCAGAGACCCTGCCCCAGCCTGGCCGGCAGGACAGGCCACAGCTCTGCCTCACCCAGTGAGACGGGCCTGGGCTCTCTCAGGGCTGCTCACTGAGACAGAGGGGCCTGGACCAACGGGGCCGGACAGACAGAACCGGCACGGACCACCCTCGCTGGATTCAGTGCAGGGAGAGCCAGCCCACGTACTCCCATCCCCTGAAGTGGCCTTGCCCGGCAGGCCCAGGCCCCTGACGAGGGCCCCCACCCCGGGCTGCCCCCTGGGGGACAGGAGAACCGGTGCAGCCTGCACACAGGGAGCCCAAGAGACACAGAGACCAGAGGCTGTGACTTCCTGCTCCAGCCCTCCTTCCAGCCTCAGCAACACCGAGCCCTGCCTCCTCCTGCCCTGAGGAGGGGCCCCCAGGCCTGCAGGGAGGCGCAGTGGGCTCCGTCTGCCCTGAGAGGGGGGATGCATGAGTGGCAAGCACGCCCCAAACCGCAGTGGGCACGGGCAGAGCCCGGAGGGGCTGGGCAAGCAGCATGCTCCGTCTGCAGGCCCTGGCTAAGGCTGAACCACCCAGGATTTTGGAAGCTTTGATGAACTCCCTCCCAGGTTCATTTAACTTTTGATTGTGGTGAAATATATAACCTTAGATTTGCCATTTTAACTATTTGGAAGTACAGTTCCTGGCACTAAGTACATTCACAGTGCTGTGCACCCATCACCGCCACCATCACCAGAACTTCATCTTCCCAACAGAACCTCTGACCCCATTACACACTCACTCCCCACCCGCCTCCCTGCCCCTGGGGACCACCATGCATCTGTATGAAACTGACCAGTCTAGGTATCTCCTATAAGTCAAATTATGCAGTAAATGTCTTTCTGTGATGAGCTTATTTCACTTACTACAATGTCTTCAGGGTTCATCCAAGTGTCTGAATTTCCTTCCTTATTTTTTTATGCATGCTTTTGTTGATATCAGAGAGGAAGGGAGATGGAGAGAGAGAATCATTGATCAGCTGCCTCCTGCATGCCCTCCACTGGGGATTGAGCCTGCAACCCGGACATGTGCCCCGACCAGGAATGAAACTGTGACCTCCCAGTTCATAGGTCGACGCTCAACCACTGAGCCACACAGGTTGGGCTCCTTTCTTTTTAATGCTGAGTAATATTCCCCTGTGTGTCCATGCCTCACTTTGTTTTCTTGGTTTTTGTTTTGTTTTTTATATTTTTTATTGATTTCAGAGAGGAAGGGAGAGGAAAAGATAGAAACATCAATGATGAGAATCATTGATCGGCTGCCTCCCACATGCCCCTCACTGGGGATGGAGCCCACAACCCAGGCACGAGCCCTTGACTGGAATCAAACCCAGGACCCTTCAGTCCGCAGGCCGACGCTCTATTGACTGAGCCACACCAGCCAGGGCTCTGCCTCACTGTTTATCCATTCATCTACTGATGGGCATTTGGGCTGCTTTCACATGTTGGCTATAGTAAATAGTCAAACATGCATGTACAAATCTCTCTTCCAGACCCTGATTTAATTCCTTTGGGTCTATGACCAGAAGTGGAATTCTAGGATCATATGATAATTCTATGTTTACATTTTTGAGGACGCACTAAGCCACTTTCCACAGTGGCTGCATCACTTCACATTCACAGCAGCCGTGCACAAGACTTCCAATTTCTCCGCGGCCTCGCCAACAGGGGTTATTTTCTGTGTGTTTCCAATAATAGGCCTCCTGTGGGTATGAAGTGGTACCTAATTGTGGTTTCCATTTGCAGTTTTCTAATGATTCGTGATATTGAGCATCCTTTCATATGCTTATTAGCCATTTGTGTATCTTCTTCAGAAAAATGTCTAAGTCCTTTGCCCATTTTTTGACTGGGTTGTTTGCTTTTGTTGTTGAGTTGCAGAAATTCTTCATATATTCTGGATATTGACCCCTGATGAACTATATGATTTGCAAATATTTTCTCACATCCTATGAGGGGGCTTTCACTTGGTGAGTGTTTTATGATGCACAACTTTTAAAATTTTGATGGAGCTGGTTCATCCAGTTTTTCTTCTGCTGTCTGTGCTTTTGGTGCCACAACAAAGAAATCACTGCCCCGTCCAATGGCATCAACGGGTGCCTTCGAAGGTGTTAGCGTTTCAGCTCTGATGTGGAGGCCTTTGGTCCACTGTCAGCTAGTTTTTGGACAGGGTGCAAGGTCCGGTGCAACTCCATCCTTCTGCCGTGGAAATCCAGTTTTCCCAGCACCACTTGTTGAACTAATTATTGTTTTACATGAGCAAACACAAAAGCTATGTTTACGGTTCTCATAGCACTGTAAGCCGGAAGGGATATGGAAGTTAAACACAAACAAAACAAATGCCCAGTAGCATCCCAAATACAAATTAACATAGAGAATGATGTTATTTTGCTAAAACCCAACCGCCCCTGGCTCAGCGGTTGTGCCAAGGTGGTTCTCCACTGGAACCGCTGCTGACATCTGTCCCGTGTTAGTCTGCCCTGTGTGTTCCCATCAGCTGCGGCGGTGAACACTCCCATGTGCTCACAAGCGCACACACACACTGAGCATGACACCACAGTGCGCCTCCACACGTGGTCATCCAGCCGGGCCAGCCTCGCTGTTGAAGTTATTTTGGACACAAACCCACACTCAAGAATTCAAGTAATGGCCGAAGCCGGTTTGGCTCGGTGGATAGAGCGTCGGCCTGCGGACTGAAAGGTCCCAGGTTCGATTCCGGTCAAGGGCATGTACCTGGGTTGCGGGCACATCCCCAGTGGGAGATGTGCAGGAGGCAGCTGATCGATGTTTCTCTCTCATCGATGTTCCTAACTCTCTATCTCTCTCCCTTCCTCTCTGTAAAAAATCAATAAAATATATTTAAAAAAAAAAAAAAGAATTCAAGTAATGAACTTGTGAGTCTTGCTCCAGTTGGCGTGCCTCGGTGGTTGAGTGTCGATCTGTGAACCAGGAGGTCATGGTTTGATTCCTGGTCAGAGCACATGCTCGGGTTGTGGGCTCGATCCCCAGTGTGGGGCATGCAGGAGGCAGCCAATCAATGATTCTCTCTCATCATTGATGTTTCTATCTCTCTCCCTCTCTCCCTTCCTCTCTGAAATCAATAAAAATATGTAGAGATATAGATATAGAGACATAGACATCGACATATATGTAGATATAGGTATAGGTATATATATACATAGATAGATAGATAGATAGACAGATACATACATACATACATACATACATAGATATATACATATATAGATAGATACATAGATAACTTGTGAGTCTTGAAAATCCGTGTGAGGACCTCGGGGAGTGCATAGATCCCAGGCGAGAGACCCTGGTTCGGGTCGATGCAGCCCAAAGGCCTTAGAATGGGCGTGCTGACCGCAGCTTTTCTAAGGAGTGGAAGGGTTTTGTTTAACGATGGGAACAGCTGACTTTACAGCAGGCAGAGCTTCTCCCTGCAGATTACACTTAAGACAAATGTGCCTTTTCTAGGTCTGGGTCCTGGGGTAGCCTCCAGTGGGCGGTCAGTGCTGCCAGGCAGGCGGTCCTAGTCCCTCCCGCTCCCCAGCCTTCCTCCTCCACCTCCCGCCCACCTGCGCCCTGGCTTCCTTTTCCAGTACCTTCCTCCGTGCCCCCAGCACAGCCACCCTCCTGGGCCTTCTCTCCTGCTCTTCAGAGGATGTGCCCTGGCTGCCACCAGACCCGGCTCCTGTCAATCAAGCTCAGGACATCCTCTGG
>NW_005356944.1:597205-604658 GCF_000412655.1 Myotis brandtii | reverse complement strand
TCAAGCACGCCTTCCCACCAGCTCTTCACTCTACCTCCCACTGTGAAAACTCAAAACCCTTCAATGCCATTCCTCTCCTTCCCTTTGCAGGAAAGATCCTCGAAGCCCCTCTGAAGAGAGGTCCGCCCTCTTTCCACTTGCGCTTCCATTCTCCCGGGAACCCACCCAGGCAGGCTTGGGAGCAGACAGCTCTTGTCGAGGTCGCCTGGATCCCGCGTTAGCAAGTCCATGGTCAGCCCTGTGCGCGTCACTGCATCACGCATCACCGTCAGCAGCATCCCACACGGACGCTCACTCTCCCTGCGGGAGACACCGCCCCCCCCCACCCCCCGCCCCCGGGCCTCCATTGCTGCTCACCTGCTCTTCCTCCTTCTCCCTCCTCCAGCCCAGCACTCCCTGCACCTCGTGGGTCTCAATGTCACCACAGACGGATGACATCTATGCTTACACTCAGCCCAGGTCTCCCTCTACTCCTGACTCCCAGCCAACAATCAGTTCCCGGCTCCACTAGCGGCGTCGAACGGGTACATCACACTCAACGTGTCAACCTGAGTTCCTCTCCCGCCACCTCCCTCTCATCTACTGACAACCCCGCCCTCTGGTTGCTCAGGGCAAACACCTCGGCTCCACAAATGGCCCACGAGCACGTGAAACAAACTCGTCACTAGTCATCAGGGACATGCAAATCAAGACAACGACTGCCCGGCCCAGGGTGGCCACCTATGAACCAGGAGGTCACGGTTCGATTCCCGGTCAGGGCACATGCGCAGGTTGCGGCTCGATCCCCAGTGTGGGGCCCGCAGGAGGCAGCCAATCAATGATTCTCTCTCATCATTGATGTTTCCCTCTCTCTCTCTCCCTCTCCCTTTCTCTCTGAAATCGATAAAAATGTATTTTTTAAAGATCAAGATGAGCTATCACTTCACACACAGTAGGGTGGCTATAATCGTTTTTAAAGCAGACAATAACATGTGTTGTCAAGGGTGTAGAGAAGGTGGAACCCTCGTAACATTGCTGGCGGGGAAATAAAATGGAGCAGCCGCTGCGGACACAGTTCAGCAATTCCTCTCCTGCGTATAAACCCAAAAGAACTGAAGACAGGCGTTCAACCCAAAACCTGCACATAAATGTTCAGAGCGGCATGTTCACAATGGCCAAAAGGTGGGAGCAACCTCATCCCCCTCCTCCCGCCAAGCCCCTGCTCCCATTCCTGCCCTGCCCGCCGCAGGGCACAGGAGGACCCTCGGCAGCACCCACTGAAGCTGGTAAATAAAGAAGAACCTCAGCCCCCCCCACACACACACACACACACAAGCCTCAGCCCCTCCCTGGGACCTGCTCATGCCCCTGGGGGCAGGCGGGGCTTGTGGAAGGAGGCCCACCCCGGCCCAGCCCTTCCGCTCTGTGTGGTCCCTCTGCCAGAGCTCTGGGCCCGCCTGCCAACCAGTGCCTGCCTCCACCACAGCCGGCCAGATCCCCTGGAAGCCCTGCCACCACCGAGCCCCCCTGCCAGCTACACGCACCCAGAGGGGCCTGTGTGGTAACTGGCACAGCGTTGCCCCGAGCTGATGGGCAGGTGGCTTTGGGAGAGGGGGCTTCCTTGTCCATACCTGGTAGAAAGAAGGGAGTGTGCACTCCGCACATTCCAGTGACTCTGGCCAAAGTGTGACCTAGAACGGCGGTCGCCAACCTTTCAGACCTCGCGGACCACCAGGGGTCCGTGGACCACCGGTTGGCGCCCGCTGGGATAGAGGAACTCAGGTCCCTGATGGCCATGGAGCTGCTGCATTAAAGCTGGACTGGCTGCCTCTAGAATTCTTTTAACAGAAGACAAACACTTAACCTCTCTCCATCTCGTCCTAGCCACTGTTATTTCGGTTCTCTGGTACTTGTAGCCAAGTGCAATTCTTTATCGATACCAGAAGTTTTTAGCACAACTTTCCCCACCTCTCTTCAAGAATAAAGAGGAGTTTGATGTAGCAGCGTGACCCTGAGGAGGCCATATGGGAGGCAGAGCCTGCTGTTTGCAGGCCTGGGCCTTGTGTTGGCCTGGTTCCATTTGCAGGAATGGACAAATGTGTGGTTTCATCTCTTAGGCCTGGAGGAGAATAAAAGGGTTTGGTGCAGAAGTGCCCGGGGGAGGAAGGGGAGGCGAGAACGGTGGAGGAGGCGGGAGAGGGCTCGAGGCTAGGCCTGCAGAGCCAATTCTGTGAGAGGGGCTCAGCCTCTGGGCTCAGGCAGTGTCCCTTCCAGGCCTGGGTGGCGAAGGACAGCACAGCAATGGGGTGGCACAGAGCCTTGCATTTGTGCCCCAACCCCAGCCTGACCCTGACCCTGACTCTCTAGGACTGGCAGCCTGGGGACACCAGGGGCAGACCTGATGGCCAGAGGGGGTCGGGGGTGGGAGTGGGGCCTGCTTTCCTAGAGGGCAGGTCAGCAGAAGCAGAAAACACAGACGGGATGAGGCCAGAGAGGAAGGCAGGTGTGGGCTTGTCTGAGCCCACGTGAACCACCCCGGGGTGCTGCAGTGGCCGGGCCCGCGGTGTGCCGCTGGGTGCTGGGAGTGCGGTAATTTAGACGTGGATATGGACAGCGCTTCATCAGTAGCTGCAGGCAGCTGAGCGGTGATACAGGGCGCGGGATGTGATGAACTTAATTAATGTCATAAATTCCGCTCAGCTTCCAGTGCTGTGGCTCTCTTATTACCTGGGGAGACTTCCCCTGTGCAAGCAGCTTTCAGCAACGGCTCCAGAAACATCCTGGAAGTTCGCGGCCCTCCCCACATTTCCTCAGTCCAGTCAATGTTTGCTCACCGAATCAGCAATTCAGCCAAATGGCCTTAAAGGCACACGCAACCTTTTTTTTTTTTTTAAGCAAAAGCTTCTATCTCAGTCTAAGCGGCTCCGTCTGGCCTTCCATTTGCCGAAGGACTTTGTTCCCAGAAACATCCCTTTGCCGGTGGATCCTCACGATAAAGATGCAAAACACGCAGCCGGGATCAGAAGTGCAGCAGCCAACATCGCTGCAGCTTGTACAGCGTGGTCTCGCCTCTGGTCAGGGAGGGACATCTTAACCTCATTCCACAGACAGAGTCCAAGGCGGGTCTGGCGTGTGTGGATGTGGCCAGTGGAGCATCCAGGGCTTAGAAAAGAGGTTGTTCCACCCCCTCCAAACCATCAGCAACACAGGAAGAGGGGCTCATTGGTAGCCGCCATATTTGTTCAAGTGGAATACAAGTGCTAGTTAAGATACAGGCGCGCCAACTCTGCGCCTGGCCCAGCACCGAGTGCCTTCCACATGTGCTTTCATTTAATCCCCGTCCGTCCCTCCCACTTACACTTTCTTAAAAACTCCCGACTTGCTCACAGGTGCCCACAGTGTCCCTCCAGGACCCAAGCACAATCTAGGTCAGCGGTCGAGGACCACTGGTGGTCCGTGAGGTCCGAAAGGTTGGCGACCGCTGCTCTATCCTGCCTTGGCTGTCCTTCACAGGAGGGTCCCATGCTTGAGGTCACCTCATGATCCCAAAATAGATACTGCAGCTCCAGACATCACACCCACATCCCGGGCAGCAGGGAGTAGAAAGGAGCAAGGGCAAAGGGACATGCCTCCCAGCTGAGTCAGCCTCCATCCCAGAGCTTTCCCAGAAACTCCACCCAATAACCTTCTATTACATCTTATTGGCTCTTTCTGAAAGGCTGAGAAACGTGGTGTTAGACCAGTAAAAAGCCCATTGGCACTCCCAACAGACAGGGGTGTGGATGTTGGTTAAGCAAATAGCAGCTTTGGACACCCCGTCTTGAGAGCTACACCAAAGTAAAGAAACAGAGCCCCGGTCCTAGCCGGTGTGGCTCAGTAAAGTGTCGGCCTGCGGACCACAGGGTTCTGGGTTCGATTCCAGTCAAGAGCACGTACCTTGGTTGCAGGCTCCTTCCCGGCACAGGCCCTGGTTGGGGTGCGTGCAGGAGGCAACCAATCCATGTGTTTCTCTCACATCGATGTTTTTCTCTGTCTTTCCCTCTCTCTTCCACTCTCTCTAAAAATTAATGGAAAAATATCCTCAGGTGACGATTAACACAAAAAAAAAAAAGAAAGAAAGAAAAGAAATAGAGCCTCGGATTAATTTCTCGCCTGGTTTCGTTTTTTTTGTCAAGAGGGGGAGTGAGGAGGGAGTCCCAAGAAGAGAATGATAGAAGTCCAGAAACAGTAGTTATGGCATCATGAAAAGAGGTAGCCCACTCTACACCTGAGATGTGACCCTGAGTGGTGGTGCTCACCTTAACCAGTCTACTATCAGAGCCCACCGCTCAGTAATGATGTAAAGCAGTAGCCGCCTGACTAAAGCTCCGCCGGTGGTCGACTGGGACTGCAGGGTCTTTGTCTCCTGGGTTTGCACAGAGCTTGTCCCTCATCCATCTTTTGTTTGTGTTGTTTGCTTTTCTCCTCGAAACAATTTACTCTAAATCCCCGTTTCTGGAGTTCCCGGGCCACAGTGTTCACATGGTGGAACCAAGTTGCTGAGCAGAATGAAAGCGAGCTCAGAGGAAGAACACCACGGTGTCACGTGATGCCTGGCCTGACTGACTTCAACAGAGGCTGTGACATGCCTGCCTTTCTGAGCTGGCATGACTGCCTCCAATAAAGAAAGCCCAGATACACACACACACACACACACACATATCTATATATCTATATCTATATATAGATATAGATATATATCTTTTTTTTCAGAGAGGGAGAGGGAGAGAGAGATAAAAACATCAATGATGAGAGACAATCATTGATCGGCTGCCTCCTGCACGCCCCACACTTGGTATCAAGCCTGCAACCTGGGCATGTGCCCTGACCGGGAATCGAACTGTGACTTCCTGTTTCATAGGCCGATGTTCAACCACTGAGCCACGCTGGCTGGGCTAGAAATGTCTTAAAGAGATAACTCTGAGAGACAGAGTAACATTGTGATGAAGAGCTTAGGGTCTGGAGTAGAGAAACCTAAGTTCTGGGGTCGACCTCCCTGGATGCCATCGTTGACCTTGGACAGTTTACCCCTCTGACCTCGTTTTCCTCATGCACAAAATGGAACAATAACACCTGACAATAATGTAGAACTTATTCATGAAGTGAAAATTACCTGTGGACAACACTGGGCCCCGTGCCTGGCTCCTGGCACAGGGCACATGCCCAGTAACATTAACGATTACTATAATTTGTCTGACAACAACAGTGATAATGGCATTGACTTGTATCGGGGTGGCACAGAGGGGTTTAGCACAGGGCCTGGCACATAAGACTCGATAAATGGGTTCATCGTCATGATTATCCTTGTTGCTGAAGGAAATATCCTGAAAGCACCTCCTCTTTCCATGGGCCGCTAAAGACACTTCCCCCGGGGCTCCCCCCCAGCGCCCTAAGCCTCAGGCAGGGGCGACGCGGGCACCGAAGCCGGTGAGGAAGCTTGAAGAGGACCACCTGCATGGCATCTGGGACTCCTGCCCACTGACCCGCCAGTGCCAAGGAATGGGGGCTCAGAGGCAGCTCCTCCCGGCCCTCTGCCCAGTGGCCTCCCGCCGGCCTGTGGCAGGTTTGCGGGGGTGTCTGTCAGTGAGCAGGCCCTGCCAGGCACCTGCTGGCCCTGCTGGGCGGGGAAATAACAGACATGGGGAGGGAATGGCAGACACCCCATACCCGCAGCACACCCTCCCCCAATACAGTGGCGCTGGCCACAACCGCTGGTAAAGACTGGTTTCTGGGGGCTCCTACGGCTCAGAGGCAGCTCCTCCCGGCCCTCTGCCCAGTGGCCTCCCGCCGGCCTGTGGCAGGTTTGCGGGGGGGTCTGTCAGTGAGCAGGCCCTGCCAGGCACCTGTTGGCCCCGCTGGGCGGGGAAATAACAGACATGGGGAGGGCATGGCAGACACCCCATACCCGCAGCACACCCTCCTCCAATACAGTGGCGCTGGCCACAACCGCTGGTAGAGACTGGTTTCTGGGAGCTCCGATCGTGAAACTGGGTCTGCGTCCTGTGGGAGAATCCACATCGCACCAAGCGCGGCCCGGTGAGCAGGGAGCAGGAGGCATCGGGAGCCCGGGCTCTGCCCTTCTGCAGCCCTGGGGCGGCGGGTAAGTCCCCCCCACCCCCCGGGGGCCTTGGTCCCGGTCAGGAGAGTTCAGGGGGTTGGTCGGATATGTGGCTCAAACCCTGCCTCAGGGAAGCTTGTTACTAAGGCAGATTCCGACCCCACCCCAGAAACGGGATTCAGCGGGACACGGACGGCCCGGAACCCACCTGCCTCTTCCACAGGGACCTGTGCCCCCGGCTGTCACTCAGCTGGTGGTTTCCGGGGTCCGAGTCTCGCTCTCAGCATGGCTGTCTCCTGGGCCCCGGGGAGTCTAAGCGACGGGGAGGTCCAAGAGGGGAGCAGCGGGAGACAACCCCCCACCCCCACCCCAGGGCTCTGGCTCTGGCCTGGTGTGGTGTGTGCGCTCCACCGTGGCAACCCCGTCCCGCCCCAGCCGGGCAGCTGCCAACACTGGGGCTGCTGGGAGACCCACCTGTGGCCACTGGGCTCCTTGCTTTTCCTGCTGAGAAGCCCTCACCTTGTTTTCATCCCAACGGAATGGCAGTCCCAGCTGAGAACTGGGGGAGCCGGGCTTGGCACAGGGCGAGGCCCATCCATCTGGGTCCAGGTCTGAGTCCCACAAATTCCTGGGGTCAATACGGAATGGCAGTCCCAGCTGAGAACTGGGGGAGCCGGGCTTGGCACGGAGCGAGGCCCATCCACCTGGGTCCAGGTCTGAGTCCCACAAATCCCTGCGGTCAACAAAGTCCCACAAGTCCCTGCGGTCAACAAAGTCCCACAAGTCCCTGCGGTCAGCAAAGTCCCACAAGTCCCTGCGGTCAGCAAAGTCCCACAAGTCCCTGCGGTCAGCAAAGTCCCACAAGTCCCTGCGGTCAGCAAAGTCCCACAAGTCCCTGCGGTCAGCAAAGTCCCACAAGTCCCTGCGGTCAGCAAAGTCCCACAAGTCCCTGCGGTCAGCAAAGTCCCACAAGTCCCTGCGGTCAGCAAAGTCCCACAAGTCCCTGCGGTCAACAAAGTCCCACAAGTCCCTGCGGTCAACAAAGTCCCACAAATCCCTGCGGTGAACAAAGTCCCACAAGTCCCTGCGGCACCTAAACGGGAAGAACACGGTGTTTGCCGCGAAGCCTCTCCCTTGCGCCCCGTGCCTCCCTGGGTGCCGGCTCACACGCTCACCACACTCATCACACACGCGTGCACGCTCGCGGCTACTCACACACTCGCCCAGCACAACGCTTTGCGCACATGCGCGCTCCTACACACCCACACTCAAACCTTCGTGTGCTCACACACGCATTTACTCCCATGCACACCCGGGGTGCGTTCCCACCACCACCCACTCCCAGCCGGCCGGTTTGTGCCCAGGCGGCCCTCCCCG
>NW_005356944.1:592902-597146 GCF_000412655.1 Myotis brandtii | reverse complement strand
AGTCCCCACCGCCCAGGAGGGACCCTCGGGAGGAGCTGGGAGGAGGGCCCTGCGCTGCCAGCTGCCGGGACGGGGAAGCGTGCCCCTCTCTCTTGCCCGGACGCGGGTGGCTGTGGGGAGCAGACCTGGGCCAATCCTGATACCCCGTTTCTCTTGAGTTTTTAACAAACGGCGACTGATGGCGGCTCCCAGTGTGCGGGCGCCTCGCCGGGGCCCTGCTGCACCGCCCCTCTCCCAGGCGGTGCTGTTCTAGCCCCACTTCACTGAGAGGCAGGGGAGACCCAAGCCCCAGTGGCTCGGTCCCCACTGCCTACCTGGAAGGGCAGTGCCAGGATTTGGACCTGCTGCTGCTCCGCTCCCAGGTTCTGCTGGGCTCAGGGGTTCCTGGCCCTGCCCCGCTGCCCTCGCCGCACCCCTCTCCTGGGAACTCCACCTCCTCCTCGCAGATGCTCCAGCCTGTCCCTGCATGGAGGGGGGGAGAGGGGCTTCCTTCCCGCCCCACGATGGGTCACAGGCCTCCCGCAGCCAGACTCCAGGGCGGGAGAGGCCCTCGGGACCACCAGCAGCTCTGCAGGGAAGCGAGCAGGCGCGCGAGCAAGGACACTCCTCGGGGGAGACGCATCATTTCATTCTCAAGGAGACAGCACGTCTTGGATCTTGTCCATGCTGCCGCAAGTCATATAAAATGATAGGATCGCTCTAAAGGGCAGTTTGATCATATATATCAAAGCCTTTAAAATGTGCTTGCGTGGGCATATCCTGTAGCTGTTAATTCCACTTGGAGGAAACGTATCCTAAGGAAATATTTGGACAGGTGAGCAAAGGTGCAGGCACAAGGATGTTCATGCGGCACTGTTTAAAATAGCAGGAACCGACAACAGTGCAAGTAGCCAAAAATAGAGAGCAGTCTAAATAAATCCTAATATATCCATACAATGGGAATGTCATTGACATACATTCTAGTTCTGAGTTTAAGACAGGCTGTAATAACCTGTTTACAGTTTTATGCCATTTCCATTAAAAGTCTCCATCAGTAAAGAAAAATCTGGCCCAGCCAGTGTGGCTCAGTGGTTGAGCCTATGAACCAGGAGGTCACAGTTCAATTCCCGATCAGGGCATATGCCTAGGTTGTGGGTTCGATCCCCAGTGGGGGGCATGCAGGAGGCAGCCAATCAATGATTCTCTCTCATCATTGATGTTTCTATCTCTCCCTCTCTGAAATCAATAAAAATATGTTTTTTTAAAAAAGAAAAATCTGGAAGACAATGCATAAAATGTGAACTAACAAATTATCCATGGAGACTAATGCCCCACATGATTTTCCTTTCTTTTTTTCCTTTTTTCTGATTTTTTTCTAACGTTAACATTCTATGAGGTGGATATTTTGAAAATATTATTATTACTATTATTACACTGGTTTGACTACATATAAAACATGCCTGAAAGACTGCACAAGGACTGCTGCCATTGGTGCCTCAGGTAACAAAAGGGCCAGGGCACTGGAAGGAGATTTCTCACTGTGATTTCTTTTTTTTTTCTTTTTTTTTCTTTTTTTTAATATATATATCTTTATTGATTTCAGAAAGAAGGGAGAGGGGGAGAGAGATAGAAACATCAATGATGAGAGAGAATCATTGATTGGCTGCCTCCTGCATGCCCCCTACTAGGGATCAAGCCCGCAACCCGGGCATGTGCCCTTAACTGGAAATCGAACCCAGGACATTTCAGTCCTCAGGCTGACACTCTATTCACTGATCCAAACCGGCTGGGGACACTGTGGATTCTTTTGTATCCTTTGACTTTTGAATCACATAAGTTTATCTTTTCACAAATATAAACTAAATTTAAATTTGGTAACCAAAAAAAGATTCAAGGAGCATCTTTGACATTTTACAAACCCCACTTTTGTGCAGCCGTAAATGTGGAAGGAAACTGTTTACATCGGAGTTACAAACTCAAATACTAGAGGGTCCAGGGAAGTAAATGGAACAGAGCTGGCGTGAGCGATAGGGAGTGGTGGGGACTGTGGCAAACTAGAAAGCAGAGGCCCTGTCTCTGTGGCCACATGTTTCTGCTCCCGCTGATTAGGCCATGCATAGAGACTGTCCCAGGGCTGCCAGCCCTTGCAATTTATCAATAAAAGCCAAACATCCAGAGTTTTATATGCATTTTCTCATTTTAAAACATGTGCTACCAAAAAAAGTCTCTGTATGCCAGGCAGAGGCAGCCAGTTTGCAATCCCTACTGCATCACTGTGGAATATTCTCAGAGAGCCCCAGGGAACAGTGAGGGGCAAATTGCCCAGAGTCAAAGGGTGGTTGTGCAGAGTACAGGCAGAAAGCGGCACCCCGATTTCAGTTCTAACGGAGGTTAGTGAGCTTGGGAAGTGTTCAGGGCTGTCAAGCCCTCTCGGGGGCATCCGCATGTCAACAGAGCCAGGAGCCCGAGCTGCTCTCCAAGGCCATTCTAAGAGTAGAATTAGAGGCCGTTTGCGGCCGTCCTGAAAGAGACAGCCACCATGTAAGGCTGGGCTGGTCAGAGGTCAAAGTCAAGGTGGAGAAGCAGACTGCCAGTACCCTCCCTGCCTCCGGCCTCCCCACTCCCTGCCTCCAGCCTCCCCACTCCCTGCCTCCGGCCTCCCCCCTCCCTGCCTCGGGCCTCCCCACTCCCTGCCTCCAGCCTCCCGGCACTCTGCCGTCCACACCCTGTGCAGCCTTCAGCCCAGGTCACATTTGTCTCTCCCTGCAGTGACCACACGGAGCAGAGGTGGGACCACCCAGAGCCGGCTCGTTCTTCTGAGCCCCAGCCCTTTCCAACCCACCAGGCTCCCTCTTGGTGTCATTCCCAACCTGTGAGCCCAGCTCCTTCACCATGAAAGGCCCGGGACACCTTTCTTACAGTGGTTGTGACTCCTGTGGGATGAAGGATAAGGAAATTGGAAATGAGAAACTATTTCTCATCCATCAGATTAGCATAGGTTTCAAAATGAGAATACTCAGTGCTTGTGACATAGGATGACAGGGGACCTGTTCATATCCTGCTTCTGAGACGATGTCAGTGCAATATTTACTAGTGATTATTTGAAAGTCTAATTCAAAGTGTGTATCAAAGTCTGTAGGCAAATCGATAGAGACAGGGCTTCGATGAGAGGTTGCCCAGGGCTGGGGTGTTGAGGGGAAGTGGGGAGTGACTACTTTGGGAGGTGACAAAACTGTTCTAAAATTAGATTGTGGGAGATGGTTGCACAGCTCGAATACCCTAAAAACCATTGAGTTGTCCTCTTAAATGGGTGAATAATATGGCATATTCTAATGCACGGATGTATGTACAAACTCGCCTGTCTCCGCAGCATTTACGACAGAAACAAAGCTTTCAACAGTACCTCCCACTAGCCCCTGGAGCACCTGGAACCCATCTCAGGGCCAAAAGAAGACCCCCCCCCCCCCCCCCCCCCCCCAACTGCAAAACACCAAGAAAACAGGATAGAAAGCTGACTGGGGAGCTAAGTCCTGATCATGTTTGCACCTGGATCAGACCTTGCCTGAAGCTACCCCTGGTTGAGTAATTACAAGAGCCTAACATTCCTGTTCTTCTGAAGGAAGTTTAGGGTGGGTTTTCTGTTACTTATAACCAAGAACTGTAGATGCACGTGGCAGAGCTGTCCAGATAGATGCCCAAGATGACTGGTGCCCCACAGCTCACAGCAAAAGCCAAGGACAAAGAAGGTGTCCTCTTGCCAAGCAGGTCTGCCCCAGGCCCCACTGGCTGTTGGTCTGCCTGCCCCAAGACCTCTGCCCCACACACCCCATCAACACGCAGACGCCACAGACAGCACTGGTGGGTTTTTATTTTAATGTCAAGGGCACAGCCTCCCAGATGAGCTGAGGCAGTGACTGGGGATGCCCAAACCCCAAACCACCCCACCCCACCCCTGCCAGGGGCAGCTGTGCCAAAGGGAAGGGGTGGGTAAGAAGGGGGCCTCCCCTTCAGGGGGTCGCCTACCTCCTTCCTTAGCCCCAATAGGGGAGAAGCAGGTGACACCAAGTGAGGCAATAATGCTTCAGGGGGTCCCCCAGGCCTCTCCCTGGACCCCCAACACAGGTCTTTGGTGGACGTAATTGCACAGACAATCCATAAAGTGACAGCTTGAGGGCCTCGGGGAAGGACAGGGAGAGGCCCAGCTTCTCCCAGGGGCGCCTCAGTGCTTAGAAATGGGAGGAGCCTTCCCTGCGGGAGCAGCCCCA
>NW_005356944.1:591021-591856 GCF_000412655.1 Myotis brandtii | reverse complement strand
GCGCTGCCGTCCTGCAGCCACGAGCTGCCCCGCAGCCCCTCGAGCTTCAGCCTCTTGGCCGGGTCCACAGTCAGGAGCCCTGGACGCGGGGTGGGGAGTATTGGGTGGCTGTGATCCTAACAGCCGCACCTCCTCCCGACCAGTCCCCTCACCAGGACCCGGGACCAGGGACGATCCCTAACCCAACATGACCCCGTGGCCTCCCCCTCCCCAGAGACAGCCTGTGCCCGGCTCCGCACCTCGGACAAGCTCCTTGGCTTCCTCAGACACGCTCTGCCAGGCCTCCCCATCGAGGGAGAAGCGCCCCTCGCGGATCTTGCACATGATCTCGGCCGCCTGGCTCTGCCCGCCCTGGCCCGAGGCCCCCTGGAAGGGGACCTGCCCGGACAGCATCATGTACTGGGGGACGGAGGGGGGGCGGGGAGTGAGACCGGCCCAGGCTGCGGGCCCAGGGAGGCCAGGAGGCTGACCTCTCGGCCCACCCCTGGACCACCCACCCTCTGCTGGAGGGTCACCCCTAGGCCCACTGGCGATGACCCTGACCTCCAACCCGGAATACTCAGATGCCCCAGCCCAGCACCGGTGCGACCCTGCCTCCGTGTTAGGACGACCTCTGACCCCAGCCTCATATCAAACCTTGCCACCCCCACCAAGATGACCCTGCCCCTGGCACCCCTGTTGCCCTTCATCAGGAAGACCTCTGACCTCAGACTGGGCGACCCTGAACCCTCTCGGGGCCCATCCCGTACCAGAATGACGCCGAGGCTCCAGAGGTCGCAGGACTCGTCGTAGCCCTGCTGCGCCAGCAGCTCGGGCGCCGCGTACTGCAGCGTGA
>NW_005356944.1:581750-590003 GCF_000412655.1 Myotis brandtii | reverse complement strand
GCCCTGGCCCAGCGCAGGCTCCCGCAGGTCCAGCTCGTACTGCTGGAAGAAGGGCGAGTCCTGGGGGCACAGGGGCGCGTCAGCGGTCCTACCTGGGAGCCTGGAGGCCACGCCGAAGCCCATCTCGCAGAGGTCCCGGATTTCACCGCCGTCACACCGCGGCCCCGCCTCCCTACCTGCATCATGGCGCTCCGGGCCACCGCTGCCCTCCCTGGCCGGTCTCCAGTGCCAGGTGCTTCAAGCACATCAGTCATCACAGCGTTATTGTGGTCAAACAGGATGGACGGTGCCACGAAGGAGTATCCCTGGTTGGGGAGGGAGGTGGGTCAGGGGCGGATGGGTATGGGGGCTGGAGGTGCAGGGGGGCGTCCCTGGAAGGGCCACACCTGGCCGGGAGGAGGGCAGGCAGAGGAAGACCCCAGACCAGGGGTGGGGGGTGGGGGGGTGTTGCTTTTGCGTCCTGACACAACAGGATGCATGGACATTTTATTCCAACTTGTTCTATGATCACTTGGGGTCGTGTCTGTCCCCCACCAGTCTGTGACTCCGCCTTTCTCGTTACAGTAACCCAACCCTCTGCGCCTCCCCCGCCCCTCCAATTACACTTAAATCTTAGAAGATGTGGGCCGGGAATTGCTGGGGACAACCTGAGGGTCTAAGGATGAAGTGCCCGTGCAGAAAAGGAGAACCAAGAGGCAAAGAGATTCCTAATGACGTAGGCTCAGCACCTGGATGCAGCCTTGAAGGGCATCGCCTGGCACAATGTAGTGGCCCAGAGAGGGACGGGCAGTGCGTGGAAGGACTGTGACCTGGCATCACACCCGTTTCACTTATGAACATTCAACTGTGCCCACTGAGGACAAAAAGTCTTTATTCCTTCCTTTCAAATCAAACTGTGGCCTCCTCTGTGAGGAGGGAGCTCTGAGGCAATGTAGAGAAACCAGTTACCACTTTGCCTTTCCTAAGGACCATGTCCTGCCCATCCAAGGGAGTCTCAAGGGTAATCTGATGTGTTTCTGCTAAACATGCAGCCCCTGTGCGCGAGCATGCACGCTCCGCCTGGGTGGGATCACTTCCTGTTAGGTTCATCCCCAGTGCCCGGATCTGTGCCTGGCACACTGTAGGCACTCAACACATATTTCTGAGTCCTGGAATGAATGAATGAATGAATGAATGAATGAGAGTAACCATCCATTCGCAAGAAAGAACTTCTCAGAACTGTGAGACAATGGATCGAGAGACACTCAAGCACAGAGCTGTCACTCGTGGAGCTTCACAGAGGAGATTCTCATAGTTGACACTGGCCTATTCTTATGTAATAGATGTAGACCAGGCCCTGCAGGCCAGGCCCCCACACTGGGCACAGGGACACGAAATTAAACAACAGTTCCCGCCTCCAGGAGCCTCACACCAGGGGAGGCAGTCTCGGTTGGGCTGCCAGGACACAACCTGACAAACGGCTCAGAAGGTGCTGTCTGCAGGGGACTAGTGCACAGGCAAGTGCAGCCCGGGGCCACGGGAGTGGGGAAGCCTTCACCCAGGGCAGCTAGAAAGGTCCGCGGGAGCTTGCCAGGTGAGCGGCAGTGGGGAGGGCACTCCAGGTGGAGGGAACTGCATGGGCTATGGTACAGGGGTGCGTTGTGGAACCTCTGACAGTCCACTGCGGCTACAGCACCAGGTGGGACGATAGCGAGCACTGAGGCTCGGCTCAGCAGGACCGCACGGTGCAGGGCCTTGAATCCTGAGCAGAGGAGGGCCTTGTCCAACAGGCCTAAGCTTCTAAAATTGGGTGGAGGGGTCTGTGCCCCCAGGAATGTGATACGGTATGCCAATGGGCATTAAAGCCACAGGATAAATATGGCCTCTCTTCCTAGGTGTCTACTTAAGCAAGTGAATAATTTAAAACGATATTTTTATGTACCAATAAAGAGTTATGATGGAGTAAAAGGAAAATTAACGTGAAATCTAAAGATAAACCATGAAGTTCAAAGACGTGTCCTGCCATGGTGGTCTCCATGACTGGCAACTCCAGGTCCCCACAAGTAGAGAGGTCTGGGGGGAGATGCCGAGTCCTGACCCGACACGGGGTGTATGTAGTGCCCACGGGTCAGCCAGGGCCGAGGCTGGCTCACTCACCTGGAAGATGCGCGAGTCCCCAGATGGGGGGCTGCCAGCCGGGGAGTAGACGGGCTCCAGGCGAGTAAACTCTTCTGCGAAGTTGCTCACATCCAGCTCTGAGCGGATCTGGGGTCGGAATGGAGCTGGAATCTTTCTGGCAGCCAGAGCAGCCCAATCCAGACCCTGGAAAGAAGAAATGAGAGACTGAGGATCAAAGGGCAGGAAGGGGAAACCCCTCTCCGCTCAGGCCACCCTCTCCGCTCAGCTCCTCAGTGAAAATACGGGCTACCTTGCATTTGGGGAGAAGGTGTTCTTGCCTCCCCAGCCTCTATTTCCCTCCCTTTGACGCCCAATTCCTATTCCCTTGGAGAATCACCCTCCACCACACTCAGTCAGTTCTGGGACTTTCAAACAGAAGTGGCTTACAAACCTACTCTCTTCCCCCCATTACACTTCAATCTTGGAGGATATGGGCCTAGAATTGCTGGGAACAACTTTGGGGTCTGATGATGAAGTCCCCACGCAGAAAAGCAGAACCGAGAGACAGAGAGATTCCTGATGATGTAGGTTCAGCACCTGGATGCAGCCTGACCTGAAGTCAGCCCACTTTTCCTTCAACTTTTCTCTTGTGGGAGCTAGAACATGCCCTTTTATACGTAAGCTAGTGTGGCAGAGCCTGTTCATCACCTGCCCAACATTCATGTTCCCTGTCTTCCTTGGTTCCATAGCCCCAATTTAAGCCCAGGAAGCAATGTGCAAACTAAGGCAATATTTTACACACTTCCTTATAGTTAGGAGTGACCGATAACTTGCAAGCAAATATTGTGAGGTAGGAATCAAGGAAAAGATCCTCAAGAGGAGGGTGGACAGTTGGCAAATGCCCTTTTGGCCCTTCCCCTCCTCCTCCCTGCTTCCTGCCTGGCTATCAGCCTGGATGGCAAGTGCTCAGCAGTCATATTGGACCATGAGGCAAACCTGGGGATGGAGGCTACATGCTAAAAATGGAGGGGCATTAAAAAAAAAAAAAAAAAAGCTTGGACCCATGAAGGCACCATAGCTGCTCCGGCCTGCCAACCTCTAGATTTCTTTTATGTAAGAAAATAAATAAGTAAATAACCCTCTATCTATCTTGTTTAGACCACCGGGCATTCCAATACCTGTTCGTTCTAAACTCTACTCCATGGGTATCACCATTTCTGAGTTGGACTTTTTGTCACGTGAAGCCAAGAAGCCTGACCTAGACTTGAAGGCCCCAGTTCTGCCACCAGAGACCTCAGCGTTGCCAGCACCGAAGAGGCTGCCTTGAGAGAAGGGGGAGTGAGGGGAACACCCCTTCTGAGCATCAAGCCTCAAAGACCTTGGGGTCTCTCTGGAATGGCTACTGGTCAACCCACTCCCAGCACCCAGGGCCCAGCACGCACTTAGGAGGGTTAAGGAATTCACTTAAGGAAACAGACACTGGCTCAGCCGCTTCCCCTACAAAGCGATGCCTTCACGGCAGACTTAGGTTCCCGTCTCAGAAAGCATCTCCCAGGGTCCTTCTAGGCAGGTACTTGCAGGGAAGAGCGAGGAGATGACACTGGGAAAAGGGTAACTGAGTGCCTGCCCCACCACAAATGCCCGCAAATGGGTGCTTTCGTTACGTCAGACAAGTGGCAAACCTGATGCCCACGTGTAAACGAAAGACAAGGGCCTTCAAGTCACCCAGACGGAGGTTTGAATCTGAGCTCCACCACTTCCGGGCTGGGTGATCTTGGGAAATTACTTAACCTCTCTGAACATCAGTTTCCTCATCTATAAAGAGGGGAATAGTGTCTCAGTGGTTGAGCATCAATCCATGAACCAGGAGGTCACAGTTCAATTCCAAGTCAGGGCACATGCCCAGGTTGCAGGCTCTGTCCCAAGTAGGGGGCGGGCAGGAGGCAGCCAATCGATAATTCTCTCTCCTCATTGATGTTTCTATCTCTCTCTCCCTCTCCCTACCTCTCTCTCTGAAATCAATAAAAACATATTAAAAAGATGGGAATAAAGAGGATGGTTCTGAGGGTTACGTGAAATAATGCAAGCAAAGGGCTGATGTAGGGAAGCACGAGACTTGGTTGGGAAGTCTGTAAGGAGGAAATTCTGAAAAGGGGAGTTGGCTGAAGGCCGCCCCTAATTGTTCCTTGACCTTTCCTAACAAGTCTGTGCACGTGCGGACCCTCTGGTGTTCATCGGAATCTTTAGGTGTCCTTGCTTAAAGGACACTCCAGATACATGATTACTTCCCCTACTGATTGTATCTAAACGATAAATTTTATCCCATGCCCTAACAAGTTTGGCTCAGTGGATAGAGCGTCGGCCTGCGGACTGAAGGGTCCCAGGTTCAATTCCGGTCAAGGGCATGTACCTTGGTTGCAGGCACATCCCCAGTAGGGAGTGTGCAGGAGGCAGCTGAATCGATGTTTCTCTCTCATCAATGTTTCTAACTCTCTATCCCTCTCCCTTCCTCTCTGTAAAAAATCAATAAAATATATTTAAAAAACAACAAAAAAAACTTTATCCCAAACTGCTGTCACAATAAAAGCCTGAAGAGGCAGGCGAACAAGGCTGTTTGGTTCCTATAGCCAGGCAGTCCCTTAGCCCTCTCGTTCACAGCAAACCTGTGTCGGAGTCATCATTCATCCGTCGCTCAGGGGTGCTGGTCAGCCCCGGCAGGCTGACACACAGTAGGTGTTCACTGTTACAGGATCCTGCTAGGCACTGACACTGGCCATGCAGAGCACCCACCAGAGAGGTCTCACACGGAGACAAATTCACTCTGCTCTGCACTCTAACCTGCATATGCTCCTAGCAAGTAAATAAAACCCACATGACTAACTGACCATCCATCTAAGTACAGGCACACGGACTGTACAGGGACAAAGAACAAAACTGGGTGGGTGCTAAGAGCCATAGTGTGGCTTTTAGTGCTGATTTAGGCTGACAGGAGACGTGGGGTCTGTGTCCGGTTCCACACGTTCACTGTACGATCCTGGGTGGGTCACCTCCCTTCTCTGAACCTGTCCAACGAAAGGACTGACGAATCCATTCCCAAGTCCCTGGCAGTCCTGACAGTCGATGAACCTAGAATTCTTTCCCCCAGGAACACACATCTCCCGAGTTTCACTAGAGATGGGTGGGAAGATAAGCCTGCTTCCCTGATCTGGAGATTTTTTCTTTTTAAAAAATATTAATATATTTTTGTTGATTTCAGAGAGGAAAGGAGAGGGAGAGAAACATCAATGATGAGAATCATTGATCGGCTGCCTCCTGCACGCCCCCTACTGGGGATTGAATGTGCAACTCGGGCATGTGCCCTGATGGGGAATTGAACCATGATCTCCTGGTTCATAGGTCCATGCTCAACCACTGAGCCACACCAGCCGGGCAGGATTCTTCTAAATCAAGTGAAATTGGCCAATCTCAGACATCCCTCCAGTATCCCCGAGCCCAGAGCAGCAGCCCGGCTGGGTATGTGCAGAGAGGTGGGGGCGGCTCAGAAGCCTCACCTGGAAGAAACGGTGGCTCTTGACCTCCTGTGCCCCCTGGGGCCCCGCACCCAGCCGCTTCCGGGGGTCCTTGCAAAGTAGCCGCTGCAGCAGGTCCTGCGCCACTGGCCCGATCCGAGAGGGGAAGGGAGGGGAGCACTTCAGGATCCGTCTGGGAGGATTTGGGGGGCGTCAGGGGCAGCGAGCCCCGCCCACAGCCCTGCCCAGCCACCTCAGCTGCCCCCTCCCCCCGCATCCAGTCCCACTCACTGCCTCCAGCCCCACTCACCGGGACACCTCTGCCTGCGTGTTCCTCTCGCCCTCCAGCGTGAAGGGCGAGGCCCCCGTCAGCAGCTCAAAGATCAGGATGCCCAGGCTCCACCAGTCCACAGCCTGCCGGGGCCCAGCCAAGGTGCCAACCCACCTTGCCATGCCCCGACTTGCTGCGGATGATTTCGGGGGCCATGTACTCGATGGTGCCACAGAAGGAGAAGGTCCGCTCTTTCTGGGAGGGCAAGAGGACCCATTTTGGACACCCAGCAACTCCCAAGGCTCAGAGTAGGACTCGCGAGACTTATGCAGGTTGGAGCCGTGGGAACTTCCTGAGCGCAGGGCGTGGGGCTGTCTCCCTCTGCACCCCGAGAAATGCAGAGCCAGGCCCGGAGCAGGAGCAGGGAGGAGGTGGCTTGCCTGGGGTGCAGGATGCGGGGTGGCCTTCACTCACCTCCTCCGTCAGGAACTCCTTGCTCAGCCCGAAGTCTGTGAGCACGATGTGGCCCTCGGAGTCCAGCAGCACGTTCTCCAGCTTCAGGTCTCGGTAGATGATGCCCAGCTGGCAGGACAAGAGGGGCACTGAGCCTCCTCCACCTCCCCCCGCCCCCCACACACGCACACACAGGTCGCTGCTCAGGAGACGGGGATCTCCAGGGCAGGAATGGGCCGGGGGGGGGACTGAGTCACTGGACCGAACAGGCCATTTAAGAGGCAAAAACAAGGAAGGAGGACTCCATGGGGGACTCCCAGGGGAGCAGACCCCAAGGTCCCAGAGACAGGAAAGCCTGTGTGAAGAGCCCCATTTCAGAAGGCTTCAGAAGCCAAGGCACAGGTCTCGGATTGAGGAAGTTCTGTGAACACGGCCCCAGAAGGCAACCCCGAGTTCCCTGTGAGAGGAAAGCCCCTTGGAGGCACCAGGGGAGGCCCCACCAGGAGGCCAGGGCAGCAGCTCCGGTTCCCCCCTACCCACCCCCGGGAGGCCCAGGGAGAGCAAGCCCTGCGGCTGTCCTGTTTGGAGGCCCTTTAGAAGGCCCAGACCATCGCCCATGGCAACAGGCATGTGGCAGGTCCTCACCCACCTTGTGCAGGTGTTCGAGCGCCAGCACGATCTCGCCCGCATACACGCGCACCTCAGCCTCCTTGAAGTGCTGGCGCTGGTAGAGGTGGGTGAACATCTCGCCCCCGTTCACATAGTCTGGGGGGTAGAGTGGAGGTTGGGAAGCAGTCCCCGCGAGTGGCTCCAACTGCTTCCTGGCCCCCAAGGTTGTCAGGTGCCCGCCCTTACCCAGGATGAGGTGTAGCTTGGCATCGGTCTGGAAGGCGTAGTGCAGCGTGACCAGGAAAGGTGCCTGGCGCACCAGCTCCAGCACGGAGCGCTCCGTCCGCGTGTGCTCCCGCGTCTTGGCGCGCTGCACCAGCGCGGCCTTGCGCAGCACCTTCATGGCATACAGCTTCCCTGAGTCGTGCCCGCCCGCCTTCCGCACCAGGAACACCTTCCCGTAGGCTGTGGGAGCAGGGAGTGGGCAGGAGGTAGGCCGTGAGCAGAAGGGTGGTACAGACTGGTGGCTGTGGGAATGATGCCAACCCAGAAGGGTGTGCAAATTGGAGGAAAGAGCTGGGTGAGAGGAAGGGAAAGGTGCACAGCACCAGGAGGGTGCTCAGCAAAGCCGGGGAGGGGGTGTGCAAACCAGCTGGGGGGCCTGCAGCTCCAGGAGGCCTGCAGAGCAAGTGGGGGCGGGGCATGTGCAAACCTGTGGAAGATCAGACTGATTTGAGAGGATGCAAATCCGAGGAGGGAGGCAGAGGTGCAGGCGGACAGGGAAGCGATGTGCAAACCTGAGCTGGGAGTTTGCAAAGCGGGGCGAGGGCTCATACACAGCCAGGAGAGGAGCGCGCTGCTAACCGCTCGGAGGGCTGCAAGCACCCAAGGGTGTTGACAAACTCGGGAGGCCCTTGCGGGGAGGAGAGGCCCTGAGAGTGGGATGCAAACCCGGGCACGGCAGGGCGGGGCCGGCAGGCGGCGGTGCCAGGAAAGGGTGGGGGGCATAGCCGGTTGCCTGGCCCAGGCCCAGGCGGGTGTGCCCCGTGGGGAGGCCCAGGGCACCGTCCCTGGGACATCTGCCGGCGGGTGGGGGTCCTCACCTCCCGTGCCCAGCACCTTCAGCAGCTCGAAGTTCTCCACGCTCACCTTCTCCTCGTGCCCGGTCAGGTTGGCTGTGGGCACAGGGGACGAATGAGCCCAGCCGGTGCATGACCCCTCCCTGGGCCCCGGCACCATCACCCCTCCCCGTTGTCCCCGGCCGCCCGGCCCCACCTTCCGTGATCCGCAGCTCCACGGCCCAGTCCTCGTCCT
>NW_005356944.1:578157-581373 GCF_000412655.1 Myotis brandtii | reverse complement strand
CCCCGAGGGGGGCCTCCAGGAACCTCAGAGCCCGCCCCTGGGCGCCAGCCCCGGGCAGCCCAGCACGCCCATTCCCGGCCACCAGGGAAAATGAGGGACTCCATCCGGTTCCCAGCTGGCTGCTTGATCACTCCTTGAAGGCTGCAGAGCAGGGAGGGGTCTGCAGGTCCCCTGACAGAGGAGCCAGCGGCCTGAGGTACAGGCTGCCCTGTCCCCGCGGCTGTCAGCACAGCACCCAGCACCCCTCACTCAGTGTGGCCACCACTCGGTGCTGGGCGCCTGAGAGGGCGTTTGAGTCCCGGGAGCCGCACAGCCCCCTGAGACCCTCTCCCCTGGGAACTTGCCTTTGGGGCGGGGGGAGAGGGTGGTGTCTAGGAGCTCAGGTGCCCTGAGAACCATAGCGGGGTCTCTGGGCTCCCCCTTCCCCGGGAGCACCTATAGGGGTGCTGAGAGGGCAGGAGCCAGGGCCCACCATGGCAGGGAGAGGTGAAGGAATCTACAGCTGGTCTGTAAAGGGACCTCGGCTTCAGCACCCTTCACAGCCCGCCCAGTGCCACATGCCCACGTGGTCCTGTCCCCAAGCCTGGCCGTGCCCAGCAGAGCTTAGAGTAGGCCTCAAAGAGGGGTGTCAGCCCTGGCCGGGTAGCTCAGTTGGTTAGAGCATCATCCTGATACACCAAGGTTGTGGGTTCGATCCCCGGTCAGGGCACATACAACCAATGAATGCACATACAAGTGGCACCACAGTCGATGTTTCTTCTCTCTCAAATCAATAAATTTTTTAAAAATATATTTTATTGATTTTTCACAGAGAGGAAGAGAGAGGGATAGAGAGTTAGAAACATCGATGAGAGAGAAACATTGACCAGCTGCCTCCTGCACACTCCCCACTGGGGATGTGCCCACAACCAAGGTACATGCCCTTGACCGGAATAGAACATGGGACCCTTGAGTCTGCAGGCCAACGCTCTATCCACTGAGCCAAACCGGTCAGGGCTCAAATCAGTAATTTCTTTTTCATTTTTATTTTTTAAAGGGGTGTTAGAGCCACACAGGGGTGGCCTCCTCTCACCACCAGGCCCAGAGCCCTGGCCAGCTGTCCTCCAGAGCCTCTTCGCTTCCAGATAACTGACAGGAGCCACCTACAGGGCGGGCAGCCATCAAACTCCCTCCTTGACGCTTATGGGAGGGGCTTCCAGCCTCCAGCTTCCAGCCAGAGGCCAGGGGTCCACTCCCTCCATCAGCCTCTGAAACTGGAGCTAAGAGGGAGCAAGTAGGTTATGCCCAAGGGGCCTGCAGAAACCCATGAGTCGGGCTGCAGGTCACCCTGAGGAGGAGGCTGCCCCTCCCAGCTCTGCCTCCCCCACCCCCCTTTAAGGCTGCCTCACCTCAGTCTGGGCAGCCCCGCCCTACCCTCTGGCAGCCCCAGGTGCTTGACTCACGTCCTGCCACCAGCCTAATTGCCCCCTTCCTGGATGTCATCCCAGATGCCTGTGAGCCTCCACCACAGCCCAGCACTAGGTGACACTCCAGGCCGGGAGCTCCCTGGGGAGGGGCTCAACCCCAAGTGGGGGGCAATGGGGGAGACAGGAAAACGTGAAAGGAGAGAAGAGGATGCCAGGGAGGAGAGGGCAGGTCCTCGGGCGTTTACCACCCCCACCCCAGAGCCCACTCCCCACCTTTTAAGCAAAGGCTGAGCCCAGACCCGGGCCCCACCCACTGCAGGCTACCCAGACCCCGACCCCTCCCCACCCCCTTGGGGTACCCATGCAAGCCCAACTGGCCCCTCCTCTGAGGAAAGCCCTTTGCTTGGGTGCCAGGTAAGGAAGCCAGTGGCCACAGCCCCCACCAGCGAGGACTTGGGGCTGCAGGGGCCCCGGCACCTCAGGATGCAGCCAGTGGACACAGCACAGACTCGGGTGATTGCATTCTAGCTTTATTTCATGTCCCAGCTGCGCTCAGAGATAGGTCCAGGCCATGGGCGCCAGGGAGCAGTTCTTGGCGTCACCCCTAGACCAGGTAGGGGGCTCTCTTGTCCACTCCTGCCTGCCTCCTTCATCTGGGGGGTTCCCCAGAAACCTCCTCCTCAGCGAGGGCCGCCTGGCAGAGCCAGAGCCCTGGCAAGGAGCTGCTAGTGGGGGCCCGCTATTCCTCCTGCAAACAGGCCTATCCCAGCTCCATCTCAGGGCCCCAGTGCCGGCCATGGAGGCCCCAGGGGCCCAGGCCTCCTTGTCCAAGGACTGGCCCCAGACGCCCCGGCTCCCCACATTCGTGGGCTGTCTGGGACCCCCACTGGGACTCCAGCGGCGAAAGGCCCACATTCCCAAGCTTCCAGTCCATGCGGTGTCACTGGCTGAGGGAAGGGGTGAGAGGGTGTTTCTCCGGTTCCTGCACCTCGAGGCCTGGAGGGAAAGGCTCAGCTCAGGCCGGCGCCCTCGGAGGCTCCCGGCACGGACCTGGCCCACAGGCCCTCCACCCTCTGCTACCGCCCAGCCTCCACCATTCCCTCGGCTCTCCCCCTTCCTCCCAGCCCTCCACCCTCTACCACCTCCCAGCCCTCCACCATTCCCTCGGCTCTCCCCCTTCCTCCCAGCCCTCCACCCTCTACCACCACCCAGCCCTCCACCATTCCCTCGGCTCTCCCCCTTCCTCCCAGCTGCACCAGCCACCTGGCCGAGCCGCCATCCCTCTGCCTGGAATGCTGTTCCCCACAGATATCAACCCCACCAACTCTCACCTCCCAGTCTTTGCTCCGACTCCACCTCCCTTCCGCGGCTACCTCGAGCACCCTAATTAACTGCACCCCTCCCAGTGCTCTGACCTCCTTTTTCCCAGAGCATTGCCACTTCCTAATATGCCAGGAGGCCTGAACCACGATGTGCCTGAGAGTAAAATACCAATGGCCTTCAAAGACTCGTATGAAAAAAATAATATAAAATATCTCGTTAATGATCTTTTACACTGACTGCATGTTAAAATGGTAATACTTCAGGCCTATGGAGTTAAATAAAATGCTATTAGGTTACCTGTCTCTTTTTGCTTTTTCTGATGAGGCTACCAGAAGGTTTGAAATTACATGCAGCTCACGTCTTATTTCTATGGGGCTGTGGTATAACTACTATTTCCATGCACATTGCTTACTGTCTGCCTCCTAGCCCAGAACGTTCCCGCTGCCCCCCTGCTAGCACAGCCCCTGGCACTTAAGAAAGGCTGGTT
>NW_005356944.1:576365-578133 GCF_000412655.1 Myotis brandtii | reverse complement strand
TGCTGCCAGGGCCACGCGCAGGGCAAATGCCCCCTCACCCTCTCGGCCGGCACCTGCTTCGTGTTCCGCCAGGGTCTCAATGGAGCCATCCCATCCCACGCCAGGTCCTGGGGGGACACAAGGCAGCTACTGGGCCACAGGGACCAGGACAGAGGCAGGCAGGACTTGTGGGGAGACACAGGGGACAGGAAGGAACCCCTCCCCCAAGGAGTCGCTGGGTCCACAGGGAGTCGGGGGCTAATGGAAGCAGGGACCCTTGTCCCTCACCTTTGTCCTGGGAGCTGGGTGCCTCCGTGGGGCCCGGACGGCGTTGTCGGAATCGCTGCCTGGGGGTGTCCCCGGGGCTGAATGACTCCGAGCTTCGCCCCACTGGGAATCTGGAGCTGAGCTTCCGCCGCTGCCCGCCCGCCAGAGTTTCATCGCGCAGGCAGAGGGAGCTCTGGGCCCGGCGCATGGGTGCCGGGGAAGGGGACCCTGCAAGGGCAGGGGCGCCGGTATGAGAGCCGTGCAGGGAGGCCGGGCAGAGGGAGGGGCAGCGGGTGGAGCTGCACAGGGCCAGGGAGAGGAGGCTGCAGAGGCGGAGAGGGTCTGGGTGCTGACAGGAGGCTGGCCCTCTGCTGGCTCTGACACTAACTCACTCGGTGCCCTTGAGCAAGGCGCTTCCCCTCCCTGGGCCTCGGTCTCCTCGCCTGCTGACTGGAATAAATGACCTCTCACTACAGCCCCTGCGGCTCCGAGGTCCTAGGCACCGCGGCGGGTGGGTAGGACTGGTGGGTGGCAGCGCAGGCAGAGGAGGTGGCAGACGAAAGATGCAGCTGGGACGCGGAGCAAAGCACCACCGGAACCATCTGAGGGGCGGGGGCAACAGGGAAGGCTATCGGGGCACGTGTACCAGCCGCACAGGAAGGAAGAGACCGGAGGCATGAGCGGGTGCCAGGGTGGGGATCAAGGACACGGGGTAGGGACCATCGGTCACCTGGCCCCCAGACCCACCTGTCCCATCTGCCTCCCTGCTCTCAGAGAGCTCCATCTCTGGGGGGCCCCCCAGGCTCTCGGTGCTGCCAGCCCCATTGGCCCACAGGCGTGGCCCCCCATGGAGGGCCCCCTCCCGCCGGGGCCGCATCAGCCTCTTCACCTTGTCTGCCAGCCAGCTGCCCTTCCTGGGAGCAAGAGGGCACAAGAGGGGGTAAGGCCATGGCGGAAGGGGACAAGAGGGCCAGGCCGGGGTGCGAGGCCAGGCAAACCCTCACGGGCCCGGACCTGAGCTGGGCCAAGGTCAGAGGGCGGCAGGGCCAGGCCGGGGTGCGAGGCCAGGCCGGGGCGCGAGGCCAGGCAAACCCTCACGGGCCCGGACCTGAGCTGGGCCAAGGTCAGAGGGCGGCAGGGCCAGGCCGGGGTGCGAGGCCAGGCCGGGGCGCGAGGCCAGGCAAACCCTCACGGGCCCGGACCTGAGCTGGGCCAAGGTCAGAGGGCGGCAGGGCCAGGCTGGGAGGACCCCTGACTAGGGGTGAGGGGTCACTCACTTGGTCCGGGGCAGGGGCCCCGGCTCCAACACACGGTACTGGTCCATGATCTTCTCCACCAGCTTCTGCTTCTCTCGGCGCAAAGCGTTGAGCTGGTCCCTGGGAGAGGGGAGGTGACGGAGAGGGGCGGGGGAGCAGCATGAGGCCTGGCAGGAGCAAGGCTCGGGTTCCAGCCGGCACAGCCCTGCAGCTGGCACACGGACACACGCCTGTGTGGGGTGAAACTGCCACTGCACCACCCCCGG
>NW_005356944.1:575027-576156 GCF_000412655.1 Myotis brandtii | reverse complement strand
TCACAGGTACTCGCGCTGCTCTCGGTGCAGGTGGTCCCGGCTCTCCAGGCTGCGCTCCAGGAGCTCCCGGTTCTCCCGGCTCAGGGCCTGCACCTCGGCCAGCAGCTGCCGGTTCTCCTCTTCCTGGGCGCTCCGCAGCTCTGTCAACAGCTGTTGGGGGCAGGCAGCAGGACAGGTGGGGGTTCAATGGGGCTCAGGGTAGCTCCCTTACATGCCCTCCACTCTGTCCCCAGCCCCCAACCCCCTCCAACCCCACTCCAGCCACCACCGCCATCACACCTCACACTGTGTGGTCAGCCGGCAGGCGCTCAGGTCCAGCTGCTGGTTGGACTCGCGCAGCCGCTGGCTCTGCATCTCCAGCTGCGCCCGCTCCAGCTCCAGCCGCGCCAGCCGGCCCCGCAGCTCCCCGCGTTCACCCTGCAGCTCCCCTCGCTCCCGGGACATCTCTGCCAGCAGCTTCTGTGCCCTGTGGAGACAAGGAGAGGTACTCGGGGGGGCGGGGGGGGAGACTTGCCCCCCAGCCTCCTGAGGGCTAGAGGGCTGTGCTAGGGAGAGGCAAAGCAGGACCCCACAGGGACAGTGACTGACTCACCACCAGCCCACTTCAGAGGGCAACACTGAGAACTGGCCCAAGGGGATGGGCTGCGCCAGGGCTGGTACCTGTCGTGCTCACTTTGCAGCCTCCGCAGCTCCTCCTCCAGGCCCCGCTGCCGATGGCCGTCCTGCATCAGGCGCTCGCGCTCTGCCAGGAGGGCCAGCTCCTGCGCTTCCACGTTGGCCTTCTGGGCCTGCAGCTGCTCGTGCCTGGGACGGACAAAGGCTGAGAGGGCTGCAGGGACCTGGGGCAGGGCAGGCAGGCAGCCGGACTACCTGAAGCTGGAGGTCTGCCGGGACCTCCCCGCACAGGCCCCTGCCAAAGGCCCAGGGCACAACGCTGCCCCGTGCTCCCCGCTCCCCGTGAGGCCCAGCAGTGGAGGTGGGCACCAGGGGCCAGTGCTCCGTCAGGGAGAGAGGGGCTGGGGTCTGGGGAGACTCACCGGCCCTGCAGCTCCCGGTGGGCTAGCTCCAGTGCCCGCATGTTGGCCTTGAGGTCTCGGTGCCGGGCCAGCAGCCCCTCCAGCTCGGCCTC
>NW_005356944.1:566889-574780 GCF_000412655.1 Myotis brandtii | reverse complement strand
TGCTGCTCCCGGGCTTCCTCCTGGGACCGCCGCGCGGCCTGCACCTCCTCCTCCAGCGCCCCCAGCTTCTTGTGCAGCTCCTGGCCCTGCAGCTCCAGGACAGACTTCTCAGCCTAGGGCAGAGGAGGGAGTGGGCACGGCGGGAGTGGAACCCAGGCCAGAAAGGGAGCAAGGGACAGAGGCAGGCCCGAGGACCAGGAGAGAAAGCTGTGGAGGAGGCAGAGGGCTGGATGGGGCAGCAGGGAGCCAGAGGCCGAGGTAAATGGGCAAGGAGCGGGGAGAGGTATCATGGCTGGTGCCGGGCTGTGGAGGGGAGGGCAAGGGGCACAAGGCATGATGTGACAGACGGGGCTGGGGTGGCCCGGAGAGCGGTTGGACTACTGGCTGGCTGTGGAGAAGGGGGCTGGAGACCAAGAAACATGGGCACAGACGTGGGGGCTGGAGGCAGGTAGAAGGGGAAGCGGAAGTGGGCAGGGGTCGGAAGGACAGCTGCCTGGGAACTGAGGCAGGGGAAAGGGGCAGGAAACAATACCAAAGGGGCAGGGGACAGTGGTAAGTGGGCAGGGATCGGGTGGGGAACGGGCACCCAGCCACCACCCACCTGCAGGCGACTACTGCACTCCTGCGCCTGCTGGCTCTGCAGCAGCAGCTCCTGGGCGCGCCCCTGCAGGCTTCCCAGCTGCCCCTCTAGGAGCTGCAGCTGCCCCTGCAGAGCCGTCTTCTCAGCCACCAGCGTTGCATTCTGCTCGGCACAGAGGGGAGTTAGTGGCCAGGCCACTGCCCGCCTCAGCCCCCGAGCCAACCACCGTCCACCACTCACACTGCGCTCCACCTCGATGAGCCGCCCGCTCTGGGCCTCCGGGGTCTTCGGCTCAGCACGCTCCTTGGGCTCCAGCGCCACAGGGCCCTGGCGCAGCTGCAAGGAGAGGCCCCGGGAGGTCACGCAGGGGAGTGGCAGGGCATGGTGATGGCACAGGGACCTGAACAGTGGACCCTGGCCCACAGCCCCGCACTCCTGGCTCCCGCAGCTCCATCACTCTTATCCTGCCCTTGTCACCTTCTCTCGGTGCTACAGCTCGTGCCTGGCCCCTGCTGCTCCTCCTGCAGGTCCTACTCTTCCTCTGGGCCCCAGTTTCAACATCACTTTCTCCAGGAAGCCTCCCCTGACCATCCCCACACGTGCCAGCGAGGCAGTCTGCTGGGTGCCCACTGGCCCCTGGCACCACCTGGATAGTCACCTGTTTTCCTGCCTCTGTGCCAGGTGAACTGTGAGCTCCCTTGCACACGGCAGCCTGACATTGGGCTCCACCACACCCCAGTGCTGAGCGCTGAGCCCACACACTGCAGGGGCGTCAGAAATAACGACTGACTTAGGACAATGACGGCAGCAATTGAGCTCACTAGGCAGTAGCGGGGAGGCGGGGAGCCAAACAGGAAAGACACAGCAGTCACCTCGGAACAAAGCCACCGGTGCTGCCCATTTGAGGAACGACGAGGCCCCAGAGGACCACCGGCCGTGGCAGAGTCAGCCTGACTCTCAGCACAGTGCTCCTTCCAACAGGCCCCCAAAGGAGTCACAAGGGAGCAACTGGCCAAGAACCGAGGGGCAAGACCAGAGGGGCCTCGGGAGGGACAGGAGCCCCTGCGCCCGGCACATCTGCCTGCAGGACGGAGGGAGGGGTGGGCGAGGCCCCAGCTCCCAGGGCGAAGCCTCACCTGGAACAGCTCCTCTTCCAGCTGCAGGGCCCTCGCCTTGAGCTTCATCAGCGCCTCCTCCTTGCTGGTGGCCGCAGCCTGCAGCTCAGTTTTCATCCGCTGCTCCAGGCCCTCGTACCTGCAAGGAGAAGCCTTGGCCTCTACCCCTCCTCAAGCCTCTGCCCGGCGCTCTCTGCCCCCCAGGCAACGCCCCCACCTCTGTTGTTGAAACTCTTTTTCCCGAAGAAATTCCTGGCGCTCCAGAGTCGCCTGCTCCAGCTCCCGCTGCAGACGCTCCAGCCGGGCCCCCAGCTCCTGGCTCCGCGCCACAGCCTTCTCCAGCTCCTGAGGGCAGACAGAGCAGGCTCAGGGCCAGAAGGACATCCCACCACTGTCCCCAGGGAGGGACAGACACAGAGGCCTGGGAGTCAGGAGACCTGGCTTTCTGTCCTTGCTCTGTCACCCTAGACCAGTGATGGCGAACCTTTTGAGCTCGGCGTGTCAGCATTTTGAAAAACCCTAACTGAACTCTGGTGCCGTGTCACATATAGAAATTTTTTGATATTTGCAACCATAGTAAAACAAAGACTTATATTTTTGATATTTGTTTTATATATTTAAATGCCATTTAACAAAGAAAAATCAACCAAAAAAATGAGTTCGCATGTCACCTCTGACACGCATGTCATAGGTTCGCCATCACTGCCCTAGACAAACAGCTTTAACCTTTGGGCCTCTACTCCCAGATCTGTAAAATGGGAGCAAAGCCTGGTCGCTGGGCAGCGCGGGTATGAGAGAACGGGGGATTGTAAGCTGGCAGGGCCTGAGGGAGGCTCCTGGGCCGCGAGTCTTCACCTCTCTGAGCTCTTGCTTCCTGTTGTGCCCAGTAACAGGTGGACGTGCCCTGAATGCTGAGGCCATCCTAGCCATGAAGGAAAGAGGGGCTCAGCGGAAGCCGGTCTGGAGAGAGCCCTCAGCCACAGGGGACGGCCACAGAAGACAGGAACTTGGTGAACACCAGGCCTAACCACAGTGGGGCTGGGAGGGGGAGGACAGAGATGCTAGGGCCCAGGGCTCTGGCAGTTGGGCCACACCATTGCAGAATGGGGCAGGAGGCCCAGTTTGAGCTGTGGGCCCAGAGGGGAGGTAGACCAAACCATTCCGAGGTGTGGGGGCCCCGGCAGGATAAAACCACAGGGAAAGGCCAACTCCGACCAAGCAGCCTGACAAATCCTGCCTCTGAAAACCAAGCCTACAGCCTTTGCTCTGATCTTCCTGGCTTAGCAAGCCCCCACCCCTCAGATCTCCCCTCAGAAGCAATGCACTTCCAGACACCTTTGCCTACTGCCTCTCACTGGAAAAACTACAAGTCCCATGATGCCCTGCTGCTGACAGCCAAGGGCTGCAGGTAAGAATGCAGGTACAACGAAGAAGAACTGAACCTCTGCCCAGAGTCCTGCTCTGCCCTCGTCCAGGCCCTGGCCACAGCCCTCCGTACCCTCTCCATTGCACCTCCTGCCCTCCACCCAGTCCAGGAGGCCCACTTGGACCACCCCCTCGGCTCCTGGTTCTCTGACCTGGTTCCCTGGTTCCCTGGTTCCCTGGTTCCCTGGCTGGTCACCTCTTCCTGCGCCACAGTCACTTGTCACCAGGAAGTGCTCTGACCAAGAAATCTCACAACATTCCCCACGTTGTCCTCAGCCTCTGCCACCCACTCAGTCCTCAGAGCTGGCCCTTCCAGCCAGCCCGCCCTACCCGCACCCTCACTGCCCACCTGCTGGCATTCCCTCTCCACCGCTGCCCCGAGCGAGCGAGCTCTCCACAGTCATTACCTTACAGCATCCTGTGGGGCAGGTCGTTTTTATTCCGGTTTCACAGAGATTCAGAGAGGTTCAGTAAGTTGCCAAAAGCCACAGAGCTGATAAGTAGGGGATTCGGGCCATAACCCAGGTCTGCCTGACAGCACCTCAAGTCATATCCTTCAGAGTGGGCCCCAGAGACAGCCTCTCAGATGTACTCTCTTACCCACACCCCCAATTTGCACATTCCCCAGGCCCCTCCTGCATAATGCCCAACAGCGGGGGTCAACCCAACGGTGTGTTGTACCCCACTTCTCTCCACTGGGAGGAGTCTCAGATCCGATGACTCCTCCTTTCTGAACCTCAGTACAATAGGGATGCTCAGGCAGAAGATTCGATTCCTGTCTGTGGCACTCCCTCCCCCAGCACTGGCCGCCGACCCCAACACCCCTCGCATTCATTGCCTCATGTCTCCTCCGAGTCCTCTGAGGGGCCTTTCCACACGGCCCTGACCACTCCTATCCAGGGCCCCATTGCCCTCATTTAAACGGCTGCAACTCCTTCGCGTGGAAGGAAGATGAAGCCCTGCCCAGTAGGAACCCGGCTAAGTGAGTTCTCACCTCCTTCCCCTGCCCTCCTCGGGTTCCACCCTACAAACTCCTCCTTGCTCACTGCCATCCTCTCCCTCCTCCAGGAGGCCTTCCCTCATGGGTGTGCTTCCTGAGCCAACACGGCTCCCTGCACAGGCCCGGCTCCACCCCAGATCGGGCGCGCTTCCCCGAGTCCGGGCATGCTGGCGGCCTGGTACAGAGCCTGGCCACCAGGAGACACCCGCAAACATGCTTGAATGAATGAATAAAGGGGTTTCCAGGCCTCCTCTCTCCCCCATTTCCCGTCCAGGTCCAGCCAGCCTCACCTGCACCTCAAGTCATATCCTTCAGAGTGGGCCCCAGGGCCCCAGGACCACAGGCACTGCCTCCCAGTGGCTCCAGGCCCCTGCACACCAAGGTGACCCTCCTCAAACCCAGTCTCCCGCAGGTCTGCCACCCCCCCCCCCCCCCGGGGGGCTCTCCCTGCCTGGGGATGGAGCACTAACACCTAAACGCTGGCCCAGCACACCTCTCCAGCTCCCAGCCCCCTACTCCTCCTGGGCCCCTGAACATCTTTAATGCCTTCAAGTCTTTGCATAGGCTGTTCCTTGGGATGAAATGTCCTTCCCCATCTGGTGGAATCTTGACCTTCCTCAGAACTCTCCCCAAAGCCTCTTGCCCAACCCCGGCATCAGCTCCCTCTCCCGCAGGCCCCCGCAGGCCCCTGCTCTTATAGCCAACCTGTCGACCAGCGTGAACGAGGCTCTCCCACCACTCTCTCCTTTGGTCTCCCACAAGACCTGCCAGGCAGCCATGAAGAGTACCCCCTTTACAGAAGGAGGCACTGGGTGCAGGTGAGTGACTGCTGAGGTCAGAGAGCCAGGATTTAGACCCAGGCACCCTGGCTCCCTGCCCACACTCTTATCCCCTCCAAAGCCGCCCCATTAGAGGTGGGGGGCACCTGCCCCTTTCCCAGACCCGGCATGCCTTTGGGAGGCAGAAACGGACTTCGTCTTTTTATCTCCAGTCCCAGCTCGATGCTAGGCTCAGTGGCCGATGATGGAATGAATCACCCAAAACTCCAGCCACTGGCCTGGAACCCCATTTTCTGCCCCGAATGAATATAAGGACCCACATACCTCCTTGAGGGCCTGCCTCTCCCGGCGCTCCCTCTCGGCCTCCTCCAGGTGCTGCTGGCTCTGGTTCTCCAGGGCTTGCAGCCGCTCCTCTGCGGCCTCGGCCCGGGCCCGCAGCCTGGGTCCCTCGCGCTCCCACTGCCTCCGCTCTCGGCCTGATGCCGCCAGTGCCTCGGCCAGCGCCTCCCGCTCCCGCGATGCAGCCTCCACCTCCTGTTGGGCTGCCTCCATTGCCTCCCGCAGCCGGGCCTGCTCCTGGACCTGGGCCTCTGCTTCCCCGTGGGCCTCGGCCTCTGCCCTCCGAGCCTGAGCCAGCTCCTCGGAGAGGCGAGCAGCCTCCGTGCCTCGGGCCTCCAGCCTCCGAGCCTGGACCTCCAGCTCAGCTCGGAGGGCCTCAGCCTCTCTCCTCAGCCGAGCCACCTCCTCTCTGAGGGCCTCCTGCTCTGGGTCACCACTGGTCAAGATCTCCCCTGGGACTGGTCCCTCCAAGGCCTGGGCCTCGGGAGCCATTTCCGGCTTCTGGGCTGGATCCCTGATCACCCCCTCCAGCCGCGGTGCCTGCTCTCTGGCCTCTGTGTGCTCCTTGGGTAGGTCCAGCCTCTGGCCAGGGCACTGCTGCTCCTCCAGCTGCACGTGGAGGCGGGGCTCTGTGGGTTCCGGCTGGCTCTCAGGGACTCTGGGCATGGACTCCCCAGTCTCTTCTCCCAACAACAGCTGGGCCTCAACTTGGATCTCTGGACCCTGAGGTGGGGCCACAGAGGCAGGGGTCTGGAGAGGGGCTCCGTGGCCAGCCTCCTTCAGGGACTCCTGTGTCCCTACAGAGGGGCCTGACTCTAAGGTCTGGGGGGCCATGGCAGCCATCTGAAGGGGCCTCTGCGTCACTTGAGGGTCTGAATCAGACGTCTGGGGACACTCAGCCGACCCCTTGGGGGCTGAGTCTGATGCTGGGGGAGCCAAGTCCAAGGCCTGAGGGTCTTCATCCCCCTCATGGCCAACCAAGCCCTGGGGACCATGGCCTGAGGCCGGGCAGGTCTGGGGAGCCACGGGCAGCGCTGGAACCATGGCGTCCTCACTCCGCTCCTCCAGCAGGGGGCGCTGAGGGCACAGGAGAGGGAGGGTCAAGCCCAGCGGTGCCACCAGGAAGGACCACAGTGGTTCTCAACCTTCCTCATGCCGCGACCCTTTAATACAGTTCCTTATGTTGTGGTGACCCCCAACCATAAAATTATTTTCATTGCTACTTCATAACTGTAATTTTGCTACTGTTATGAATCTAATGTAAATATCTGATATGCAGGATGTATTTTCATTGTTACAAATTGAACATAATTAAAGCATAGTGATTAATCACAAAAACAATATGTAATTATATATGTGTTTTTCGATGGTCTTAGGCGACCCCTGTGAAAGGGTCGTTCGACCCCCAAAGGGGTCTCGACCCACAGGTTGAGAACCGCTGACCTAGGAGGATGGTTGGGGAAGGGACTCGCTCACCTGGCCACCTGGCTGCCCTTGCAGCACCTGCAGCAGGGCTCGAAGCTCCCGATTCTCCCGCTCCAGGGTGCGCAGCTGCCCAGCCTCTGCCTCCCTCACTTCATCATGTATCGAGGGGGCCGCTCCTGGCAGGGGTGCTGGGGTGTGTGCGATGAGGTCAGGACCCCTCCCCACCCTTAGTCCTGCCACACTCCCACCTACACCCCCAGAGGCCTGGGGGAAGGGGGGGAAGTCAGGAGCCGTCCCCACCACAGCTGCAGGGACACTCGGGAGCCCCAGCCCCAGCCCCTCCACTGGGGCTCCACTCACGCTCCCCAGGTGAGCCCGGCGGCGGCTCCAGACTCCGCTGAAGCTCCAGCTCCAGCTCCACGTTCTCCTCCACCAGCTGGTCCACCTGATGCCGCAGAGAGTCCAGCTCCTGGGGGTGGGGCAGGGTCAGACACGCCCTCCCCACCAGGCCCAGGCCCCGTGTGTGGGCGAGAGGATCACTAAAGAACACTAGGAGAAGGGGTTCCTGGGGTCACTAGGGAACCCTGGGGGACCATTGGGGTCACTCTGGCAAGCTCACCGCGTGAGCCTCGCCCAGCCGGGTCCGCAGAAGCAGGTTCTCGCGCTGGGTCTCATGCAGCCGAGCACAGCGCTCTTGCGCGGCCTCCAGCTGCTCCTCCAGCAGGGCCTTCGAGGCCTCCAGGGTCCCAGAGAGCGCCCGCTCCTCCTGGGGTGAAGGGGGGACACAGGGCCAGTGGTTCCTGTGCCGGGGCACCCAGGGCCCCAGAGCCTGTCTCCCCTCCCCCGCCTGACCCCACATCTGCCCCTTCCAGGTACCACTTCCCTAGCACCTAGCCCCGCCCCTTCTCCCCAGAAACCGCCTTCCAAGGTCGCATCCTGCCGGGACCTGCTAATCAGCCCCCACTGCTAGGGACTCTCTCCAGACACCCCATCCCCTACACTTGGCCCCGCCCCCTCCCCAGGACCTACCCTTACCCACAACCCCCACTTTCCCCTCCATCTGCCCCATCACCCAGAGGGCCTTTACCCAGACACCACCTCACCCATTTCTCCCAGCCATGGCCGTAACCTTGGTAAGGCCTGAGTCTCCCTTTTCCACGCCCCAATGTGCTCCTCCTTACCCTCTCCCCTGCAGGCCCCGCCCCCGAAAGCCCCAGCCTCTCAGGTC